>NW_027305506.1:0-600000 GCF_039555335.1 Amphiura filiformis
ATAAAAAGTGGTAACCATGTGTGTTCTTCCTTTTTCAAAACCCCCCTTTTCACTGATTTTTCATTGATTTTACCCCCTTTTTTGCCAAATCACTGACAAAATCAGGGTAAAAATACCCCTTTTCAAGGTTTTCAATGAGAAGATTTCCAGACACCCCTTTTCAATGACTCCAAATATTTTAATATATTAATGAATACATGTTTTATGAACATCCGAACGAACATTACCGAGTATGACTGATCGCCCGACTGATCGAGTGTCGTGGGTGGAGTGTTTCTTTAAAACTGAGCTTGAAATTTTCGAAAAAAAACTCACGGATTGCATGATAGGTTCCAAATTCGGCAGCTTTGTTAGTTTGACACATGTCAAATGCCCCGGTAAGCTTACTTTGATTTATTTACTTCACGAACGGAATCAATGAAATGCCAGAGGATGGAGGCTGAAGACTCGGGCTGAAGACATCGATCGAACGAACTTGTGAAATACCCCTTTTTTTTTAAATTTCGCGGAGACAATGCTCAGAATACCCCCTTTTTTCGCGATTTCGCGGTCCGCGATTTCAGTCAACAAAATACCTCTTTTCCGCGAAATTTAGAACACACATGGTTACCACTTTTTATGTTGACCTGGGGTACCGGGTGACTTTGAAACTTTGGGTACAAATTAGGTCAAATTTTGCACTATGATTGTTTATTTGAGGTTATTGGACTATGCCATTGAGATTAGGCTATTGTAGTCCATAGTGTTGGTCACCGTCTATCGGGTTCTAATAGGCGGTAAACTGGTTAAGCCATACAAAGGTCAAAGGTCTGGGTTTATTTGGTGTTTTTATAAGTCCATTAATTTTGTATTTTAAACAAAGAATATAGTATATTATATACGCACACCATTTTATCCCGTGCATATCAGAAAACAATAATAAAATAAAATCCAAGCAAATTGTGGTTTTATTTCTGAGCTGGGCATAATTTTAGCAAAACAATTGCGAAGTAAATCTAGCAAGAGTGAAATTAGAAGCTTTTCACAAAGTTGTGCCAATAAGGTGCCCCCACCATAGCGGGCGCCCCCCAAAACGAGAACTGTCTCATTCTCCTGTGAGCTTCGATCAAAGTGCAAAATGTGACCACTTTAAACTTCAACGGCCATTTTGCAATGTTCATTTTCTCGGTAAAATGACGATTTGGGTACACGATAACTCAATAAATACAGCATCTATAGGTAAGCAATAAATTATTATGCTCATCATTAAAAGCATGATTGACTCAAGAAACCGTTTTCTCATTTTTTTGTATTTTTGTCTATTTCCGATTTTAGGCATCATATTGTACAAATAGGCGTTTGTGAATTTTACAAATTTCATTTTGATGACTTATATGGTCAATATCTCAAAAAATAAGACCAATATCAAAAAATATAAAAACAGGTTTTGGAATGGTGCCTCAAGATTAAGAAAAAACAAAACAAACATTTTTCGAAAGAGTGTTTTTTGTTATGATGCACCAATCAAAAATTGCTTCATAATTGTTGTTTTTACACCAAATGTATTTATATTGACATTCATTGATGTCTTGCCATTATAATAATGTATACTTTTATATGTCTTGCGTGAATAATTACAAAGTTATGGCACTTTTACTACATGCATGTCTGAGAGTACACAGCCACCTTACTGGCATTATATGTTGTTATCTCTCATCTTACTAATATAATAAACAAATTTGTACCCAGGGGTAATAATCAAAAGAACTTTTAAAGGTAGGGGGTTGGTGAGGAGGTATTTATATTTTTTTGAAACTAGGTACTTCGATTTAGATTAGTGATTTCCTTTCATGTTTATCCAAAAAATCAGTGAACATTCATGGTTGTATGATTTATTTAGCCAAAAATCTGGTTTTTGGCATGTTGTTATTATTTTGATATCACTGGATAGATGAGACACATATTTGGTACACTGCAATAATATGGAGTTTAAGTCAGTGGGTTGCCGGGGGAAGAAAGAAAAAATGTGCGTGCAGTCAGCATAAGTTTGGCCCAATTTGATAGATATATCTGGGCTCGTAGAGCACGCCAATTTTCTGTTTCATACTATTTGAAGTAAAAGTTGATACATATTGGGTTCCTTTTGTGCAAAGCATGCAAAAATATGCGATTTTATACCCAAATCAAGGTGCTTACTAAATGTGTGTGTATTTAAGGGATGGGTTTATATGTGTGTTAATGGAGGAGAAATGGGAGGATTTTGGCATGTTTGCTGTGATTGTTTGCCTAGCAATATTGATCACAAGTACACAATTGATGGTGCATATCAAGGACCAAACTCTATAGTTTTATATTTGAGCACAATCACTTCTGTAAGGTCATGGGAAATTATGTAAATCGGCTTTTATATTTGATGTTGCATATCGGCTGACGCACTTTTATTTTGAACCCAGTATTTCACAAAGTCCCTGTACTCTGATGACCCTATGAATTTTTTGCTGGTATGTTGAGCACTTTAAACAATTAATTATAGTACTTACCTCCTACTTTAGGAACATGCGTATGCCTTAATGTATGTCGACCATGTCAACAACCCAGTGTAGTTTTACATGGTTGGAAAAGTCTATTTCCTTTCGCTATTTTGCCAATCATAATTCATAAATTGTCCAACTTTTTAACAAAAAAGAGTTTTGCAACTATTCCGCCAGCAAGGAAACACAAATTTATGTGTATCCAGTGCGTCCTTTACGTTTAAATAGTTCAGTTTATTGTCAAGTTGTGCCTCTATACGCCATATTTACGGAATTGATGATACGAGCTGATACGGAATTTTGAACCCAAATTTCTTGAAATATACATTACCTTTTAACTTCTCGCCACGAAATTGGATTCATAAGAAGGTCAAATACAAGCCTTCCATTATGGCTGGTATCATCATCTCGATTGGTGTCTTGTGTTAGTATTATTCCATATTTTGCTGGTAGAAGTTCAATGAAACCCTCCATAATTCACGACTACTGTCACTTGTGTTATAAACTCGATGTGTTTACTATATTGTCGCTCGGGTCCGCGACTAATCGCAGGGACCGGTCTATCATTAGCTATTCTATACACTTTTCAATAGCCTTATTGTGATGTGTGGGAGTTTTAAAAGCCGAGCCATGAACAAAATATAATGCGAGCACCCGGGGGGCATCAACTTTAGAGGTGACGGTATGTGCCTGTCAATATATGCCTCTCTTTTGAAGCCGACTATACCCGATGACCAGGCACCTTCAGTTTTCAAAATATTATACCCAATGACCCTTTTTCATTTTGATTGTACATAATGACCCTTTTTTTTATTAAAAAAAGCCAAACGTTTTGTACTGATATGCGCCTACTTCGCGACGCTTGTAGGCACATATACCAATCAATTCTAAAGTTGAGTGCCCAGGGCGAGCGCATACTGCGGGCCAATGAACAATGAGATAGTGGCTTTTCTGATATTGCTTTGAGGAACTGTTGAAGTATAAATCAGCCAACGAGTAGGTGTGTCCAAATTGCACATCTTGAATTGAGACCAAGACATGCTGTTATTTCAATTGTTATACCGTTCCGGCTGGTTTATTACCTACCATTGCCTACGAGATGCAGTTCTAAGGTGACAGAGGGACAGGTCTGCAATTCGATTCCACAACCATTCATACCTTTCATCTGTTTTATTGTATTATCGTGCGAATTGCTCCGTGGTACCTTACGGGTACCTGAATTTTATTTGAATGAAGATGACTCTGTCATGCTCGACGTCATATTGCATAATTTCTATACAGTATATGCAATAAACCAACCAGAACAGTATAACAATTGAAATAATAGGCAGTTCTAAGATAGGTTAAGAAGAATATAACGTCACAATTCTGTATTATTATTCAAGGTTGTAACGTGTGTCTATGCTGTCATGTAGGCCTACCTGGCAACAGACACGCCCCAGGTACAAACAGATGAAATTTGTAGAAAAGCGTGATTATGACAAAAACATTAAAAATTATACTTTGAGGTATTGTTTTTTAATTTTGTATGGCAGATCATACATACACATGTGCTGAGGTCAAAAAGGTAAAAATTTTGTTTTTGACCCCTGACTCACCTGTCATTCCAAACAACCCCTTAAACAGCACTGCTAAGAACAAGGAATATTTCTGTTTTCTTTAAGATGTCTGGGGCATTGCTGCCCCCCTCAGACACGCCACTGGTTCAAATCATGAACATCATGGCGCGAAGCAGTATACTAGTGGGACCCTTAGGGCCCCTGGTGGAGTCTATGGGCAACACCCCATCTGGGGTGTAGGGGCAGAGGCCCCTGGAAGCTGATGGATTTGAGCTTTTCAATATAGTGGACCCTACTATTCAACATCTGGGCCGGGAGACAGGTGAAGTACCACTGCCAATATTATACTCAGAGGCTATCAGTATACCAACACAGTATCCTGAAACAGCTTTATTCAAGATGGCTAGCCCTTTGTTATTGGAGCCCTGTAGCCCATAATATTCAATATATGAGGCTTATGTAGGCCTACCCATGTAAAAGAGGCTTATTAACTTAAGTTTTGAGAAAAGGGGTTCAATATGAACGAACCTTATAAGAAATGGAAAGAAAGACAAAAGCTTTGAACATAAAGAATATGCATGACTCTTTTTTATATCTGGGTGGGTGGGTGGATTGGAACATTTGATCGTCACTGACTGAGGTGAAAATGCAATTATGCAAATGGCACAAAAAACTGCCAGGCTTGGACAAAAGATGATTGAGACCTGACAAGGAATGTGATTGGATGAGCCAAAACAAAGAGGGAATTTGAATGGCCAAACTTAAGAGTTTGTTGCTATAACAACATAACAAACTCCACAACAACTAATATCCACTTGCTAGGGTTTCAAGTGGGATGAAAGGATCAAACCGACACATGGATGAGCAGAAGTCTCCATGTATGCTGGGCTAATCTAGGTTTTTTAAGAGATGAATTGGATTCACACTAAAAATGTAATTGTTTGTGATTTTTTATAATAATTGAATTATCTAGTTTGATGTTTGGTGCAATCAATATATTTGAAGTAAGTTAATTAGTCAAACATGTTGTTGTAAAGTTATTTTGTATTCAATTTGTATTGTAAGGATTGCATTTATCTAACTTCGTAAGTTTAATATTGTGTATTTGAATGTATGCAGCATTTTAAAAACCTTGTTGGATAATATAATTGTGTTATGTAATATTATTGTTTTATTGATCATTGGGTCTCAAAGAAGAATGGGTGATTAATTGTATTTTCAACTAATTGAGTTTCCATTAAACACCCTCCCTAGCACTACGCAATTGCACTTGATCCAGTCACCACTCACACATGAACTCATGAAAAGCGCCTTTGTGAGATCTCATGTGCAAGATTGATATTTTAAGCATTTAAAAACACTTCCATTGTAAGTTTCAATTTCCAGTAATTTTGGGATCTTGTTGGCGAATTTAGTGAACAAATAGTTAAAAGATCTCAAGGTCAAAATGTCCTCTTTCTGAGCATATTTTACATGCCTGTATTTCTGTGAGCCACATAACTTGACTCACTGAGCAGCATTATCAGAGCCAATATTCATCATTCTATTTTGAGAACTAAAAAAATAACAAAAATAAATAAAAATGAATACAAATTAGAAATATAGACTTCTATGAAGAAAATTTCAGTGACCTAAGGAAAGGTTAACATGCTCCCTTTTATTACAGACAATGGGGAAGTTCATTGGTAGATCACCAGCGCGGTCATCTTCGGAGTCTAATTTCACCCTTCTTAAGATGAGCACTCCTGGTGTAGTTCTCTCTTGGAAGATGACAAAATTGGAAAAAATCACCTTGTTGCAGTCTAACTTACAAACAAACAAAATCATCTTGTACTATCAATAACTATCAATAACTGGACTTAAGCTACACTAGCAAGTGCCACATCGTTGCAACGGTCCACCCTGGGTGATGTAAGGCAGCAGGCAGTACTAGTGTATAGCTATGAAAAGTGTCGTTGAGGAATAGTCATGAGTAAAATATCAACACTTTCACCATCAAAGCCTATTTTCACAGTATATTGTGCACTGGTGTCTCTGGACTTAGGACCAGGCTTTGGTGGGTCAACCGATTTATGAGATCACAACCTTCTCCATTCCCCCAGAGCATAATTGATGGTGTTGGTATAAACTCTATCTGTCGGAATGCCTTTGTATTTCTGCATAGCCAGCCGCCTCACACTTTGTCAAAGAAGTTTCTTCCACCTTGGTCCTATGTTATGGAATGAGCTACCAGAAAATGTTGTCTGTTGTCCCACCTTGTCTGCTTTCAAGGCTGCAGTTAAAGCCAATAGTTGTCTTTTTACAAGCCGACGACGGATGTCGGCTTGTTCTGTCTCTTCTCAATTCTTTCTTCTTTCTTCTTTCTTCTTTCTTCTTTCTTCTTTCTTCTTTCTTCTGGCAACCAATCAACTGCATCTAGCTTCGCAAAGGATTGACAGATTTCAACCAAAGTTGACCCAAATGACCACTGGCTAGGCCAAACCTTCCATTTGACTTTGACCTCGCTGTGACCTTTGACCTAGCTATAATGGTCAAAAATGTGATTTCACAAAAATGCTACTCCTTCCACAAATTTCATGCAATGATCATGTGACTCATGCATATGAATCAACATGTGGCAGTGCTTAAAACTTCCTAAAAGAATTGAGGTCAAAGGTCATTAAGGGGGTCATTTCTGGTCTGAAAGCTAAAAATATTCAAAAAATCACTGTCTTTACAAAATATATAGCAGAGAGTCGCCATTAGCACACATGCATTGCTACTAGCCAGGGTCTTTAGGATGCCTACAGGTTTGGGGTCAAAGGTCATTAAGGGGTTACTTCCGGTCAAAAACCAAAAATGTTCAAAAAATTTTTATCTCAAAATGTAAACAGACCAGAATAATATAACCAACATACATGAATCAGTGTTACCTGATGTATGCATGGTATTTTTATTTTGGGGTCAAAAGGTCATTAAGGGGTCACTTCCTGTTTTTAGCTGAATAACTTCAAGAATTTTTATCTCAAGAACTGAACATGTTAGATTTTTTTAATTAAAATTGAAACAATGCATTTTGTCGGTGTACATAAGGTTTTTTTACATTGAGGTCAAAGGTCATTAAGGGGGTCAAAAGGTCAATCAAAAATTTTCAAAAATCAAAATCCATGTATAAGTTCCGATTAAGCTGAAATTCACCAGGAATATTTCTTATGACATCCTAAGCACAATGTAAGAGCAGTTGACCCCATCCGTGACCCAGGGGTCAAGTTATAGGGGTCAAATCGCGGCTTGTATTCAGCGTCTGTTGACTCTAGTTTATCTTGTTTTTGCTTCTCAGTTAATTTTTGTTCACTTTGTATGTAGGGCTTCCCTTTAATTTAGTGCTCTTTGAGCACTATTGGGTATTGCCTGTGCTTTTTGCCAAATGTAATAAATAAATCAATCAATAAATAAAATGTAGCTGGCTCTCAGAGCTGTTTTGGAAGCAGTGTCTTGGATTGGTTTTCTTTTCCCCTTTGGGACTCCAAAGGCAGCTAAACACTTGGTTTAGTGATGTGTTATAGAAGTCTCTGCTTCCCATTTCTACTGGGAAGTAAAACACAGTCCATCCTCTGTTTTCACATTCGGCTACCAGGTCTTCATATTTACACTTTTTCCTGGCGTACGCATTGGCTAGGTTATCCTCCGATGGTACTGTCAATTCTATGATGATTGCATGCTTGGTGGTGGCTGAATAGATCGTAATATCAGGCTGCTTGGCAGTTTCTGCTATTTCTGGAGGGAACACTATTGGCTTGTGCTCTTCATCCATCAGGAAGGTCCAGTCTCTAGCCTTCTTCAGGATGTTTTTACTCCAAGTCAAGTCAATAAAATTATGAAGTTTCCTTTGATTTTGTTTTAATTCAGAGTGGAAAGGAAAGGGACGTGAACCAACACAGAGCCAGAACAGACATACCACAAGTGTTTTCAGGTCCTTGTCCATGTGAAATGGGGTAAGTTATCAGATTTGGTTTATTCATTGGATAGCCTAAAACCATTTTTCTTTTTAGAAATATTGACAAAATATGAAGATAACTGAAATGTTATGTCCGTTTTTGAGATCATGTTTCTGTTGGATTTGCACAGATATTTCTTGCACCCAGGTATAGAAGAATTAAAAAAGGTCTCTTAGTGTTCAGCTTATTCTTTCTAGGGGCATGTTACTATATTAGGCCAAAAATACAAAGTGTATGTATGGCCTTACTTGGTTTGAAAAAGAAATGGCTGGTCTGTCAATGACCTTTTTTTATCTTTTTTTTTAAAGACAACCACCAAAAGAACAAATTAAATATCAGTACTAAACAGAAGCTTGTCATCAAGTTGTACCAGACAATGTCAGACATGCACTAGACTTGAAAAATGAAAAATTGAAAAGATTTAAGGATGAAATAATACACAGACCGATCATTTTCACTATGAAATTAAATTGATCCAAGGAAAACAAAAAGGCAGTTGATTTGCAAAATTTTTGGGTCGGTCAAGTGAGGCCAAACATAGACTTTAGGGGACCTTAGTAAATATTCTAAAACTGCCAAAACAGGACACGTGTGGGGAATACAGGGTGTATAAAAATGATTGGTACCCATGAATATCCAGTGAGTATGGACAAGACCGACCTATCAAAACACATCATAATAGCTACTTTTTTGTCTCGCCTGATAAGGCAGGAGACTTTATAATCACTTTTCCGTGTGGGGCCGGGGTGTGGGGGTGTGTATGTGCGTGCGAGTTTACGGGCAAACGAGGACACACACAAGATTTTTCGCCCTAAACTGCGGACTTACTTCCAACCGAGGACAGTCCGCAATCTCAAACTGCTGCAAAAGACCTCAAATGCATGCTAAATGCTTTATAACGCTATTTGCCTGAAACCGAGGACCACACGTGTAAAAACTACTGTCTGCAGGCGATGGCTAAAATTCCGTTTCGTATTATACACAAAATAAATCCGCCATTTTAGTCCACGGTTATGCGATGAAAACATCATACACACGTCCTCGGTTAGATAGCAAAACACAATGTCCTTGGTTGGCGACAAACACACACAGGGGTGGGGGTGTGTGTGTATGTGACAATTTGTTTAAAGTTTTGATTAAATGCTCTCAGATGAACAGTTCAGATCCTATTGCAAGGAAACTTGGAAAGTATGAAGGTCTAAATGTTATGGTGTTGTGTCACATAATTTCAAGGTCATTTCAAGGTCACCATAGGTCATTGAGGTCAAATGTTTTATTGAAATTTGGATTAAGTTGCCAGCAGGCTATGTATTTCGCCATGCTTTGATGTATCGAGCTGCAATTTTGAACAGTGATAGGGGCAAGTGTGTCGAGCTGCTCAGTGATGGGGAAAGTGCGGTAGGGCAGGATGGGCAGTACGGGGCAGGAGGAAGAGGGTAAGGCAGAAGTAAACAAGCAAAATACCCTGTAAACAAATTATCTGGAGATCCGTATGGGGTACAGTGACATAACTTGGTGGGGAGTAGCGCGACCAGAGGTTCTCGACCTGATTAGATTTTGAGGTCATTTGGGGTCATCCGGGGTCACCCAGGGGTCATTTGAGGTCAAATTACTGAAAACTGTCGTATGGGCATGACATTTGGTGGGTACCATCAACATTTAGAGCCAAATTTTCGGAAGGTCATTTTGGGGTCATCCATGGTCACCCAGGGTCATCTGAGGTCAAATGACTAAAAACTGTTGTATGGGCATGAAACTTGGTGGGTACAGTCAACATGTAGAGCCAAAGTTTTGGAAGGTCATTTTGGGGTCATCCGGGGTCACCCAGGGTCATCTGAGGTCAAATTACTAAAAACTGTCATATGGGAATGACACTTGGTGGTACAGTCAACATTTAGAGTCAAATTTTTGGAAGGTCATTTTGGGGTCACTTAGGGGTCATCTGAGGTAAAATGACTAACAATTGTCGTATGGGCATGAAACTTGGTGGGTATAGCCAACATTTTGAGTCAAATTTTGGAAGGTCATTTTGGGGTCATCCAAGGTCACCCAGGGGTCATCTGAGGTCAAATGACTAAAATCTGTCATATGGGAATGAAACTTTGTGGGTACAGTCAAGAGTTGGAGCCATATTTTTGGAAGGTCATTTTGGGGTCATCCAAGGTCACCCAGGGGTCATCTGAGGTCAAATTACTAAAAACTGTTGTATGGGCATGAAATTTGGTTGGTACAGTCAACATTTAGAGCCAAAGTTTTTGAAGGTCATTTCAAGGTCACCCGTGGTCACCCAGGAGTCATCTGAGGTCAAATTGCTAAAACTGTCATATGGGCATGAAACTTGGTGGGTACAGTCAACATTTAGAGCCAAATGTTTGGAAGGTTATTTTGGGGTCTTCCGAGGTCATCCAGGAGTCATCTGAGGTCAAATTACTAAAAACTATCATATGGGCATGAAACTTTGTGGATACAGGAGGCCGGTCAACTGCATATCCGTCTTTACACGCTTTTCAATACAGAATAAATGCTAACCTCTCGTGACATCATCCAAGCAGCATTTCCCATTGAAAAGCGTGTAAAGACGGATATGCAGTTTACCGTTCTGACAGTCAACATTTAGAGCCAAATGTTTGGAAAGTCATTTCAGGGTCACCATGGGTTGCAGGTTCATTTATTTCTACCAAAAGTAATCGCAAAAGTAGGCAGTTGCGAAAGCAGGCGAGACTTGTGGTTCGAGAACCGCCTTGTTTAGATTCATGTCATGAAACAGTAAATTAAACAATTAGTGGGTTTTAGCGGGTTCGCCGTTGGACAAGTTTAGAACTGTCAAGCTTTCGTCAGGAGTAGCTCTGACTTCTTCAGGACAAAGTACCTAAGATTGAGACATGTAGACCGCCCCTTGTCTACTGATGACTCTGAAAAGAGTCGTTCACTGAAGACTGCCCCTTGTCAACAGAGAACAAGCAGATCTCGCCTATCTGCTAATATAAAGGTTTTGGTGGCTCTGAAAAGAGCCGTTTGCTGAAGACTGCCCCTTGTCTACAGAAACAAGCAGATCTCACCTATCTGCTGATTTTTAAGTTTTGGTGGCTCTGAAAAGAGCCGTTTGCTGAAGACTGCCCCTTGTCAGCAGAACACGAGCAGACCTCGCCTATCTGCTAAATTAAAGGTTTGTTAGCTCTGAGAAAGAGCTGTTCGATGAAGACGGCCCCTTGTCAACAGAGAACTAGTAGACTGCATATACTGTAAAGTATACGGCTTACCAGGAACCGTTTGGCCACTCATGGACTGATTGATTGATTGTATGCACGATGAGCGTTTATATCACTTAATTGCGGATGTGGTACAGATTAGCGGCTCTGTGATTGGTTGTTTGAAAATAGAGAGCGCCACATACGATGTGATAAAGATTTGCAGCTCTGTGATTGGTTGTTTGAAAATAGAGAACGCCACATACGACTGATGTCTTTGCCGTCATTTCTATTGATAGTAGAAGTTTCATTAACTCTGATTTCCAACGCTTCACGGGTCAACCTCATCCCCAAGTGAGAAACTTGTGCCAGTTTTGTTGTTTCGTCCCACAGAGGTTCATGACCTTCTTTGCAAGCATGTTCAGCTAATGCCGAGCCTTCTTCTTTCTTTTGTCTTGTGGCTCTTCGGTGTTCAGATATTCTGACCTTAAGTGGTCGTTTGGTTTGGCCTATGTATTGCTCACCACAACTGCAAGGTATAGAGTACACACATGGTGCACGATCCTTGGGCAGAGTATCTTTTGGGTGGCTTAGGATGTCTCTTAATTTGGCCAACCTAGAGTAGAATGTTTTGACCCCTGCACGGTTTAGAAACCGACAGATTTTGTCTGATACACCTTTGATATATGGCATGAAGGTAACGCCTTTGTTTCTTGATTGCTTTGTGTATGAGGTTTGAAAGTCAAATGAGTAAATTAAAAGTCATTTCAAGAGGATCTAATGTTGAATGACTGTGGAAAAAGAAGGTTTTTTATTAGACAACAAAGCTCAAAGCTGATGGGTACCAATCATTTTGATACAGCCTCTAGTGTAGTTTGGGATTGATGCATCTCTGAATGTCTCTTTAATAATAATAATAAACAAAGAATAGAGTCAAGTAAAAAAGAGCTGTTGTAAATTTGCTGACCCCTGTATGTAGTAGCATTTAGGGTTAATTTAACAACAAGTTAAAAAACAACTGCCTAATATGTACACGCCACCCCCGACATGTCTCAATGCTTGTCTTTGGAACGTCCAATCTGCTGCAAATAAGACTACGCAGATTGCTGATTATATTCAAGAACATGATATTGATGTATTTATAATGACTGAAACCTGGCTTCATGATTATGATGCAGTCATTATTGGTGAACTCACCCCTCCCGGCTATACTTACCTCAACGTACCTCGCCCCTCCGGTACCCGTGGTGGTGGAATCGGCGTTGTTTTCAAAACACCCCTTAAACTGCGTCAGATTCCACAAGAAATTCACACTTCTTATTTTGAACATGTATACATCACCGACTTTACCAAGCGCCTTACATTGGTTGTAATATACAGACCTCCTCCTTCTTGTGACAATGGCTTTCGTACATCTGACTTTTTAACTGAATTTGACTCCTTTGTTGATGATATATCTGTGTCTCCCAGAAAATTACTGCTTGTTGGCGATTTCAACATACAGTGGGATGAACAAAACAAATGGGATGTTAAAAGTATGCCTCCATCATCTCCTCTGTTAACCTCCAACAGCATGTTGACAAACCAACCCACCGATCTGGACACATATTAGACCATGTTTTGTCATGTCCTGATGATGAATTAGTGAGTGATTTAGTGAGTGATTTCCATGTCCATGAGATGCTTGTGACTGTTCACCACTGTGTCCTTTTTAGAATCAATCTTCCGAAACCTTTGCCGCAAAGAATTACCCAGACTGTTCGCAATTACAAGAGTATTGATGCCGAACAATTCTCTCACACATTGTCTAACAAACTGAAAACTGTTCCAGAAGTTAACAATGTTGACGATTTGTTCAACTGGTACAATTCATGTACAGTTGACGTTGTGGACCAATTTGCCCCAGCTACTACTCGCAGCCGCGCTATAAGAAATCGCATGCCATGGTATAATGATAGTGTCCACGCTGCTCGCAGGGAAAGACGAAGAGCTGAAAGGAAGTGGCAAAAAACTCGCTCTGATGAAGATCGTGATCGGTTTTTGACCATAAACAGTTCAGTCAATGTGTGTATCTTAGAAGCAAAACAATCATATTTCACTGACAAACTTGCAGATGCTGACAATAATTAAGACCGTTTTCAGCACTGTGAATCATCTCCTTAACAAGCAGGTGTGTCATCTTCCTGCTCATGATGACCCCAAGGTGCTAAGCAATAAATTTTCCAAATTCTTTGTCACAAAGATTCGTAAGATTCGTGATGACTTGCATGCAGGTATTCGCGACCCGGCTAATGATGTTCCATGTGACAATTGTCCCCAATTCGCTCAATTTCATCCTTTAACGGAGGATGAAGTGTTGTACGTGATCTCTTAGTCATCTAATGCCTCGTGTGTACTTGACCCTGAACCAACATGGCTGCTTAAGGACCATATTATAATACCATCTCCCTGCACTAACAGCTATTGTCAATGCATCCTTAACATCCGGTGTGTTTCCTAAAGCTGCCCACTCTGCTGTTGTTTCACCACTAATTAAGAAACGTTCTCTTGATAAAGACAATCTCCAAAATTACAGACCAGTCAGCAACCTATCACACTTAGCTAAAGTCATAGAGAAATGTGCTTCTGCTCAACTTGTTGAGCACTTTCATACCATGAACTCATTGATCCCCTCCAATCAGCTTATAAAGCTATGCATAGCACGGAGAGTGCACTGATCATGTCACTAAAGACATTACTTCTGAGATTGCTTCTAAGAAGGTTGTTTTACTGGTTCTGTTAGACATGAGCGCGGTATTTGATACTGTCGATCACGAAATCTTGATAGACTGCCTCAATAAGCGTTTTGGAGTTTGTGGTGTGGCATTACAGTGGTGCCGTTCCTATTTGCAAGGATGGACAAGTCAAGTCAATATAGGTGGCCATCTATCTGATCCTGTTGTTGTTGAATTTGGAGTTCCTCAAGGATCGGTACTCGGTCCTTTGAAATTTACCATCTATACTACACCAGTTGGTGATATTGCATGCAAATATGGTATTCACTACCACTTGTACGCTGATGACACCCAGTTATATACGTCTTTCGATCCTCGTATCCCTGGTGAACTTGATTTAATTCTTGCCAATCTAACATCATGCATTGATGCAATTCGATCTTGGATGCATGGCCTCCAACTACCAAATTGAATGATTCCAAAACAGAATTCTTTGTTGCCGGCTCTGTCTACAGCCTCAAACTTCTCCCACCGCTTATTCTCAACATAGGTACATCCATGATCATACCATCTCAAGTAATCCGCAATCTTGGCGTACTTTATAACCAGACAATGACATTCACTAATCACATAAACCACCTCCGCCAAACTATCAATTTTCATATCAAGATCTGTGGCGCATCCGTAGTTTCATCGACTTACATGTCATCATGTTGCACGAGCCTTAATAACATCAAGGCTTGACTACTATAATGCTCTCTTTACTCATCTATCTGCCACAGACATTTGTCGTCTTCAGCGTCTCCAAAATGCCGCCGCAAGAGCCATCTTTGCTGTCGGTCAGAGAGTTGACGCTGCCTCACTGCTGGTCAAATTACACTGGCTCCCCATCTCCAACTGCATTACTTTCAAGCTTCTGCTATATGTTTACAAATCTATGCATAATCTCGCTCCAGTGTACTTATCTGACTGTTTCACTCAATATCTTCCTGGTTGACCTCTCAGATCATCGGGTGATACCACTCGCTTGGCAATTCCCAAAGCAAGTATCACTGCCTTTGGTGAAAAGCGATTTCACATCATTGCTGCCCAAGCCTGGCATGAACTCACCATTGCAATCAGATCGGCTCCATCCATTGATTCTTTCAAGAGACTGTTGAAATCATATTTATTCTGATGTATTTTGTATTATGTATGTTTTATGATATTTGTACACGCTATGGTACTTTTGTGTATAGCGTTCTAAATGCAGTGTATTATTATCAAAGGCAATTTACACACTGTGTGGGAATCCTCTGACGTCAGAGGCTTGCCACACTGCGTTGTGATCCTCCGATGGTGGATTTCTTCCATACTTGTGACAAAGGTTCATTGCCATATACATGTACTCCAAACATAGCTCAACATGTTGAGTAATAGTTGACAACTTCATATTTTTTTAATTAACCTAATGCACATTCGATCAGGTGTTTAATGCACAGTTTACACGAGGACATTATTGCTGGAAATTTATTTCCAGCAAGGGAAAGTCCTCGTGTATATTAATAATTTTGCCAGGCAATACCCTGGACCTCTGACCTTTCATAGTTTCCTCAAAATAGAACCAGGGCTATTTTTTCAAAACAGTACTACACTCTCTAGAGAGTTCTCTGGAATGTTGATGGCTTTTGCACACCTTTTTATGTATTTACCTGGTTATGGTTTTATAGGTCACATAGGGGGGCCCCAGATATAGTTGATTCAGATCATATTGCTGGAAACAAATGTCCCCATGTAAATTGCATCGCCAGGGCAAGTCATCCATCCAAACAAAATTTATGGTTATTATGTAGGCAAGGGTAAAGTCCTCATGTAAATAGGCTTTAAGAAACATCAATGATTGCATTAAGAGCATGAATTAGCACATGTAAGAGAAATGTAGTATAACATTTTCACTCTGATTGGGCATCAAGGGAGAACAGTGATTCTCACAGATTGCTTGTCCTTGGTTAAAGAAGAAATAAATAAGTGATTTTTGTTTTTCACCCAACTCTGTATTAAATAGGTCTTTTATGAATTTCATGTCTTTCATAAATCAAGATCGCAATCATTATGATCAAATCAAAGACATATTGAAGGTCTTTGATCAATAAGCATAGATTTGCAGTTGGCTATAAATAGGGTGCGGATGCAGGCCTTCTGTTCCCTAAGGGCGCCATGCACTTTCTAGGGGAGTAGTAGCCTGAGTGAGGCCACTTGGAGTCAGAAATTGTACTACAAAAGATATGAAGCACCTGTTTCCATATATCTAATCAATTTTTTCAACCCATATTTTGTGTTCTATTTACAAAAAAAAGAGAGGATATAACACAAAAGTTTAAAAGGGGGGTAAAAGTGAAAATGAGGAAAAAGGAAAGAAACAAAATAAAGGAAAAGAGACAAAGACAAACTATACTGGTTTACAGGTACTTTTCAACATTAAAAATGTGCCGTGTCAAGGATTGGGGAGCAACATGCTTAACATGCTTAAGAACGAGCCGGTGCAACTATATTACTTTGCTATATATACTGTTACATTTTTGTGATAAGAAAAACACTATTATAGATTAATATTCTCCTTTTATTTCTAAACAGGTGACCTGCATAATACAAGCTAATATGTAATAGTCGGGAGGGGCCTCTTTCCATGTAGAGGCCCTCTCCCATCGGAATCAGAGAATATACTACCTGAAAAGAACAGGTAAGTGGCACAATACATATTTGAGATTATGTCAACAACCTGTTATCCTGGAGCACAACTACATACTTTATTAACCACATTATAGGGAAGCATTAAAGCCTGATCATAACTTGATACTTGGTATTTGAATATAGTATTTCCGCTCTCTATAACTTTAACCTACCTATCTTAGAAATTGTAAACACGTCCAGTAAAAGAAAGTCCCTACTACTCTAACTTTGAGCAAAATTGACTTGAAGCAAACAAATTGAGAAATTTCTCCACACTTTTATATCAATTTTATTGCTTTAAGTTAATTGTGCTTTAGTTATGGACCCTCAAAGGAGTGAAAATTTTCTTTTTTGGATGTATTTATAAGAGAAAGAATCAAGGGAATCGCTGAGATCTGAATCAACAATTGGTAGGCAAATACCGGCTACACCACTCGACCACTCAATCCAAGCCGGCATAAGGTTGCCTTTTGCTATGCTTAAATGTTCGAGGAGTGGCTACAGTAACATAATAAATGCCATGAATATTGCCCTTTTGAAGTGACGAAGCAAATTATGCTCCAGCGGCACAGGTTGTTGACGACATCTCAAATATTTTAAGTTCAAATAAAGGGAAGTTAAGAGCTTTGGAAACAAAAGCCTATGTGATTGAATTCACTATTTGATTACTATTGGCCTGAACTTTATTTCAAAAGCAAATTTGATGTTGAAGACTTGTCGATCAGAACACATAGTGGCATAGGATGATTTTGGTCATTTTTATGAAATTTGGCCCAACGGTTTTAAATATCAAGTTCTTCAAATACAGCAAGTAAGAAAGCTCAACTATGCTTAATTATTAACTTTTATTATGTAATTGACCTATGTTAACAATTCCATAAGAATTCAATGTCTCCCGTTTTACATACTGAGGTATGATCAACATGCGCCTCTATGTGACTTAAATTTGCTTTTTGTTTGCTGCAAAAGAGGATTACTGAAAAAATGTACAAAATACCACCTTTTCCAATGTTATATTTCCTGTTGAACAATATTTTTAGGGAAAAGGATAAAGTACCAAGGTATTTAGGATTTCATAATATAGTTGATTTGATAGATTCTTGTATAAAATGTACATTTCTTTATTTAGGTGAACACACTATAACATAATATACCTGTATTTTCAAACAATTTAACAGCAAGCAAGAAGCAGGAAGACAACACAGTAAAAGCACAAATTGCCTGCAGTTGAAAGCGAAAGCTCATTGGAGTTCAGCTGATTGGCATAAGTAAGTACATTATAATACTAGGCAGATGACCCCTGGTGACCCCTAAATGCCCTTCCCAAAATTTGGGTCTAAATGGTGACTGTACCCACCAAGTTTCATACCCATCTGACAGTTTTTACAAATTTGACCTCAGATGACCCCTGGTGACCCCGAAATGACCTTCCATAAATCTGGGTCTAAATGTTGACTACCCATCAAGTTTCATGCCCATATGACAGTTTTTACCAATTTGACCCCTGGATGACCCGAAATGACCGTCCAAAAATTTGGCTCTAACTGTTGACTACCCACCAAGTTACATGCCCATATGACAGTTTTAGTCATTTGACCTCAGACGACCCATGGGTGACCTCGGATGACCCCAAAATGACCTTCCAAAAATTAGACTCTGAATGTTGACTACCCACCAAGTTTCATGCTCATCCAACAGTTTTTACTAATTTGACCTCAGATGACCCCTGGTGACCCCGAAAATTACCTTCCAAAATTTGGGTCAAAATGTTGACTGTACCCACCAAGTTTCATGTCCATACGACAGTTTTTACTAATTTGACCCCTGGATGACCCCGAAATGACCTTCCAAAAATTTGACTCTGAATGTTGACTGTATCCACCAAGTTTCATGCTCATCTGACAGTTTTTATAAATTTGACCTCATGACCCCTGGGTGACCACGGATGACCTCAAAATGATCTTCCAAAATTGTGACTATGAATGTTGACTACCCACCAAGTTTCATGCCCATACGACAGTTTTAGTAATTTGACCCCAGATGACCCCTGGGTGACCCCAAAATGACCTTCCAAAAATTTGGCTCTAAATGTTGACTGTACCTACCAAGTTTCATGCCCATACGACAGTTTTTAGTAATTTGACCCCAGATGACCCTGGGTGACCCCAAAATGACCTTCCAAAAATTTGGCTCTAAATGTTGACTGTACCTACCAAGTTTCATGCCCATACGACAATTTTTAGTAATTTGACCTCATATGATCTCTGGGTGACCTCAGATGACCCCAAAATGATCTTCCAAAATTTGACTCTAAATGCTAACTGTATCCACCAAGTTCCATGCACTTACGACAGTTTTTAGTCATTTGACCTCAGATGATCTGGGTGACCCCGAATGACCCCAAAATGACCTTCCAAAAATTTGCCTCAAATGATGACTGTACCAACCAAGTTTCATGCTCATATGACAGTTTTTTCTTTTTTGACCTCAGATGACCCCTGGATGACCTCACATGACATTGACCCACTACCCAATACAAATTTGTTCTGTCTAGGGTCAAGATGCACCCACCCACCAAGTTTGAGGAACGTGCGACCCAAGTCTCCGAGAAAATAAGAGAGACTGGGCATGGCAACCTATGGGGAGTAAGAGAGAAGACTCCGGGATGGGGTCCCCAGGTAGTAATCCACTAACAAATGCAAACTTGGTCTGGCTCGGATCAAGTCGCACCTATACCCACCACGTTTGAGGGCCCTGCTACCTGTCAGTTCTGAGAAAATAGGCGTACAGACACGACTCACAGACAGAATCACATAGTCACAGACTACCAGTATTATTATATAGATTCTTCTCTGTAAATGTAAACGAGTGAATAAGCCACTCTTTCAAGGGGTAATATAGACACAACTCTTTTTAGAGTAAAGTTAATCTGAAAAGAATGAACTTGCATTTGGTAATGGATGTGCCACATGTGAGTTTGGTTGCTGATCCATGCTCGTCCTCACAGGTTTTCCTCCGGTGCTCCGGTTTTCCTCCTGCATCAGAAATCAGACCTCTTCCCATATCCCTGTCCCATAAAGTCTGGTTGGCATCCCTTGAATTTAGTAGTCTCTGAGCACTATTGGGCTTTGCCTGGCTTCAGCTGAATGTTATAAATAACATAAATAATTATATATTCCACTCTTTTGAGAGTGAACAATATAGCTGTCACAATCCTTCTAAAATTAAATTTACCACTCAAAAAAAAGAGTTGTTCTTCTTTCCACTCTTAACACTTTTTGTGTTCATAAAGAGAATAAGCATGTCAAATTAAAAGGCAACAAAACAGCATTAAGTTGTAATTGCCTGCTGTATTACTAGTAACCATACAAATTAAGCAATAATGATAACATCCAGGGGCATTCACATTGGCATTTTACTTCTACGAATTAGGTTTATTGTGACCATAAATTTGATAGCAAAGCCATTGAAGAACTATATCAATAAACAGGTTTGCCTTCTATGCTAAGTATTACTTGAACCCATGTCCTATATTTAGCCATATAACATGGACTGCGAATGGGAGGGGTTATTGTAAGCCCCCTATATTTCTATTGTAAATGTAATATACTGTACTGTAATATGTGGTACTAATGTACTCTATCCAGTGACACCAAAATAAGTATAAACATTCCCGGCATATTGTGGCTATGACATCATAATATGAGCATGCTCTCACACAATTCTGGCTTTGTACAACTAAAGTATATAGGCAAATTGATTGTCGGAGAATATTCCTATGAACATGTGCTTTTCACCAGATTTTCTCATAAAATGACAGGAAATGACAATTTCAACCTAACTACCAAATAAAAAGTTGATATCTTTCGCAATAATATTACAAGAGCAAAGTAAAAATCATGGATTTTACTCTAGAAACCTATGGTTGAGGTCATCAACCCCTGCTCTATGGTCATTTTTGATGGTCGGTCTTACCGGGTAAATAAGGTGCTGGGGTAATAATTTTATGACTAAAACAAGCTCAAAGGATGGATCTATAATTAGCGTATGTCGTTTTGGCATAAACACACCTGACTTTTTATGTTGGATGAAAAACCCTGGGTGCCTCTCCGTAGGACTAGGGTTAAGAACTGACATTCAAAACTATTTCATGAGAGATGGGAATTCCCTCTCAGGTATATCAAGTTGATTAATTTGCAATGACAAAGTCAGTCAGAACTATTATTATCTTGTTAATTCCCAGATAAAACAATGTGATGATTGCATTGCATCATATGAAAAACCCTGTTGCTAAATATGTAAAAGAAAATGTTATCATGATATTTGAGCATTCACATTGACAATTTACCCTGCAGTTTCTAAGAATTAGGTTTACTATCATAATGCTGGGGCTTGGCATGTGCCCCCGCTAGCGTAGTTAACGGGAGCAATCACTAAAACGGGAGGATCTCTGAACAATGGCGTGCAATTAGTGCCAATCGTACATTGGAACACCCAATTGCTATTAATCGTTCCATTCACCCCCACACACACATACACACCCCTCACGCAAGTTCAAAGTGATTGAGACCAAGGAAAATATAATAGTCTAATTAAATAGACCTTTTAATTTCCATGATGTCACGATTAATCAAAATTGTGTTCACAAGACAGCCTGTAGTATATTGGGTCTAGATGTACATAAAGAGAGCACACTAAATCAATGCGCTATTTGTGCAACCTTAATGAGTTCCGGTAAAATACAAAAACTTTTTGAGGTATTTTGGGCTGCTCTTTGGACTAATACTAGTAATCAGCTTGAATATGGGGACGGGGTCACCGGGCCTGATTGGGGGGGGGGGGTTTGGTAGGGGGCAAAAGTCATTTTTCGACAATTTTTTTCCAATGGAATTTTCTAAATTTTTTAATCGATTGGTGGCCACATGCCCTCATGCCCCTCTGATGCTACACCACTGGCATGACGAACGTAAAGTGTATCTCACGATTGTCACATATGCAGGTTGCGGCATGTCACACAAAAGATCAAAGATCTTTTGCGTTTGCTTTGCGTATGCATGCAGATCACTCCGAATGCCATCTTTTCACACAAGCTGTCTCTTGGATCTGATGACGTTGCAGGAAAAAGGTCTATTACTGCATTCAGCTTTATTACTGCATAATAACAGCAGGATTTTTGATAAAAAATACCCATATTCACAATTTGTGAAGCCAATGCTTTTAACCAATTCAGGGACTGCTATGTGGTAGCCAAAACAAGATATTCCTGAAAAAATTGGTGTCAGTTCCAATTTACAATGTAATTATTATTTGAATGGAATGTTAAAGATGGAATTGCATGAGAAGTTTTGCACTGCAGGACTGACAGGAACATTTAGTGGTAGTTCATTTATCATTAAATAATTATACACTTACATACGTGTTTTGGCGCAGCGTCAGCCTTCTATTCTAGATAAAAACATTTTTTTAAATAAAAAATATGCAAATGAGGTAGCTAATTTGCATATTTTGCGACAAAAATCACATGGGATCTTAAGACTGCCCCCTTACCACCATCCAACTAAGTTAAATCTCTATACGCCTCACCAGTTCCAAAAAATGGCAAAAAGCCTTTATAAAAATAAACAAATATGCAAATGAGGTGGCTAATTTGAATATTTTGCAATAAAAATCACGTGGGATCTTAAGACTGCCCTTTACCACCACCCTACCAAGTTACATCTATATACCCCTACCAGTTCCGAAAAATGGCAAAAAGCGTTTTTAAAAATAGAAAAAAAGGAAATGAGGTGGCTGATTTGCATCTTAAGACTACTCTTACCATCACCCCATCAAATTACATTTCTATATGCCTCACCAGTTCCGAAAAATGGCCAAAAGCATTTCGACAAATAAAAAAAATAGGCAAATGTGGTGACTAATTTGCATATCTTGCGACAAAAATTGCATCGGATCTTACGACTGCCGCTTACCACAACCCATCTGACAGTTTTTACAAATTTGACCTCAGATGACCCCTGGTGACCCCGAAATGACCTTCCATAAATCTGGGTCTAAATGTTGACTGTACCCATCAAGTTTCATGCCCATATGACAGTTTTTACCAATTTGACCCCTGGATGACCCGAAATGACCGTCCAAAAAATTGGCTCTTACTGTTGACTACCCACCAAGTTACATGCCCATATGACAGTTTTTAGTCATTTGACCTCAGACGACCCATGGGTGACCTCGGATGACCCCAAAATGACCTTCCAAAAATTAGACTCTGAATGTTGACTACCCACCAAGTTTCATGCTCATCCAACATTTTTTACTATTTTGACCTGAGATGACCCCTGGTGACCCCGAAAATTACCTTCCAAAAATTTGGGTCAAAATGTTGACTGTACCCACCAAGTTTCATGTCCATACGACAGTTTTTACTAATTTGACCCCTGGATGACCCCGAAATGACCTTCCAAAATTTGACTCTGAATGTTGACTGTATCCACCAAGTTTCATGCTCATCTGACAGTTTTTATAAATTTGACCTCATGACCCCTGGGTGACCACGGATGACCTCAAAATGATCTTCCAAAATTGTGACTATGAATGTTGACTACCCACCAAGTTTCATGCCCATACGACAGTTTTTAGTAATTTGACCCCAGATGACCCCTGGGTGACCCCAAAATGACCTTCCAAAAATTTGGCTCTAAATGTTGACTGTACCTACCAAGTTTCATGCCCATACGACAGTTTTAGTAATTTGACCCCAGATGACCCCTGGTGACCCCAAAATGACCTTCCAAAAATTTGGCTCTAAATGTTGACTGTACCTACCAAGTTTCATGCCCATACGACAATTTTTAGTAATTTGACCTCATATGATCTCTGGGTGACCTCAGATGACCCCAAAATGATCTTCCAAAATTTGACTCTAAATGCTAACTGTATCCACCAAGTTCCATGCACTTACGACAGTTTTTAGTCATTTGACCTCAGATGATCTGGGTGACCCCGAATGACCCCAAAATGACCTTCCAAAAATTTGCCTCAAATGATGACTGTACCAACCAAGTTTCATGCTCATATGACAGTTTTTGCTAATTTGACCTCAGATGACCCCTGGATGACCTCACATGACATTGACCCACTACCCAATACAAATTTGTTCTGTCTAGGGTCAAGATGCACCCACCCACCAAGTTTGAGGAACGTGCGACCCAAGTCTCCGAGAAAATAAGAGAGACTGGGCATGGCAACCTATGGGGAGTAAGAGAGAAGACTCCGGGATGGGGTCCCCCGGGTAGTAATCCACTAACAAATGCAAACTTGGTCTGGCTCGGATCAAGTCGCACCTATACCCACCACGTTTGAGGGCCCTGCTACCTGTCAGTTCTGAGAAAATAGGCGTACAGACACGACTCACAGACAGAATCACATAGTCACAGACTACCAGTATTATTATATAGATTCTTCTCTGTAAATGTAAACGAGTGAATAAGCCACTCTTTCAAGGGGTAATATAGACACAACTCTTTTTAGAGTAAAGTTAATCTGAAAAGAATGAACTTGCATTTGGTAATGGATGTGCCACATGTGAGTTTGGTTGCTGATCCATGCTCGTCCTCACAGGTTTTCCTCCGGTGCTCCGGTTTTCCTCCTGCATCAGAAATCAGACCTCTTCCCATATCCCTGTCCCATAAAGTCTGGTTGGCATCCCTTGAATTTAGTAGTCTCTGAGCACTATTGGGCTTTGCCTGGCTTCAGCTGAATGTTATAAATAACATAAATAATTATATATTCCACTCTTTTGAGAGTGAACAATATAGCTGTCACAATCCTTCTAAAATTAAATTTACCACTCAAAAAAAGAGTTGTTCTTCTTTCCACTCTTAACACTTTTTGTGTTCATAAAGAGAATAAGCATGTCAAATTAAAAGGCAACAAAACAGCATTAAGTTGTAATTGCCTGCTGTATTACTAGTAACCATACAAATTAAGCAATAATGATAACATCCAGGGGCATTCACATTGGCATTTTACTTCTACGAATTAGGTTTATTGTGACCATAAATTTGATAGCAAAGCCATTGAAGAACTATATCAATAAACAGGTTTGCCTTCTATGCTAAGTATTACTTGAACCCATGTCCTATATTTAGCCATATAACATGGACTGCGAATGGGAGGGGTTATTGTAAGCCCCCTATATTTCTATTGTAAATGTAATATACTGTACTGTAATATGTGGTACTAATGTACTCTATCCAGTGACACCAAAATAAGTATAAACATTCCCGGCATATTGTGGCTATGACATCATAATATGAGCATGCTCTCACACAATTCTGGCTTTGTACAACTAAAGTATATAGGCAAATTGATTGTCGGAGAATATTCCTATGAACATGTGCTTTTCACCAGATTTTCTCATAAAATGACAGGAAATGACAATTTCAACCTAACTACCAAATAAAAAGTTGATATCTTTCGCAATAATATTACAAGAGCAAAGTAAAAATCATGGATTTTACTCTAGAAACCTATGGTTGAGGTCATCAACCCCTGCTCTATGGTCATTTTTGATGGTCGGTCTTACCGGGTAAATAAGGTGCTGGGGTAATAATTTTATGACTAAAACAAGCTCAAAGGATGGATCTATAATTAGCGTATGTCGTTTTGGCATAAACACACCTGACTTTTTATGTTGGATGAAAAACCCTGGGTGCCTCTCCGTAGGACTAGGGTTAAGAACTGACATTCAAAACTATTTCATGAGAGATGGGAATTCCCTCTCAGGTATATCAAGTTGATTAATTTGCAATGACAAAGTCAGTCAGAACTATTATTATCTTGTTAATTCCCAGATAAAACAATGTGATGATTGCATTGCATCATATGAAAAACCCTGTTGCTAAATATGTAAAAGAAAATGTTATCATGATATTTGAGCATTCACATTGACAATTTACCCTGCAGTTTCTAAGAATTAGGTTTACTATCATAATGCTGGGGCTTGGCATGTGCCCCCGCTAGCGTAGTTAACGGGAGCAATCACTAAAACGGGAAGGATCTCTGAACAATGGCGTGCAATTAGTGCCAATCGTACATTGGAACACCCAATTGCTATTAATCGTTCCATTCACCCCCCACACACACATACACACCCCCTCACGCAAGTTCAAAGTGATTGAGACCAAGGAAAATATAATAGTCTAATTAAATAGACCTTTTAATTTCCATGATGTCACGATTAATCAAAATTGTGTTCACAAGACAGCCTGTAGTATATTGGGTCTAGATGTACATAAAGAGAGCACACTAAATCAATGCGCTATTTGTGCAACCTTAATGAGTTCAGTAAAATACAAAAACTTTTTGAGGTATTTTGGGCTGCTCTTTGGACTAATACTAGTAATCAGCTTGAATATGGGGACGGGGTCACCGGGCCTGATTGGGGGGTTTGGTAGGGGCACAAGTCATTTTTCGACAATTTTTTCCAATGGAATTTTCTAAATTTTTAATCGATTGGTGGCCACATGCCCTCATGCCCCTCTGATGCTACACCACTGGCATGACGAACGTAAAGTGTATCTCACGATTGTCACATATGCAGGTTGCGGCATGTCACACAAAAAGATCAAAGATCTTTTGCGTTTGCTTTGCGTATGCATGCAGATCACTCCGAATGCCATCTTTTCACACAAGCTGTCTCTTGGATCTGATGACGTTGCAGGAAAAAGGTCTATTACTGCATTCAGCTTTATTACTGCATAATAACAGCAGGATTTTGATAAAAAATACCCATATTCACAATTTGTGAAGCCAATGCTTTTAACCAATTAAGGGAATGCTATGTGGTAGCCAAAACAAGATATTCCTGAAAAAAATTGGTGTCAGTTCCAATTTACAATGTAATTATTATTTGAATGGAATGTTAAAGATGGAATTGCATGAGAAGTTTTGCACTGCAGGACTGACAGGAACATTTAGTGGTAGTTCATTTATCATTAAATAATTATACACTTACATACGTGTTTTGGCGCAGCGTCAGCCTTCTATTCTAGATAAAAACATTTTTAAAAATAAAAAATATGCAAATGAGGTAGCTAATTTGCATATTTTGCGACAAAAATCACATGGGATCTTAAGACTGCCCCCTTACCACCATCCAACTAAGTTAAATCTCTATACGCCTCACCAGTTCCAAAAAATGGCAAAAAGCCTTTATAAAAATAAACAAATATGCAAATGAGGTGGCTAATTTGAATATTTTGCGATAAAAATCACGTGGGATCTTAAGACTGCCCCTTTACCACCACCCTACCAAGTTACATCTATATACCCCCTACCAGTTCCGAAAAATGGCAAAAAGCGTTTTTAAAAATAGAAAAAAAGGAAATGAGGTGGCTGATTTGCATCTTAAGACTACTCTTACCATCACCCCATCAAATTACATTTCTATATGCCTCACCAGTTCCGAAAAATGGCCAAAAGCATTTCGACAAATAAAAAAAATAGGCAAATGTGGTGACTAATTTGCATATCTTGCGACAAAAATTGCATCGGATCTTACGACTGCCGCTTACCACAACCTCATCAAGTTACATCCCTATACGCCTCATCAGTTCTTCGAAATGGCAAAAAAAACCACCCAAAAACAATTTTTAAGTTAAATATGCAAATTAGCTACCTAATTTGCGCCAAAAATTGCATCAAGTCTTAGGGCAGCCACTTACCACCACCCTACCAAGTTACACCCCAATAAACCTCACCAGCTCCGAGAAACTGCCGCTTACCACAACCTCATCAAGTTACATCCCTAGACGCCTCACCGGTTCTTCGAAATGGCAAAAAAAAAAAATTAAGTTAAATATGCAAATTAGCTACCTAATTTGCATATTTTGCGCCAAAAATTGCATCAAGTCTTAGAACAGCCACTTACCACCACCCTACCAAGTTACACCCCAATACACCTCACCAGCTCCGAGAAACTAACCTGGAAGCCAAAGGCATTTAAAAACAAAGTTCACACAATACAAATGTATAAAGACCCCATTATAGCATAAGGCAATTTATAAGTCATTTTAAATGATTTTAAATGTGACGTATAAAATTTGTCTATAACACAGGGAGATATAAAATGTAGGGATTTGGGTACTTTTTGTTCAATTTTGACAGAAATTGAAGGATTTTGACCCATGTTTTTGTTTGTCTGTTTACCCCAGGGTCGCTGAAACAAAGAATTATATTATTAAATCACCTAATTTATAATTAATAAAGGACAAAAAAAGATAAAAGCAAAAGTATGCTTCATTTAGTTAAACAATAGTAACATCCCTGTTGTGTACAAAAATAACTCTATACGACAATGCAAATCAAGATCAATTCATGGACTATTAAAGTGCATAGGGAAATGTTGAGTACCCGGTATGTAAATTAAATGGAACAGCCAAAATGCCAATGGGTATGTAATTTAACTAGAACAGCCTTAAATTGATATCGATATCAATATTGACGTCACAGATTTGATTTGTCACGTGATCGTCAAACCTGTACTAGAAGGTGTCAGTTCTACAGGAACTGACACAAAAACAACCTTAGACCTTCTTCCCTCAAAGTATTAATTTTGTTTGCCTCTTTGATTTCGTTACAGATTCTTATCATGTCTGATAAAGTTACAGTACGCAAAATTCTCATTGAGGTAGCAAGGGGTCTTGTAGAGGAGAACCTACCACTTAGCGATATACTGGATGATCTTGAGCTTGAAGATATCATAGATGCATCAGAAAGAGATGCAATAGATGAAGCACAAGGAAAGACCAGCTGAAGAAGTTGTGTGACTTCCTCAAAAAGAAATCTGATTTACCGTTGGCTTATAGCACATTTAGGAAACAGCTAATGAATCATACACAGGATAGCTATGACAAAATAGTAAAACCTATCGAGGACAAACACAACTACAATAAAGGTAAGTTAATTGCTTTGCTGGCAATTAAGGCACAAAACTACAGAATGTATTATTATTTGTGACGGTTATTGCAGTAAAGGGGTATTCTCGTCTAATCCCGCCCGTTATAAGGACAAGTTTGGGTTTACATAAAATAAGAACTAAAGGCCTATTCTGTGATTTGTTCATCCGGAGGATCATAAAACTCATCAAAATTCAGATTTTGGCACCTTTTGTTAGTATCATAGATGTGCCAACTGCTGTTTTCCTTGTTTTTGCCTAATTTTTTATTTCAAAATTTTAAGGGAAGGGGTATGAACGTTTGGACAGTATTTATTGTGGGACATTAGAGCACATCAGACATATCGAATTGCATTCTAAATACGAAGAATGTCCTTCTGATATCAAATAATTTTGATTTTTGAAATTCGCAATGTAATACACATTTTATGGCAAATCATTAAAATTGATATTTTTGATATTTAACAGTACTTGAAGTAAACTTTATAAATCTGATGATTTATACTTAAAGTTTATGTAGGTGGGATGAAAAGCCGACGATCAATTGAAAATTTTGACCTTTTCGTATTGAAGATATGGATTTTTTTCCCAAAACACCAAAAAAAAGGTCTTTTTGGGAAAAAAATCCATATCTTCAATATAACACTTTAAGAATATATCATTAGATGTATAAAATTTATTTTGAGGACTGTATTATATCAAAAATTTGAAAAATATCAAATTTTAATAATTTGTCATAAAATTTGTATTATATTGTGAATTTCAAAAATGAAAATTATTTGATATCAGAAAGACATGCTTCGTATTCAGAATGCAATTCGATACGTCTGAGGTGCTCTCATGTCCCACAAAAAATACTGTCGAAACGCCATAAACGCTCATTCTAGATCCCTTAACGACTTATCCTTCACCTTTAAGCAATTTATACACAATTTTTTACACTTTCACTGGGATCACTGAATGGGCCTTTAAGATATTATTATGTGGTTTAAAATAAATATATCCAAGAAAAATATACCTGTAATGAAATAAACATTCTCAAGTAGAAATTTATAAACCGGCTTTAGCATTTCCCCTGAAAAAGTTCATAAGGGGGTCTTTGTTTTAGGGTGGGGGTGTCCGTAGGTGTCAAGGTATTGTTTTATTTCTTGCTTGTTTCCTTGTTGTTTCTTAGCTTGTTCCATTTTTTAGGTTGAAACCTTTCCACAAACTATGCTGTTACTAGTTAGCCTAGACACTTTGGCAAGTTGGTTATTGGATTATGAAAAATTTGAATTATCCCTCCAAATTGGAGGAGCCAATCAGAAACAGTTGGTGTGCTAGTTAATGGTGTCTGGAAAAGATCACCACATGCAAGGTAGTCAGTTGAAATGAAAACTGAAATGATTTCCATGTGAAATTTTAATAGTGTCTTGCCGTTTTGATGGTAGCACCAGTTCTGTCTGGAGTTAGTACTTATTGACATCTAAATCAAGTTGGTCATTGTGTAAAAATCGGTTCACGGTTGTTTGATGTAAAACTATGTCATTTTTAAGAAAAGGTGAATACTAATAGGGCTATTGATCTTAAATTGTGTTTTAATCTTTACAAGGGGTAGACACTGGTATAATGGCATTAAAGCATCAAAAAAGAGTAACAAATAGCATCATTTCCAGCACTGTCAGCTTAAAAACTGCAAACTCTATTTATGATTAGTTATAATTCACCGCAGCCAAAAATGTTCGATCTTGGGATCTATGGTCAATGCTGCCTTGGTATTTTTTATAACGAACTATTGACTGATGAATATTAATTAAATGTAAAATTGCATCGGTCAATACATTACATAGAAAGAGGAAAATCACTAAAACTAACAATCATTTACCTGATATTTAATAAGTAATAAGGATTGACCAAGCATTGATGGTCAATCAATAGACAGAAAAACATTTGGCTCCATTGCCTAAGCAGATCATTGGACTTGACTGAATACCTTCCGTGCTAATTGGTCGTAATGTGGATCAGGCGGGTGAAGCTTGTTTAGATCTTTAGATATTGTTTTGGTCGAAAATATACCTTGCAGCATTAATAAATACAAGTAAATGTTTATTTTTGTTTGTGCGCAATCTAGTGCAACTGACAAGAGATGAACATGCTGAATTAACACATAAGCCAGCATATACGCTGAAAAGCAGGCTGCATCACCACCTTCATCTACTCCAGCACAACCAGGAACGCACACACCAACTGTTTCCAGTTTGGCAAAGACCAAACCAGCACTAAAACCAAAACCATTGGTGAAAGCAAAACCAGCATTGAAAGTTAAACCTCTTACTCCACTTAAACCAATACTCAAGCCAAAACCACAGATACCGAGTAAAATCAAAGGACAACCAACTTTCATTCCAGCTCAACGTAAGTATATGTAAAATAAAAACTTATTAATATATTACTTTCCCCTAGTGCATAAAAGTTTACTACTACAAGACACTATACTAGCTTTATTCTGTGTCCATTTAGCATGCCCATGTATAGAGCTAAAGTTAATTTAAAGTATTTGCCATGAGAAAATAGTTTGTATATAGGATATGATCTTGGATCATGTCGTGTCTTGTCCAGACGACAATATAGTCACCACTGTGAAATTGTTGAAAATACCATGTTTGGTCACTACACATGTATGATATGTGATGCGATCAAGCAAAATCTTGTTTGTGACACTTTTGTTGAAGCCAATAATCATGCTGTTTTTGAAAACCAAAAATTGTAAAGATCTTAAGAGGTAGTCCTATAGGAGATATATTAAAGCGATGGAATCATTTAGTGTCAGATTTAAAAGTAAATCGAGAGCATTAATGTGGAAACCCTTTGTTTATGTAACTTTACTTTTCAGTGAAAGTGCCGGCTACGGACCCTGATTCGTATTATCGCGTTTATAAAGCACTACACCTTGTTGCACACGAGGCGATACCATGTGTAGACAGATGTCTCTCAACTTGGCACGCAAACCAGGCATTACCATCCTGCACAGGACAGTGTCCAATTGGAAAGAAACCTAAACCACCAGTATCATGTCAGAATTGCTTGGCTTGGTGTCAAGCTGTAGAAGGTGCTTTATATAACCAACCACCCAAAGTGAGATTACAAGTAACATGGTCTAATGTCAACTCCTCTGGGCTGGGGAAGACATATTTGGAAGTCGCCAAGGCGTTTGTACTACGATTACCACATAAGCAAATCAGTGCTGGAGCAAGCAGTACATGCAATCAGTATAACAGCATGTCAGATTTCGACTCAGCATCTCTCTTGATGATAATGGCAAAGTTTGCTGGGTTTCATAATGGGACAAAGGCCAGTTACGATACCATCATGAAGGTTGGTTACTTTTCTTGACTTTCTAATTTACCTATCCACTGATAAAGTGGTGAAAAGTGCTCAGATTAATATGTGGAAGCCCCGGGGTACTCAAGTTTGGTTTTGGTAGGGACGTGCCGCTGAGATTTTGGTGGACCCATAAATATACCAATTTTTCAAAAAATTTGGACCCATTTATATACCAAAAGTCAAAATTTTCGGCCAAATTTAACCAAAATTGTCTTAGTTTTTACAAATTTTCCCAAAATTTTGGTAAAATTTTGAAAATTTTGGCTAGATTACGGAAAAATTGGGCTGTTTTCCGAAAAAATTGAGAAAATTTTGAAAAAAGGACCCATTCATATACCAAAATAGGCTTTGAAAAAAGGGTCATTGATATACCAGAAGGCTGAAAATGCTACCCATGTTTGCGGCACGTCCCCATATGGTCATTTGTACTGAGTACCCCCCGGTGGAAGCCCCAGGTGGAAGCAAAAGTCCGGAGCAAAAGACACTGCGAATGCAGTAAAATGAAAAAGGTTTCTGAAACATGTATTGGGAATTCATATTATGTGTACAAATTATATATGCAATTTTCTTCCAGATTACCTATTTGATATTTAAAACTCCGCTACCAATTTTAAATTGGGGGAAGTGGTCAAATTATCAGTTTAAAGGGACACTGCTGGATAAGGGGTGAAATGTGAGATGGCTGAGCAATAAGGCGCTGTGTTTTCGACCGGGAGAATATTAACTGCGAGAGTCCCAGTCTTGGGTTTGCCTTTTTATTTGGTGATATTTATTCCGTCCTATCTCAAAATTTTCCCATAAGGTCAGGAATCCTGCTATTTTGTTCAGTTACTATGAAGTTATTAGTTTATCAGCATTTATTTCTCTGATTGTTATGCAGTACAGAATTGTAGATTTTTTCCCCTTACACTACTTGTCAATATGTAGAGAAAAAAAAATTGATTTTGATCAATACGGTACACTGGTAGATAATTAGAGGTCGTTATTTATCTTTCTTAAAAAGGACAGTTAGAATAAAATATGTTGTCTTTTTGTATAGTGTATATTGTGTTATGATAAAATTAATGCATACCAACTACGTGAGTTAAAATTTTTTTTAAATACATCAAGCATTTAGCCCGACAGTCTCTGGCTCAAATTGTGAATCGGTAATAGCAGGCGATTTATTGTCAAAATGTAGACCAAATTGAACAAAGTCGACATGAAGAAAAACATTTTCAAAATGTTATCAAAAATTCTCTTTCATGCCTTTTTCTAACCCATTATTTTGTTCAAGTAAATAATATTAAAAAAGTAATAGTCTGTAAGTAGTTGTACAGGTAGGATAGGCATACAGCAGGTCCGAACTCATGTGATGTTACACTGGTCCATATCAATGTACAAAGCACCATGCGAGTCTCTCCCTATCCTTCTACCCTCTCTCTACTCTTGCAATCCTACTTGTGCAGTCTGTCAGTGTTACTGATTTCTTTTTGTTTTCTGGTTTCTTTGCCATCTTTTGAATGATCGTAATTCTTTTGGTGTTGTATTTTCAACCTCTCCTCTGCAAAGTTCAACCTTTCCTCTTCTCTCCTCTTCTCCCCTCTCACTGTCTCCCTTTCTCTGCAATTTGCGAGCTTTTATCAATATGGTCAATGACTGAAAAATAATAAACATTTAAAATAGTCCAGCATTTTAGCCTTTTAGGCTGAAGCAATTATGAGATTGCCAATCGCAATTATTAAGCAGAGTAATGGAATTTTTACCTTCGCTGGAACGCAATTCTTTTTGCATACCACCGCACATGCGACTTTTAAGCTCTATTGGGTGACATCAATCCCCCGTTTGGTCCCCATAGATAAGCTTATGACCGATTGTTTCGTGATTTGACGAACCATTAACCATTATGCCTACTACTTCTTGGCAATCCTGGTTAGTATATTTTGATGCTAGACTATTTTTATGAGTAGGCCTACATACAAGTCAATGAAGCCGTGCAATTTATCGCAAAATTAAGACCGTAAAATTTAGATACTTCTTTTGTCTAGATGAGCACGTCTAGATGAGCACCCTCTCACCTCAAATTTTCATGTCAGAAAATTACATAACTCCCAAAACAGAAAAGGAAAATGCACGTCCTTCAACTTTGCAGTGAGAAACAAAAGACTAGATTAATAAGGTTTATCAGACCTAGCCGAATAACACTTCAAACTAACAATGAGATCCGAAACCAAAAACTAAAAGTAGAAAAAATAAAAAGGACTTAATATTAATATTATCAATAGAGAGGTTGCGAAAAGGCATTACCATGGTTACGGCTACTATAACACTGCTTCCGTGCGACAGCATTTACCCGTTCCAACATCTGATTCACGTTGTGATAGTGTATTCTATTTGATAGTGTATTCTATTTGTATGCATGCATTCTATTTGTATGCATGCATTCTATTTGTATGCATGCATTCAAGCACATCGGTTTGGTCTATTACATAATAACACTCCCCGTTTTTGCTCAGATTAGAACGGCGTTGTGAACGTGCATGCATTACACAAGCTGAGACCATAATAAAATGAGGTATTATGGTCTCAGTTCACAAGCACATCGGTTTGGTCTATTACATAATAACACTGTCCGCTTTTGCTCAGATTAGAACGGCGATGTGAACGTGCATGCATTCTGCTGAGACCATAATAAAATTAGCTATTATGGTCTCAGTTCACAAGCACATCGGTTTGGTCTGTTAGATAATAACACTGCCCGCTTTTGCTTTTCCATGTTGAATAAAAATAGGCCTATGTCCCACGCTGAGTTGAATCAGATTAAATAGCTCGCTATAATCCTAACTGTTTATTTGCCGTAGAAGTAGTTATGTAACAGGATTAATTACCATTAATTAATTACCATAGCAATGGTAATTACAGGCGGTTCCGATCAGGGTAACCCCGATTGTCGTCTACACTTGCCTGTCCTGTACAAATACCCTGACCAGCTATCTACGGCGACCCCCTTCATTCACCAGGTTACTTGTATCTGGCCGAAGTTTTGTCAGCGTTATCTCCTAGATTTCAGCTGTTAATGCCTAGATATGCCCGACATAAAAAAGGGGTTTACCCTATTTGTTAATGTATTGCCCTGCACTAGTCGTTACACTGTCAAAGAACAGGGTTAAAGACCGGGATCATAATTCTGTAGGAATTACACATTATAGCTGTGTTCACACATGCACTTATTACCGGTAATATTTTATCTAGGCTTATGTCCGATCGAATTAAATATTTCCGCTAATCCCTTAGCGCGTCCACATTTGTCGGCAATTATAGCGCTATACGCTGTCGAAGTTACGTAATAATCGGATTAACTACCATAGCAATAGGTGAATCATGATCATTACTTGCACCTGTAAGATTAGTATCTTTGAAAAGACCAGTATTGTATTCAATCTATATGTTCAAAATTGTTTTCACCTATTGCTATGGTTATTAATCCGATAGATTGCGTAACTTCGCCAGTGTATGTCCGACGTGTTATGTCCGATAAGCCTATACCGGTCATAAATCCCTCCTTTCTACATGAGCATCATCAGAAAATTTAACCCGATTTTAAATTTTTTCACTGAAAATTCACTTTCAATAAACGCCCCTCTTTAGAAAAAATTACAGACAATGCGGTAGGCATGTAAGAAAAGTGCAAATTCTAAAGTTCCAAAATTCAGCCCAATTTTGTATTTAGGTTCTATTATTATTATTATTATTATTGTTATTGTTATTGTTATTGTTATTGTTATTGTTATTATTTTAGTTTGACAAAGTAGTCCCATTTTGCAGTAGACTTAGCTCTATCTATATCGCATTATACATGTAGGCCCTACATGGTGGATCATCTTTGAAAAAATGACAAAAATAAAAAAATAACAATGACTCCCATCATCATGCTATTTTTTTTTTTCTTGGGGGTCCCAAATTTACCAAAAGTCGGCTTCAATAAAATTGCGACCTCCACTATTTCGTCAGCAAAGATTTTATGACCCCCCACACACCATTTGCACCCCCCGAACAGGCATCAGTCTTTTGGAATAAAATAAACACACTATCTGTAGTCATGTTGTGTTGTGACTCCCTACATTTTGTTCATCAAAAATATTTTATGACACCCCCTATATTTCTCTCCGTATATTTGGGACCCCCTAATCATCTTATAAAATCCAATTACATGCCTTTCTAGCTGTTATCATGCTTATGGCTTAATAAATGTCATCTCCATCTACTTCCAGGGCCATCTGTCCCCCCACTGGGCCCTCTGGAGGGTTTACATTTGCTAACCCCCTAGAAACTTGTGTAGGTCATCCCAATAAGGATGGTCAATTGCTCCTGCGCCTGAACCCGATCATGGAGGGTGCGATGGAGAGTTTTCAGTGCCTTTATCTTAGCATGTATCTGCTCCCCCGACCGTATGGGGAATCCCCCCCCCCTTGTCATGTAATAGCGTGGCTATCTCCTCCCAAAGCTTTTTTTTTTAACCCAGAAATACTTTCCGTGTCTCTCCAAATTTTGAGGATAGCCAATGTTCCTTGTCATTCCAATTGACCTCTCTATTGCGTTTATTTATATCAATATTTGCAGCTGCAGCCATGATGACATCATGCAGTAAATTACTCTGCTCAGTGGTGTAGATTTCTTTTTGACATTGGGGGGATGGAGTTGGAAAAAATTTCAAGTAATAGTCAATCCAGCACCTTTTGGCGACAGAATAAGTTTTTGGTTCAATTGTGCGCGAAAAATTTTGCTATTTTGAAGCTTAACTGATGAAATAATGATGTAAAAGTAGAATAAAAGCGCGCGAAGCACGCATAAATTTGCACTTTAGGGGCAAAAAATGGGCAAATATGAGGTTAATTTGGTCAGAAACCCATATGGGGGGGGATGATTGTAGGGACCATCCCCTCTGGAAAAATATTGGGGGGATTTATCCCCCCCCACCCCCCCGGATCTACACCTATGACTCTGCTTAAAATTTTGCGCGAGTGATATACTCACAGTTATATCCGACAGCCCAATAGTGCTGCATGTCCACACGTAATTACTATTACCGGATGTAACGTTTCGATCGGTCTTAACAGCTCTTAACCCTGGTCATCTTCAGCCTTAAATTTTCGGATTTAAAGCACATTACGTCGGATATAGTAATTTTTTTTATATCCGACGCTCATTCACACGGCCACTTATATCCGATACTATTACCGACGTAATTTAAGTCTGACTGTGTGAACAAATTGTCGGATTTAAAGGGGCATTTCGTGATCCACAGCCTCATCCCCCCACTTTTCTCAAAAAAAGTTGAGATTTTTATATCACTGGAAACCTCTGGCTACATAATGTTTATGTACAAAATATTTCTTGCAGATAAATTCGTTTTGCAAAGATATCGTGAAATTTGAATTTCGTTCTGGTGCACCAGAACGAAATTACAACGCATTGTCTATGGAGCAGTGTAATACACATAATCATGCATAACTCGCAAACGCAAAATCGGAATCAACTGAAATTTTGGGAATAGGCTTTTTTCGTGGATATGTACTGAAAAATGTCATAAAAAGAGGATGCTAGGATCACGAAACATTCCTTTAAAGCACATTACGTCTGATATAGTTATATCCGACGCTAATTCACACTGCCACTTACATATACGAATTTTTTATTCAATAATGAACAAATACATTTGGGCCACCAAAGCGGCATTATAAATCATTACATGAATAAATTACAAACAACATGAAATTGAACAGGAAGAATTAATTGATTTTGGTGAGCCTGTATCGCAGTCTCCAAATGATGTTGGTTCCAATCATGGAACTGACAGAAGCATACTTGGCAACAGCCTTGGCAACACGTTTGGGGAAGCCAAGTTTCTTCAACCCACTTCGGAAACGGTGATGAATATGGCCGAGTGACCCAATCACGAAAACAAGGATTTTGCAATCAAATCCGCACAATGTGAGCAAGTTACAAAGAGGAGTATACTTTTGGAACTTTGTGTTGTAACTTTCCTCAATGAAAGCATCGAAAGGACAAGTTACTTCCAAGATGAAACACTTCATGTTTTCGTGATCAATGAGAAATAGGTCTGGTTTTCTTGCTTGAATGTCCTGAAAGATGTTTGCGAATTCAATTTCATCATCGTCATTCGTGATCAGGGCACCCGAGATGATCTTTTCACGGTAGATATCACACCTGTTGTATTTTTTAATTTCCTTTTCAAGGATATTCATGATCCGGTTATGTCTTGAAATGTAATTGTAACGAAATTGCATGCAGCCGTTTGCTACATGTGAAATTGTATCATATGGATTTCTGCAAAGAGGGCACGACTTGCTAACCTGAGGAAACATTACATGGAGCAATGAATTTGATTCTGCGATTTGGAGTCTAGCTTTGGTGATAAACTTAATCAGGTCGACACTTAAATCACCATTCTTTAAATGCTCCATCGAACATGCATAATCTGCTTTCTCGAGGTCCGCAAGTCTTCCCTGTGATTCAAGATTTTTCCAGTTGCTTAGTTCAGTTTCAGTCAGTTTCTTTATGATAAAATGATAAATTACTTTGTGACAAACCATAACAGTTTCACCTGCCTTTATGGCATACGCAAAGTTTTCGTTGTTTGATTTAACCAACTCGATGGCTAATTTTGAGCAGATCTCGTTTAACTCAACCCAGGCTGACTTGCTCAAGCAAGTCTGAATATTTTATGATGATACCATTTTCATCAGCTTCATACCCAGCAAAATTTTTACCTTCATCATTAGTTTCTTTAACTTTTCTTTTTTGCATGTGCAGTTTGAGGGACTTTTCAGCAGTCTTCCGGACCATACATACATACATACATACATACATACATACATACATACATACATACATACATACATACAATATTTCTATAGCGCTTTTTCGCAGTTCAAAGCACTTCACAGTACAAAGAAAAACAAATGAAATTACAACAATTCAAAAAGGTGGGTTTTAAGATGCCTTTTAAAGATCTGCAGTGACGGGGGGCCTCTCTGATGGAAGTGGGCAGTGAATTCCAGTGGCGTGGACCGTACACTGAGAACCCACGGTCACCTGCAGATCTTTTGGTCTTGGGAATAGCAAGTCTGGTAACGTCCTTGGAGGAGGGAAGATTACGTTTGCTGGAATGGGTGGTATACATAGAAATTAGCTCAGACAAGTAGGTAGGGGCACTGTTGTTAATACACTGATACATGAGAACAAGGATTTTGAAATTAACTCGCTGCTTGACTGGGAGCCAGTGAAGACGGGTGAGATAAGGTGATGATCGCGCCTACGAATGCCGAAAATCAAGCGAGCAGCTTTGTTTTGAATGCGTTGAATTTTCGTGAGTTGGGCTTCGGTGATACCAGCAAGCAGCGAGTTACCATAATCGAGGCGGGAGCTCACAAGGGCTCGAACAACATGATGACAGTTTTCTTCATTGAGGTACCGCCTTATACGAGAAATATTTCGGAGTTGATAATTAAGAGTACGGCATAACCCATTTACATGATCTGACATAGACATAGTACTGTCAAAAATAATACCAAGATTGCGGACCTTATTTATAGATTTAACGGTAGTTGTACTTACTTTAAGACTAAGAGAATTAATAGATTTGAGGTTATGAGGTGAGCCTACAACAAAGAACTCTGTTTTCTCCATGTTTAACTTCAACTTAGCATGAGTCATCCAGCACTGAATATCAAGGATGCAGTTCTGAAGCCGATTTATAGCATCAATTTGATCCATGGGTTGTTTAGGGTTAAAGGCGGTGTATAACTGAGTATCATCAGCGTAAATATGGTAAGAAAGTTTGTGCTTACGAATGATCATGCCAAGAGGTAAAGTATAAATTGTAAAAGACAATGGTCCCATGACAGATCCTTGAGCCAGCCCACAGTCAAGGGAGACAGCAGCAGAAAAAGTGTCATCGATGTTGACACGAATGTGTCTGTTAGACATGTATGATTGAAACCACTCTAGGGGTGGTCCAGAAACACCCATAGTACGAAGTCTGTGAGTGAGGGTGGCATGATCGATGGTGTCAAAAGCTGCGGTGAGGTCTAACATGACCAGCAGCACAACGTTACCCTCATCCAGCTCATGCATAAAATCATTTTTAACTTTGAGCAAAGCAGTTTCTGTGCTGTGCCCTTGCCTGTAGGCTGACTGAAGGGGCTCGCTGAGTTTGTTTGATGACAAATAATCTTTATATCTAGCTGCAACAATGTTCTCAATTACTTTGGATATGAATTGGATGTTAGAAATAGGCCTATAATTTTTCAACACATTAGGATCAAGAGACGTTTTTTTAAGAATGGGGTGACAACAGCATAGTAGGAAAATTACCGGTGCACATAGAGACATTTACAATTTTGGTGATAATGGGCACAACAAGAGACAGGTTCTGTTTCAAGAGCCATGTGGGAAGCGGATCAATAGAACAGGTCTTGTTAGGAAGTTTGACCAAGACCTTTTCAACTTCCTCCAGAGACGTAGGTTCGCTCATCACCTTCAATCTTGTAATCAGTGTCATAATTGGGCATAACGGATCTTGTCCGTTTTACTCTTGAAAAAGTTGGAAAACTGTTCACTCATGATATCAGAGGAGCTAAACACAGGCAATTGTTTGTTAGAATTGTTGAGCAAAGTATTAATTGTACGAAACAGATCTTTGTCATCCCCATTGGCTATTTTGGTTTTAAAAAACTCAGTTTTAGCACTTGTGATCATGTCGTTCACCAAGTGCAATTGATCAAGGTAACATGTGCGATCGTGTTCTGATTGAGACTTTCTCCATTTTCTTTCGAGCCTTCTGCGAACTCGCCTAGCACAAGCAATGCCTTCATTAAACCATGGTAGCCGAGTGCGGATGGACAAAGATCTTGTTTTGAGAGGAGCATGATGGTCAAGTAATTTGGTACAAACGACAGAAAAGTGGTTGACCAATTCATCCGCTGATGACAAGGAGTCAGGAATTTCAGAGAGCTGACATTTAAGGTCTTGAGTAAAAGATGTAGGATAAAAACCCAGGAAGTCCCGTTTGGTTTTGGTTACCTTCTTGGGAGGAGGTTTGTTATATGCCAGAATGAACTCAATAAAAAAGTGATCAGAGATCAGTGACTCCTTAACACTGTGGGTAACAACAATGTTGTCTTCAGGCCTGGATATCAGAAGATCAAGGGTATTACCACTTATATGGGTTGGAACAGTGATGTGTTGTTGAAAACCATTTATGGATATGGTGTCATGAAAATGACGAACATCTGGTAATTCAGGTTTATTAACGTGGACATTGAAGTCCCCTACTATAATCAATTTGTTTGGCATAAAAGAAACCTCGTCCATTAAATTATCAAATTCCTGTAGGAAATCTGATATAGGATATTTGTTAACCTTTGACGGTTTGGGTCTATACACACATATAAATGTTAAACCAGAATCAGAGTCAGTAATACACATATGTTCGATTATTTTCAGGTTACAGGTTGTTGGAGTTACAGTTAAGTTCAGGGTTGATTTAAACAGAGCACCAACTCCACCTCCACCCCGAATAGATCTTGGGACGTTAATGAAGTTGTACCCAGGTGGTGTAAATTCACCGATTTTGGTTGTGTCATATTCATCCAGCCAAGTCTCTTGCAGAAACAAAATGTCTACATCATGTTCGATAACGTAGTCACACACAAACACTGTTTTGTTTCCTATTGAGCGGGCATTCCATGATCGGATGTCTAAATACTGGCCATGTCTTGGAAGTTTCACCAGGTGGTTATGGGTTGTGACCAGCATCAGTTTTTCGGGTCTAGCAAAAATGTTAGTTGTGACAGGGATGGAACATTCGACAGGAGAGGGGTCCAGCAGGGGATGGGCGGCAGACAGGTAGTGTTCTATGGGTCTCGATCGCACTCCTCCACGTCGCCCTCTATGAGTGGTAGGAACATTGTTTATGTCTAGTTCAATAAGTTGAGACCAGACGTCAGGGGACAGATGGGTCGTCTTGTTGTAACATTTGCCGATTTCCAAAAGTCTGTCACTTATATCCGATACTATTACCGACGTAATTTAAGACCGGTAATAAGTGATTTAAGTCCGACTGTGTGAACACGACTTATGTTGAGTCCATTGTATGTTTCACTTGCACCTGTAAGACTAGTGTCTGTGAAATGACCGGTATTCTATTCAATAAATGATTTTACACATACATGTACACAGGTGATGAGTGCGGCCTGAGATGGTGCAGGGCAATACATTAAAAAAATAGTGTAAACCCATTGCTAAGGTAATCAATCTTGTTACATCACTACTACTACTACAGCGAATTGTTTGCTAAATCATCCGAAAATCTATCAAAGAGAACTACCGGTGTGGATGAAAAATCCTTGAGGTCCATTTGGACGTTTGTGACTTCTTTGTTCACCTTCTCTCCTTTTTTGTTTCTTCTTTCCCTTCCGATAGCAAAAAAACATGGGTTTGGTTATGGTTATGGTTAATGAAACCATGTAAAACAGACAACTTCTAATCTCTGGACTATCCTTGCAATGAATTCGAAAAAACCTTGTTGGAAATACACTAGACCTATAAATTGTATGGTGCATATTAATATAGGCCTAAGATCAGGGTCTGCCTTAATTGATTTACCCACCCCTGGCAATGATTTGGTATGCTAACTCAACCCCAAAAGGAAATTTCAACCTCCCTAACCCCCTCCTGCAAATGAAAATGTCCACTGCACCCCTCACCCCCATATGGTGTAAAATTGAAAATTGGCATGGTAATGTCACCTTAATTTTGGGCTAAAATAGTGTTTTTGTATGGGAGCACAGGGCCATAATGGTGCCCATTAGGATTTTTTTATATCTTTGTCCCTCAGACAACTGACCCTGATACCCTACTGAACATGTAAATACTTCAATGGACCCCCTCCCCTCCAAAAAAATAAAATAAAATAAAAAGAAGAAGAAAAGAAGGATTAAAAAAAATAAAAAGAAGAAAGTAAAAGTAAAGTGGAGAAAATTATTTTACTGAAGCACGAAATATTTTACCTGTCCAGTGGTGGGTTGGGGTCCCAGGGTGGGGCATTACATAGATCCTTATAGCCAGGCTAGGGGACTCATAAGTTTTAGCCTGGCCCAGGACCCTGAAAAAGGTGAATCTGACCCTTTTGTCCGCATTCAAGGTGATTTATCCCTATTTTATTCACACTTCATAAATTAAAAACTTCGGTCGAAGTTTTGCCACAAGTTTAAAAAAATAACGGTTAGTTCATGAAAAAGAAGAAGTGAAATTTAGCAAAACGCGACGAGGTTTATTTGCCCGTAAGAGAGCTCTATTGTTCCGCTATTGTATCCGCTATTGTATCCACTATTGTATTCTATTCATAAAAGCTACTGCAAGAATCGCGGCAATCCCTGATATTGCTGATGTCTACCGCCGGCGTTTCGCATTTATTAACAATCAAAATTATCCCATACTCTTACATTTATAGTCTTATTCTCACCTTTTATATAATATTAAGAAATTGCAATTATGAAAACTACAAACTTTGAAAGTGAAAATATATTTACCATCGAAAATATATCATACTTAAATTCTATAGAGTCTATAATATATCCAACCCAGAAGTGCCCATTTATTTAAATTGTTGTAATAGCGCCCAAATATCCCACCAAATATCTTATACACGATTTTATTGATTCATTTTGGGCTAAATCAAAAGTCAGAAGTAGTTAAAAAGGGCAACATCCTCACCATTACTTGCTGCTTTACAAATTATCCTCGCTTGACCAAACACGCATAGTACGTTGATCGAAAAACCTAGCGTGGTTGTCTTAACAATGCAAAAGAGATGTACAGCTTACCCACTAACACTAGCTCATTTACAAAAACCTATTGAACAGTTACGTAGTCCATCGATAGTGCGGACACTCTTCACTAGCAAACCACCAAAATTCGTGCTATTTTGGCGTTGGAAAAGAAATCTCGTGAATAGAGTGCCCTCTCTACTATCTGCCTACATGTTTACGTTCTAGAAATGCCAACTAAAATGAGTAAAATCATCCAACAACTTCATTTTAAGAATTATTTCAGTATAGAAATCAATAGGAACAGAAAGAGTATGGTCTACACATTCCAGGAAAATGTTTTATTTGTTTCTTCCGCCATTCTATATTTCCCTAAAATTATCACATTTTTTCTCCAAAATCCTATGTAAATGATTCTCCACGCTACGCAGAAATTATGTGCGATAAATCATACAAATTTGCCACAATTTTACATCACTTTAGACAGTATTGCAATATCTTGATGATTTTTAGGCATTTTCAACGGCAACTTGAGTATATTCAGAAATCAAATATCGCGCCAAGGGGATGACACTCTTATTCACGCATTCATTTACAACACAAACTTGTATCGAATCCCGGTGGTTTGCGACCAATGAAATGTCCGCACCCCTGGTTTGTCAAGGCAATAACCACGATCCGTTTTGTAATAATATAAAAGCACTTGCAATAGAATCCCGCTGAGTTCAAATGAACTGCGCCCTGAAACCGATGGAGAGGTGTCCCATAAAGAAGCTATTCCATTGACCTTTATTAACAGGTCAGTGAGCTCTCCATACACAAATGAACAAGTACAATAGGACAAGGCCAGCACCTATTACCTGCTTTGTAACATGTTATTTTGAAGTCGTGAAGATTAGTAATCGTCTGTGCATATGAACTGCGCATTTATGATGCAAAATATTAGTTCTATATAATATAAAATTACAAATACTGGTATTATGATACACGGTATAGGTGATATATAAAACGACTAATAAAATCATGTCATCATGGCGTCATGTCAAAGGTTCATTATATCCCGTATGTTTGTCTAAATTCATATATATTTGAAAAAAATTCTACACCCATTTAATATGTACTCAGGTGGAACCTTGCCTTTTTAATTTTCATTTCTTTTTATGTAACAAATTCAGGTTTTTCCATTACGCGGGGCCGCCGGGCAATACAAATTTAATGCTAACATTGAATGAACGCAGAATCAAGAATGGGCGTTTCTAGTACATACAGCGTCTGACTCTACCTGAGGACCTAGCCTAAGTCCAATGGGCTCCAAGAGTGGCTCTCCATACACACATGAACAAATACAATGACGGGTCGCCATTGCACTCCATACACAAATGATCAAATACAATGGAGAGTCCGACTGCCATGCAAATGAGCCAAGTGCCCTCTCAAGGGTCTGCTCTGTGATATCACACTGATCAGACTGATCTTTATGTTATTACAGCGAGGCTCACATACAATGTTCAACACAAAGTGAACGATGTTATAACTTGGAGGGCTAACAAACCAACACCGCCAAATTCGACTGACGTGTGAACAACGTGGGACGCTATGAGGAAATTGAATACTCGTTGTCTGATCATGCATGTGTGTTTATGGTTCGGATAGCGGTTACTTAGCAACTCTCGTTCCGCCTTGGGTTTATTGAATACACTCTATATAAAGTCATCAATATGTCGTTTCCAGTCCTTGGCTGAACTATTGGGTTCAGCTATTAATTTTTTAATAATTCTGTTAACCCCATAGCATTAAAAAATAGTATTTTGATAAATAAAATAGCTGGATGCGGTATGCAGCTGATTGGGGTGGTTACGGGTCGTTAAAACCACTAACCGCGAAATATGGATATCCAACTAGTTTGCCCCGCAAATCTACAAAGAACCGCTAACCGCGAAATATGGATATCCAACTAGTTTGCCCTCGGAGCTTCAAAAACCACTCACCCCGAAATATGGATATCCAACTAGTTTGCCCCGCAGGGCTACAAAGCACCATTAACCGCGAAATATGGATATCCAACTAGTTCACCTCGCATGGCTACAAAGTACCACTTAGCGCGCAATATTTTTTACCTCAAAAAAGAATTAATATCTACCAAAAACGTTTCAAAACGTAAAAAGCGGCCAAAGTTTAAAAATCTTTCCTGTGTGGCTTTTCACCCTTTTTTAAACTTGGTCCCATTTATGAAAGTTTCTAAAGACCCATACGAAGTCATCTATAGGCTACTTGTTGGTTTTCTTAGTTGTCAGTGTTTATTTTGTAGAGCAAATGAATTAATGTTTGTGCGTAATTGAAGTTTTTTCCGTATAGACGTTATAATGTATTTTGTAGCAAATACTCACTTTGTTTAATTCTTCATCGTCATGTGCGATTCTGCGCCTTATGTACAGATGTAGGGCCTATATGTAGCAGGTTGACACACAGTCAATTTGCTAAGTATATATAATACTCTACTACTCTTTATGATCACGCAATATAATAAAACATAAACCTTGAAATGTTTTTGATAATGGTTGCATGTAAAAATTAGGACTCATTCTTCATGTTATTACTACTTTACTAAATGGGACCAAGTTTAAAAAGGGTGAAAAGCCACACAGGAAAGATTTTTAAACTTTGGCCGCTTTTTACGTTTTGAAACGTTTTTTGGTAGATAAAATAGGCTGATCACTCCACGTTTCATTGCAAATCCGATGTATTATATCTGCCTATCAAAAATTCCATTATTGGAATGACCTTGTATACAATATTAAAGTCTATGGATATGGTTAGTGATTAATATCACTTATAATTTATTTCTTTAGGTGCATTACATAGTGACGGATGTTCGACTCCGCCAGAAAAAAAGTTTTTGAGTTAGACGCGATCAAAGAGTATGCCAATTTGTGACCAACCATAGCAGAACACTAACAAGTAAAATCCTTCAAAAGTTGCTATATTGTGAAAAACTAGCATCTAAAGTATCTTGAAACATCTATCACATGAAGAATTATTCGCTATTACCCCAAGACAGAGAAACCAAATAAAACACATCCAAAGTGTTATATTCCTTGCCACACTACTCAGCCATTGAACACGGTCGAGATTTATTTTGTATATTCATCAAAAAACATGCATACACAATTCACAATTTAATTAATATGAATAGCAAAGGCTAAAGGCTTCAATTCAGCAAAAACAATCATTAAATTATTTGACATTTATGCAAAAGCAAAAAAGGCTGGATGCGAGATACTCCACGATATCGGAAAGCGAGATACTTAAAGCAAAAGCTGAAAAGCTGGATGTGAAATACCCCTTATATCTGAAAGCGAGATACTTTAAGCAAAAGCTGAAAAGCTGGATGTGAAATACCCCCTATATCTGAAAGCGAGATACTTTAAGCAAAAGCTGAAAAGCTGGCTGTGAATTACTCCAAGATATCGAAAAGCAAGGTGCTTTAAGCAAAAGCTGAAAAGCTGGATGTGAGTTACACCATATAGCTGAAAGAGAGAGACTTTGGAAGCAAATGAGAAAATTATAGCTGAAGCCTTTAGCATATTTTAATTCTCATATTTAATATTTTATTGCTGTTGGTTGGAGCCCGCGAGAGATTCCCGAGCTTCCTTGCGGAAAAGTTCCTTAAGAAAATTTCAAATCAAAAGAATTATTACATTTTTCTTTGACATTGTACATATAAAGCCATTATTTTATATAATTAATATCAAATTGCACTCCCACCAACAACCCCACTTCTAATCTGGAACACTTTGCAACTCATGCGAACCCTGCAAAGTAAGAAAGAGCAAAAAAAAACAAAAAAAACAAAAAAACCAGATTTTTTGGGGATGGTGGGTGGGTAAATAAAAATATTTACGACCGTCTCCAATGATGGCTGATTGTGTTGTGATTAGGCTATGGCTCCCAACGCAACCGGATAAACAACCAAGCCTGCCCTGATTGGCCAAACCCCGACAAGAACACAATGGATGTTTTATGCAAATGAAACATGTGATGACCCGCGGTCATTTAACATGTCCTTTCACGAACGCCCCTGGATGCAGGCATGATATGGAAGCACCCATTTCTCTGCAGGGGCAAATTTTGATTCTTCATGATTGATCACATTCAGAATCTTTATTACCCCAAGACAGAGAAACCAAATAAAACACATCCAAAGTGTTATATTCCTTGCCACACTACTCAGCCATTGAACACGGTCGAGATTTATTTTGTATATTCATCAAAAAACATGCATACACAATTCACAATTTAATTAATATGAATAGCAAAGGCTAAAGGCTTCAATTCAGCAAAAACAATCATTAAATTATTTGACATTTATGCAAAAGCAAAAAAGGCTGGATGCGAGATACTCCACGATATCGGAAAGCGAGATACTTAAAGCAAAAGCTGAAAAGCTGGATGTGAAATACCCCTTATATCTGAAAGCGAGATACTTTAAGCAAAAGCTGAAAAGCTGGATGTGAAATACCCCCTATATCTGAAAGCGAGATACTTTAAGCAAAAGCTGAAAAGCTGGCTGTGAATTATTCCAAGATATCGAAAAGCAAGGTGCTTTTTAAAGCAAAAGCTGAAAAGCTGGATGTGAGTTACACCATATAGCTGAAAGAGAGATACTTTGGAAGCAAATGAGAAAATTATAGCTGAAGCCTTTAGCATATTTTAATTCTCATATTTAATATTTTATTGCTGTTGGTTGGAGCCCGCGAGAGATTCCCGAGCTTCCTTGCGGAAAAGTTCCTTAAGAAAATTTCAAATCAAAAGAAATATTACATTTTTCTTTGACATTGTACATATAAAGCCATTATTTTATATAATTAATATCAAATTGCACTCCCAACGTGTTCCTGGCATTAAAAATGACAGGAACACGCCACCCCCCCCTTTGTTTTTGTTTGCTATGTATATATTCTTATTCATCCCATTCATCCGACCCTGGAGGATATGCCAAAATCTCCGGATAACGGTTGAAAAACCCCAAGGCATTGGCCATCTGTTGGCGCATGATCATAAGCCCCCTTTCAGTAGGGTGCGTACAATCCCACATATAAATTGGGCCTTGGTCATCCGCATTGTTTAGTCTTGGGTGGATGACGTCATTATAACGTATCACGTGGGCATTACCCCCCAGCATTTCCCTGCAGACTTTATGTGCAAACTTATTTAAGTTTTTTGTGCATCTTACCCCTGCTCCCCTTCTCTTTTCCATTGAATAACCTAGTCGAAATAGGATATCCGACCAGATAATCCTAGAGAAGGGGAGAAACTGCCTTAAAGCCCTCAAGTGCTCTTCTATGCTAGCCCTTATCACCCCCAGGTTTGCCCCAAAAATATCGTTTGTGCCCACATGAATTATTATAGTAGTTGGAAATGGACGTTCCTGTAATAGCTTTGCAACTCTCCATTTAAAGTCGAAGAGTTTTCCTCCAGGCTTCCCATTCCAAAAACATTCGCCTCCCCCATACAACTGTGTATTCGGTTTTCCCGCGCGATTGATTATTGAGTCCCCGATTATCCATGTGCGAATGGGTCGTTCTGTAATGGGAGAGAACAAAAAACTAAGTAAAACTGCAATGATATCGAGGCTAATAAGGCCCCAACCTTACACAACATCCGTCGAGAGAGTTTCTCTTCCCTGTCTCCTGGTGAAGTACCTTAAATACAAATTGAAATTTATTAATCCTTAATTGCAACTTTTCTTCAAAAATTTCCTCCTTGGGGTAGCACCTAATTTAGAAATGAAAATTATCACAGTTAATGCAAAAAACTTCCAATCCCTCTTGACATGAGAGATTTTCTCGATGCAAACAAGTGAATATACCTGAAATGAAATGAAATTGTTAATTAGTCAGCAATTACTTTAGAAAGACTCTTGTTGTGTTTAACAATGACTGTGGTCTAATGTACGCATGAAAAGCACCCGACTTCCATCTACCCATTTCCTTAATTTGTTCATCCGAAGCCCCGCCTAATGATGCTAGTAGCCGCTCCAATTCTGAAACTATGCGCACTGAAATGACTAGGAGATATTCCCAAAAGTTTAATGCCTTTTTTCATGATACAAGTAAATTGATATGAAGTTAGCGGATCGCCTGCAAAATGTATAAACAGAGGCCCTTGCGTAACAGGTCTTACCCTTAGGTAATCTTCAATGGCTTTTACCAGGCATAACCGACTATTAGAAGAGCTCTCGATTTTCAATTTTGATGATAGCCCTTTTTGGTCCGTCTTCGAGTATCTGATTGTCATATCTATAATTTTTTGATTCTCCTGAGAAATAGATACATCCTCTACAGCTAAAATTCTTGATAAATCACCTGACTTTTTCACACATGTAAACTCTCCAATTCTTAAAAATCCAAAAAATGCCAAAAGAAATGCCGCCTTCATGCCAAAATATCCATACACTAAAAGTGGCTCAAAGATTTTGCCAATGATTTATTGTATTAATTGTCATAATGACAAATCAAGTAGAGCAGCTAGCATGAGTTGACAATTATACCTGAACCATGGGGCAAGGGTCAGCACTATCTGTCATAGCTTGTCACCATCACTCTTAGTCAATAAAACCCACCACTATCATAGTACTAGCATGAGTGGCAAGAGAGAAGTTTCACTTGGGTTTTATTTTTGCTCCTTTTGCTTTTAACTTTGTAAACATAAAATTAAAATCCAAATAAAATAGATAAAATAGTTTTTTAATAGGCAGATAGACAATGGAAAGATGCTGGAATTTGAAAACAGTGAGAATTTTATAATCAATTTATACTGCTCAGTCCAAACTGTGAAAATTTAACCCCAATAAAATATTCCTCTATACAGAAGCTATAAGTATGCCACAGAAATATGAAACCTTCAAGCAAGTTGTCCTGAACTGACCTGCAACAAATATGTCCTTGTTTGTTAGCAAAACATTAGGTTCAAGGGATAAACTTTCATTTTTCATGTTTACAGGCTAAGAGCTAGGCAGTTTTAATGACATTTTTGCCTACCAAATTGTGTGTATATCAATCATAAGGCCCTTCCCAATTAATCGTTAGTTTACTGTTTAAGATTTTTAAAAAGGCATGAAGTAACTTTTGATTATTAATTGTTAATTACTTATTATTTTCTTTATTTTGAAATGAGCCGTCACATTTTGGCACTGTTATTTTGCAATTATGGTTGATTTCAGGCCTGTACGCAGGAATTTTTTTTTTTTTGGGGGTGCTGATTTAGACTTTTCCCAAACATTTTGGACCTTTTTGGAATAAAAAGGCGTAAAAAATCTAATTTTTTTGCTAGCTACGCTCGGAAATTGTGATATTTTGGGACTTTTTGTATACTTTTTAGATTTGGGGTGCAGTCGCCCCCCCCCCCGCACAGGCCTGGTTGATTCTATACATTGATAAATGCAGGGGTGATATTTGTTTGTTCAAGATGATCAAAGTAAGAGAGTATCAAATTAATGTAATTAAATGTCATTTAACTGAGAAAATGTCAAATAAAAATCAAATAATTACATATTTTCAATTTTCAATTCTCAATTTTGGAGGCCGGAGCGAAACAGTAAACTCAAAATCAATTATGAAGGGCCTAATCATGTAAAAGAGCTCAGAATAGCAACTACACTAGCTACACTCATATTTAATACACGAATGAATGAATTCATTTTTGTTTTACAGGCATAAATGTCATGGGGAAAATTTCCCAGTATGTGTAGATCGAAAATAACCATGTTTACAAATAAATATACTCATCAGCCTACATGTATCACTAGGATCCAGAACATGCTCATCTATCAGGGCATGGTTCTTTAACCTCAATACATCTGTACATTCATTAAATGACCTCTGAAAATTTGGGTACAAAAACTCATACCCTGCAACTCGTGGCCAAAATTTGCACTCTGATTATTTAATTGAGGTTATTGAACTATGCAATTGGAATGAGGCCATTGTGGTCCATAGTGTATACCCAATACAAGACAAATATTCTGAGGTCAGCTGCCAGAGCTGAACTGCACTTCCACCTGTTCAGTTGCTATGGTTATTAACATATGACCCCTTTATTCCTAGGTGGGTCATTACAGTTTCTACACTTCCCACCATCCTTTGTATCATGGTACCCAATTTTGAATAGTGACCTATGCATCGGCGCATCATCTTGATCTTCTGAACAAGTACAGAAAACTAAAATGGAAACAAGGCCTTGTGGGAAGTGTAAAATAATATCAATACTTGTACTTCAATCTCCAGATTTGGGACCATTTGAACAGTGTAAAGAAAAATAATAGCAACAGAAACATACTTTATTTGTGTGTTAACTAATTATCAATATCTCTGAGACTTGTACAGGTACGGTAAGAAAAAAAATTATCCTTACAGTACATTTTTTTTTTCAAAATTGCAAACATTTTAAATTTGTAGTAGGGCCTATTAGAAATACTATATTTCACACGGAACTGTGTCCCCATCTAATACTTCCTTAACCGTAGCTCTTGTCCATCTCTTTTCAGAATCTACTGCTTCACAAGCATCTCCTATAGCAAATGTCTGTGATTCCATGTTGTTTTATTCCAGGGTTTTATTAAATTCCAGTTGGTATATACAATGTACGTGTATTCAACTTGAAAACGTTTAAACAAGTGAACAACTCACAGGACACTGACATGTGGTTTTAAATTTAAACTTGAACCAGGATTGACCTGCACATATGTATGGGGTAGTGAGTAAAGGCTGGAGCAATGCCAAGGGTAGATTCTTGAGTTCAAATTTATTAACCTATGCTTGTAACCATGATGATTGTAATCAACTGGGGAATTCTGGTGGTGAAATATGGTGACAGTGATGACAGTTCTGCAAGTCACATGACCGGAAAAATTTTCCGGGTTGTCGAGCCACATTTAGTGTATTGGAATTCTCACATGTTGAATAAAATAAATTCAAACTGTGATTTGCAAATGGATGGTAATTTTTTGATCAAATTATCCAGTATAACTGGTGTAATAGGTAGTCTTGCATCACAACGAGGATTTTGCCTCCTGCAACCTTCCTTCAGTTTTTTGATTATAAAACTACCGGTTGGATCTGGCCACCCATTAATTTTATGGACAATGCGAGGGCTGAAATATATGAATTCACTGAGGATGGTGCTTTCCCCTCTAATGTTAAATATGCAATGAGATTGACTATATGCTCCTGAGGTGCCGGCCAGATCTGACACAGGTCAAACTGATTTCTGAATCTTAAAAACATTTCTACACCTGCACTATATGATGTCCAAGTTGATGCTGCCATTGATGCTCTCAACAATCTCTGAGTTTGATTAGCTAAATCCCCCAAACAAATTGCGGCACCGACCTGCCTTCTGCTTCAGCCTCTGGCACCAGATTCCGAAAACGCTTTACCTGGAATCGTGAAAGTGCATCAGCAATGTCATTTTGTTTACCAGGTATGTATTTAGCTGAAAATGCAATATTTAACTTTAGACATTGCAAAACAAAGAAACGCACTAAATTCATTATTTTGGACATCTCGATGTTTGCTTGTTGACGATAGCTACAACTGACTGATTGTCTGACCTAAGTAAAATTCTCTTTCCTGTCCACTGATCTCCCCATAAAACTAATGCTACTACTATGGGAAAAATTCAAACCATGCAATAGAATGACTCTTAACTTGATTTGGCCATTTACCTTGAAACCATTGGCCCTTTAAAAAACCTCCAAACCCAATACTTGCGCTCGCGTCCGTGAACAGCTGTAAGTCCTCGTCACTTGACCACATTTGATCTGGGATTATGGTAGTTCCATTGAAATGTTCAAGAAATAAAACCCACATTTTCAAATCTTTCTGAGCCCCCTCGGATAGTGCAATTTTTTGGCTCGACTTTTTTCCCCACATGTAAGATCTATCAGTCGGCGCAAAAATGCTCTTCCTGGGGCTACTGCTTTGCAAACAAACGAAAGTGACCCGATTACTGATTGCAGCTCTTTCAGGGAAACCTTTGTATTTTTGGCTATTTTACGAATTTTTTCCAAAATGATGGCTAGTTTGTCTTGTGGAACTGAAATGATTTGTTTGATCGAATCGATTTCCAAGCCTAAATATGTAATTTTCGTACTTGGTCCCATAGATTTTTCTGGTGCTAATGGGACTCCCAAATTTTCGCACACATCTTCGAAACATTTCACAAGGCGATTGCATGACATAAAACATTCGTTTTCGTGGGGCCCAGTAAAATAGAAATCGTCCATATAATGAGATACCCTGTCAGTCCCCGCTTTTTGTTTTACTACCCATTCAATGAAGGTTGAAAACCTTTCAAATAGAGCTGGTGAACATGAAGCCCCCATTGGCAAAGCCTTATCCACGTAATATTTACCCAAAACTTTCATGCCAAGTAGTTGAAAATCTGCTGGGTGTATTGGCAGTAGCCTAAAGGCTGATTTAATGTCTGCTTTTGCCATGAGTGCCCCTTTTCCTACCCCCACAACTAATTGAACTGCCTCATCAAAGCTCGCATATTTCACCTTACAAAATTCTGGTTCAATGCCGTCATTAATTGACCCCCCTTCCGGGAATGAGAGGTGCTGAATAAGCCTGAAACTACCTGGTTCTGATTTTGGCACCAATCCAATAGGCGAGACTATAAGATTAGTAATGGGTTTTTGAATGAATGGGCCTGCGATTCGCTTAGCGCTTATTTCTTTATTCAATTTCTCCACTGCTCTATCTGGGAATTGTCTAACAGATGGCAAGTTCTGTGCCTCCCTTCCTACCCGATCACCTAAATAATGTAACTTAAAACCTACAGAAAAGCCTTCTTTAAGGATTTGTGCAGATGCTGAGTCAGGATACTTGTCTAACAATGGAATAAGATTCCCAATTTTTATCGGAGATGGATATTTACAGCAAATGCAAATAGACTCTGCACACTTTGTAGGCCTATTGCTACCATTATTGTTCAATATCCTATTTGCCTCCTTTTCTACAACTAAATGCCCCATGACCTCGCTCCCCGCATTGCATACATCTGTGTGGGTAGACACAACCTGGTCGCATGCATCCCCTCTCATTGAATTTGAAGCACACAGCGTGACCTGCTGCTTTACTACTGAACCCTCGTTGTGCTGCGCCTTGAAATTGTTGCCGAAACCCGCCTTGGGCTGAATTTGGGATTGCATAACTTCGACCTTGAAACTGTTGGCGAAACCCGCCTTGAATTGCTCCCCTTGCTCGAAATCGATTATTGAACCCTGCTGGACTAGCATATGAGCTATTGTAAGAGCCAGTGTAAGAACCAGCGTAGGAACTTGGATACGGGTAACCAGTAGGTGCGGTGATATACATTGCCCATAATTCCCCATCTATGGCAGCCCATGACCTTTGTGGTAGATTCTGCTGCCTCAACCTAAATTGTTGGTCATAAGTACGCCAACCCCAACCCCCAAACCGTGAAGCAGCCGTCCTAATTAAATGTGCGTATTTCAGCAGCTCTTGTGCACGATTAGGATGTGCTTCCAAATAAATTGCGCTAAAAATAAGGAAGGCATTGGTCCAAGCATGAATTGTTGTGATAATTTTCTTAGGTTTATAATTTTTCCATACGATCTTGCCTCCATCTTTTATTGACAAAGACAATGCATGATCATCTTCAACCTGCTTATTGGGGTCACTTTTTTCCAACAGCTGCGCAAAATTCACATCCCATTTATTATTTTTGTCTTCATTGATTGAGGAATTCCTGTGCCTAGGGGACTGCATACTGAAACCAATGGATTGAACCCGTATTGCATTTGATCATTTAACATCATATTCATATCGACATTGCTTGATGAACCCAAATTTTGGATGACATTAGTACCTGCAGTTGTACCTGCATTACTATTTGAATGACCATTATTGGCATTGCTAGCTCCAATTGAAATATTGCTAGCCAACGTACTATTAGCTACATTGGGCCTATTGACATTTGCATCATAAACAATATTATTTGCACTTCCATTACTAGCAGTAACCAAATTATTGGCGATCGTATTGCTAGGATTAGAGGCTATTGTCATTGCCTGATTAGCACTACCAACACTTCCACAAGGGCCTTGATGAGCATGAGAAATATTGATCGAATCAATAGGATTTGCAGGACTTGCCGTACACTGTTCTGTGCATGCGTGACCTCTGCACTGCCACTACTGGTACTAGCTCCATTATTGACATTCAGCGCACTGTTATTATTGACATTCAGCAACTGATTAATCGCTCTTGATTGAGCTCTCGTCTGTCGTTCCGCAGATAAATTGTCTGACGCTCGACCAACTTGCACTGACTTTGGAGTTTGTTTCTGGTTCTTTTTGTTACTTCGTTTCCCCATCTTGCTCTGTACTAGCTAAAATCACGACGAATTATTATAACTGTAAAGTCCAATTTTCCGCAGGCCACTGTCAATAAATATTTGATTTTCCCAGACGAATAGCACTGTATTTTAGTCCCGTTGTAGTTCGGATGAAAGAAAAGTTACTTTCTACTCGCAAGAATCGTAGAAAAAACCCTGCGAAATGTCAATTTCCAATGTTGATAAAAATCACGACCACAATTTTTCAGGTCTAGATTTTAGTTCCGTTGTAGTTCGGATGAAAGAAAATTTACTTTCTACTCACATGAATCGCAGAAAACCCCGCGAAATGTCAATTTCCAATGTTGATAACTTCACGACCACAATTTTTTCAGGTCTAGAATAACTCGTCTATTTATCACGACGACTTGGAATATAACGATGAAATCAAAATGAAATCAAATGATGAAATCTGCATGTATATCAATCACAGATAACTGTTTTTTCTCGGGGAAAAAACCCCGCGAAAATTAAATCTTGAACGTAAATAAAAATATTTACGACCGTCTCCAATGATGGCTGATTGTGTTGTGATTAGGCTATGGCTCCCAACGCAACCGGATAAACAACCAAGCCTGCCCTGATTGGCCAAACCCCGACAAGAACACAATGTATGTTTTATGCAAATGAAACATGTGATGACCCGCGGTCATTTAACATGTCCTTTCACGAACGCCCCTGGATGCAGGCATGATATGGAAGCACCCATTTCTCTGCAGGGGCAAATTTTGATTCTTCATGATTGATCACATTCAGAATCTTTATTAAATGAGTAAAATGATTGCAAAGTTATACCTCAGTATGTAAATACATGAAAAAGTTCCTCCTGAACATCCATCACATATCCGTCACTATGTCGTGCGCCGGTGTCATGCACGTTATTCTGGTTTCTCTTGTTGACCTATTAGTATCCGTCACATATCCGTCAGTATCTCATGCACATGGAAATCGGATCAAGGAAGGACTTCGAAACATATCCGTCGGTTCTTTATTCTTATTCTAAAACGCCTTTTCATGATAAAACCGACTCACCACAAGTGTCCACGACATACATGACATATTGTATTTGATTATTTACTCCCGATCTGACTCTCATGCAGGATACAGCTAATCACACAAGCTGTAACTTCTTGTTACAAAACGTCATTGATTGTATTCAGTTTTTACCAATTCACACTGTATTTTCTCTCAACTTGGAACCACTTTTCATCATTTTTTCATTTATTATTACTTTACCATCCCGTTTATATTGGAAAGTTTTGACTTTCTGTCTCTAAGTACTTGTCGCAGAAACTCGAAGCATTAAAAATTAATTAAAATGATATTTTACTAAAATAATGATCCATTAAAATATCTGCTCTACGTAATTGTTTTTGATTTATACCCACTAGTCAACATGCGCCGAGAAAACCCGTAGTTTTTAATGAACAATATTGATTTTTGTATGTTCAGATTGAAAAATCATGTTTTTACATATTGACGGATGCTTGGGATATGCCAAACAATTTAGTTGTTTATCCAAGTAAACGGTGTTTTCCATAGTGACGGATCTTAGATACGTCCCTCTGTAAAACCTTGAGTGATATCAATTGCATAATTAATTAACTAATTAATTATGCAAACTTGAGCTTCAAATCTTGGTAATATTAAACTACTCACCCCCGGGTACTCACCCTATTTAAAATACATTGGCTAAATTTCATAAAATGACAAAAGTCAACATCCGTCACTATGTAATGCACCCGACGATTTGTGTAATATTAATAACTAGAGCGGTTCTCGGGCTTCGCGGTTTTCTGCTTGGGTGGTTTGTTTTGGTACATGTGTTTTGGTGGTGATCATTGATGGTGTTTGTGATTGATTGGTTTAGGTTGGGTGATGTATGTTTTGTTTCTGTTCAGAACCTTGTGGGGATTTGGAGTCGATGGGTGGGGGTAAGATTAATTTGAGTAAATGACCGTACCCTGCGTCACTTATTGGTTGGTAAATGACCCAACCATGACGCACATCCCCCGGGGGTCCTAGGGTGGGTCATACAAGTGACATGTGTATAATCATGCATAACTCGCAAACGCAAAATCGGAATCAACTGAAATTTTGGGAATAGGCTTTTTTCGTGGATATGTACTGAAACATGTCATAAAAAGAGGATGCTAGGATCACGAAATCCTCCTTTAATCAAACAATGTATCATGAAGAAATAAAGACAAAATAATCGGCATAATTCCAGTACAAATTGTTTGTATGCAAACGGCACAGTTCACCGCATTGCAAACGCACTGCAGCCTCCTCGTGTTTATCTCTCGTTGAAGAACTGTGTGACGATGTCTGAGCATGCGCAGTTGCAATTTTGAAAAATTGCGAAAGGGCTTATACACGCTCGTCAGAGGTTTACTGCTTTTTAGTATAGTGCTGCCTGTGATAAACATGCATACATTGGAGAATTGAAGAGACATACTGATGTTACATAATGAGAGTATACACCATTTAGAGTGAAAACATTCTCACCATAGTTCCACCGCAAGGTTTCCATATGTCTACACCCTACAAGGAATGGCAATGCTAAATAACTAAACTGATTTTAACTTAGTTTAATACGATCATGACTACCACTAATTACAATAACAATTATTCGGCATGTACACCATAGAGTGGTCATGGCCGCCGGAATAGATTTGAAAGGCTTTGCATGCAATTGAAAACGGCAAATTTGATTTTTAGAAATCGCGTTTTATATAATCCATTTGTAATCAGAAATTATGGGCTACCCTAAAATTTGGAGAAATTACCTAGATTTTTAAGTGGAAATAGCACGTGATACTTACGGCTCAACAAAATAATCTTTCTTCGGTCAGAAATGGGTGAATACAAATTACCCAATGCATTTTATATCGACATATTCTAACATAAACATGCTGGCATTGCCAACCGGGCGACGATCAAGGTAGTCTCGGTACCAGCCGGTTTGTGCTCCTCCGTCCCTAAACAAACCGTCTGGCGACAGCCTCATAGTACGTCTTTTCTGATTGGCTGAACCCTAACCCGCTCACAAACTGGGTTTACAAATAAGGAATGTGATGCGCACGCATCCCAGTACTAGTGACAGCCCAGAATACGTAACTTACAGCCTGTATGCAACATTGATAAACACTGCACCGGGGATAAACATTATATTACCGTACTGACGCGAGTATAGTCCCACCTTCGAGTATAGTCCCACCCCCAAATTTTCGAAAAATTTCAGAAATTAAAAAAAAAAAAAAAAAAAAAAAAAAAATTTTGTTTTTTTTTTATTTTTTGTAAGTTATTTATTTTTTCGGCTTTGAGTGTCCCAGGACCTAGACCTAAATGCTAGGATCATTCATGGTTGACCTAAAAAAAAAAAAAAAAATTCAAGATGTTTTGTATTTTTAATATGAAAATTGATACTTGGTATTCATGTCATAATCTATTAATGATTTCAAAATGCATTCAAATTCAATGCATTTTGAAATCATTAATAGACTATGACATGAATACAAATTATCAATTTTCATATTAAAAATACAAAATATCTTGAAATTTTTTTTTTTTTTTTTTTTTTAGGTCAACCATGAATGATCCTAGCATTTAGGTCTAGGTCTAAGGACACTACAAAACCGAAAAATTAAAAATTAAAAAAAATTAAATTTTTTTTTTTTTTGAATTGAGTATAGTCCCACCCCCAATTTTGAAAAATGTTCACCCAAAAACGGGGTGGGACTATACTCGCGTCAGTACGGTATATTTGTGTAATAAAATCGGTAGTTTTCTTCACTTTTTTCGACTCTACGTTTCTGTCAAGACAAACCAAATGCGTTAGAAAGGTGAGTGTGCGGAGTAATTGGTATAGTAATTTCATGGAGTCGTTTTCTCGAGCTCACTGTTTTATACTCAACAGTAGAGTAGAGTCAGTAGTGAGTACGTCGAGTCAACATGATTGATTCATGACATGCATGTATAAAATTTATTTAAAACATGATTAGTATGTACAGGACATTCAGAAAGCTTATACAGAACATGCAGAACACATGAACAGTGAGTGCAGTACGTATGATCTAGTTCGCAACGCAAACTTAAAAAACAGTCATGACAGTGCAAAACAGCCGGGCAAAACAGACGCATATCATTTATCGGCATGACGTATCAATTGCATGCTGCAGAGTTCCCTGTACTATGTGTAATCATGCAGCATGAATTCTGCACATTTGTTTTGCACACATCCAATATGCATGCAGGGCGGTCGCGGCTGTAGCTGGGGGAGTATCGAGTATATTAAATGGGGTGTGACACCCCCTAATAATTCTTAATTTTGTCGGCAAAAATTGACTGTTGCCGGCAAAACCATAGGCAAATTTAATACAAGAGTCATATAAAAATTAAAGTGTGTGGTTTTTACCAACTTGGGCTGTTATACAATATTTTTATGTAAAGTAACTAATGAAAAATAAACGATGACAAAAAAATGTTGAGGAAAAAATGTTATCCTCCCCCACTCACTTTTTAGATTCTTGAGCTTTAATTGTTCTGGTTAAAAAATTAAGGTCATCAATTCACAATTTTACTAGGCAAAAAGGCGAGATGGTAAGTTATCTTGAAATAATATATATTTTCTTAAGATATTAAAGTTATCTTGATATAATAAATAATCTTGATAATAAATTATCTTGAGATGATAAATTATTTTGAGATAATAAAGTAAATTATCTCAAAATAATAAATTATCTCGAGATAATAAATTATTTCAAGAAAATATTTTTTATCTGGAGATCATATATTATCTTATATAATCACCTTATCACTTATCTTCAGATAATCAATTATCTTGAGACAATCAATTATCTCGAGATAATCAATTATCCTGAGATAATCATTTATCCTGAGATAATTATCTCAAGATAAATAACTCTAAAAATTACATATTACATATACCGTACTCTATATATTTTTGTCCAGATAAAATATCTTGAGATAATAAATTTATATCTTAAGATAATTGATAACAAATTATCTTGAGATATGTATCATCAGTAATTATCTTTTTTTTTACTCATCACTCATCAATGCTTGTCATTTGTATTTAGTTTGCAGTTGACCAAGATATCAACATTAATGGAGATTAGAGATGAATGTGGGATTTCTGTGACAATTGACCTGATACTTACAAGTACCGGTAAGTAGAAACATGCGCTAGGTCAACTCAGCTTTTTTTCTTTGTTTAGAATAGTGCCAACAGCAAAAGGACACAGAACTGTTCGGGTCAGTCAGTCAGCCCATAGAACAGGGGTTTCTTCCATTGCTTTACTGTATTTCAGTATCAAGTCCATTTTAATCCACAGCTCAAGCTTTCTTGCTTTAATATGGCTTTAGTTTATCTATATAACAAAATGAAGATTATTAGGATCTTGGTATAGAGACCAGTAACACTACCATGTACCAGTACATGCCATGTTTATTTCAATATGCCATGACTTCTAAAAATGGGTGTGTTTCATTGTGAGTACTTCCATAGCAAAGTTAAGTGTTGGACACTGAAATAAGAAGCTTGTAATGTTCAAATCTTCTTTCATTCAGCAAATTCATCTGTTGAATATTCATGCTGGTAGATTTCATCCATGCAATAACTGTACAATGTAGACATTAATCATCCAGATGCTATTACAAGCATGAAAAAGTTTTTATATTATGTAAAATTGTTATTATTGTCTTGTTTTACAGGGTCATGCATGATGGTTTGGAAAATGGACCTTGTGATGGCTATACCATGGACATAGGAAACAATTAATTTTTGAATCAACGGAGGAACTATTCTTGTTGGAGCTCAATGGATTATTCAACCTACGGATTTGTCACAAACTTCTCACATAACATTATAATGCAGTTAATGGATGTAAAGTACCAGCATTCAGCAATTGAGAAAAAAATCAGTACGGTTGAATTAAGTTAATGACATGTCGAAGTCTGGCTATCTTTGTGACTAATTTGTGAAACATTGCACTGTTTCCCTGTTTGATGCTTCAAAAGAACTCCAATGATAAAGGTTAGACCTGTACAATAAATGAATTGTGAAGAAAAACAGAACAAAAAATATTTAGGGCTCCAGAATTACACAAAAGATTGCATAAACAAGGGAATAATTGCGCCAAGATCATAACACAGGAAACCGATATGATACAGGGTCTTTGAAAGAGCTGTGCAGTCAGAAAATTTAATTTGTGAGAACCGTAATATATAATGCCACAACAAAAATGATGTTGCTTGGTAAAGCATCTGCCACATATTTTTTTGAATTTTAAAAATTGACCCATCGGGTCTGGAATGACAACAATTTGAAAATTACACCTCAAAATGTAATCGTTTCCACAAGTCAAATTATGATGCATGAATAGGAACACAAATTCAATTTCCAACGGTACAGTTCTTCAGAGACGCCCTGTATACTGCAAAGCAGGTTATTTTAGCGGTATACTTTTTTTTCATGATTTGAACTGTTTTGCGGTTTCTTGTATTCAAGTTTTGGTTATTACAACATATGGTTCAAAAATATTTTTGCAAGCTATAAAATTTACGCTTCTGAAATTAACAGCAAAAATAAAAACCTAGTGAAAATTTCCGCCTATGCAGTAATGGTGATAGTAATCAACAAATGCTACAGTTTTGATGAAACTGATCTCACAGCTTGATTTCAAATTGTTTATTATTAAAAGAAAATGTTGCATCACCTGGAATGACTCTGTAACTATGTAACAAAGGAAGTAGAAGTGGTCATGAGTATGACATAGGGGTGGTCTTAACCCTGCAGAATTATGGAAACTTTTGAACCTCATAAAATTTTTATTTTTTTAATTTTAAAAAAAAAGATATATCTAGGACTTTTTTTTTATCAACTTCACCAAAAATATTTGAAATTTGGGCGAAATTCTCCCTGAAAGTCAGGCTTTTAAAAATTATTTTTGAGCAAAATTTAGCATTTTTCAACCTTTTTTTGGTGAACATTTCTCAAAGTTGGTCAAAATTCCATTTTTTTTCAAGGGTCCTAGATATCTATATCTAGTTTTTGAAAATTAAAAAAAAAATTGTTACATTTCCCCAAATAATTTGGATGAAAAAAACGTTTTGTTCAAAACTGAGCATTTTTTCACAAATTTGACCTCACAGATGGATTTGTCAATTTTTTGCCATTCTTCACCCAATGGAATTTGGGGAGCTGCACATATAATTGGTGGAAGTGCTGATAGGTTTGCGCTGCAAACGGCCGTGGCCTAGTTGATGCGATCTGATTGTGATGATTCACCATGGCAGCGAAATTACAGTGCTTTAAAAAATATTTAAAAAATTAAATTAAAAAAAAAAAAAATTTAGAGGATTAAAATCCTCTAAAATAGTAAGACCTAGGAAAGAGTGCTATATAAATCCAAAATTTATTTATTTTTTATTTTATTCTAAATTTGTATACTTTTATATACCTCAGACCAACAATTTAGCAGTTATGGGGCTCAAAAGTTTCCATTATTCCAGGGTTAAGACCAACCTTAATACCTAGTGTTGTCCAGGTAACAAGCCATTCTTGGTAAAACTATTCTTTATTAGAGTGGTAATGACATGTAAAACAATTAGAGACCAGTGTTATCAAATGTGGGGCATTACATCTACTTGATCATTCATGGTGCCCAACATTTATTAACCTTGGTCCTTTTTGGCTCGTACACATAAACTGGAATGAAAGCCATTTTTTGTGGGACATGAGAGCACATCAGACATAATTTTCATTTTTTGAAATTTATGATATCATAGTAATAGAAATTTTATGACAAATTAATATTTTGACATTTTTCACATTTTTTGATATATAACAGTCCTCGAAGTAAATTTTATAAATCAAATGATATATTCTTAAAGTGTATGTAGCTGGTAGAAAAAGGTGTCGATCAATTGAAAATTTTGACCTTTCATATTGAAGATATGGATTTTTCCCCGCAAAAGACATAATTTTTTTTTTTTTTTTTTGGGAAATCCATATCTTCAATACGAAAGGTAAAAATGTCAATTGATCGCAGGCTTTTCATCCCACCTACATACACTATAAGTATAAATCATCAGATTTATAAAGTTTACTTCGAGTACTGTTAAATATAAAAATATCAATTTTAATCATTTGCCATATAATGTGTATTACATTGCGAATTTCAAAAAATCAAAATTATTTGATATCAAATTTAACACTGAAGAAAATTCAAGCAAAGCAAATAATTATGTTTGTAATTTATTATTCTTTTCATTGTTCACAACAAAGTCATGATTGTTAACATCATCTGTAATGTACAATGTTTGTGTTAAAAGTTACCAAATTTTTCTTCAATAAAGTAAGCAAATCTTCAGATACTATGTAAAGAGGTTTAATAAAATGTTCCTTTTATATAGCATGATTGATGGTTCTACTTAGAGTGATTGTAGTCATAAGAAATTATACATTTCATGTAAAACTAGCTCAGTTCGCTGACCATAAGGCCATCTATTGCCACATGACTCGACTAAGTAAGTTGGGAGTGTTTCAAAATACTTGGATTTCCCTGACAATAATAGAAATAACTTGGAGCTGTAAACAGATGTAACGACAGTGGCGTGCGCAAAGGGGGGACCATACCCCCACTATTGCTGAAAAGTCAGGAGAAATGGCCCAGTCAAGGACACATTTTGAAAAATTTGGGAATCATTGCCAAGGTACCAGGCTGGTACACACAAAGTACCTACACAGTACCAATACTGCTACTGCACAGGATCTACCAGCAGTGGTACTGCACTGGTCCTACACTGGTAGTACTCCCCTGGTACTGCACAGTACCAGCCAAGTACCTTTGGCGATGGTGTACCTGTGCAGGAATCTGGTACTGTTACTAAGCTTGTTTGTTTAAACGGTCGCTCTGTGTCCAGTTGAAATTGGATTACGCATCTCCTTTCTCTTGGCCCAAAGGCTGACAGTAAAATTGTTCACTTGATTATTGGAAGTGGTCTTCTCTTCATAATCCTTAAACACTTGTTGTCACAGTCCACTGCTTAGATTTAATTTCTTGATTGGAATGTATTACCGGTAATCAAAAAGTTACTTGTGGAGTGCTTGTTATCACACATGGCACTGCAGTACACCGCTAAACAGACTTGCAGAGGAATGTTTATCACAATATGCTGAATGTGGGTCCTTATATCGACAACCAGGTGACTGAGTTTCCAGGCCTTGGTCAATCTTTCTGTAAATTTTAAAAGAAATAGAATAAAATATTTTATTGTTTCACATCGAACAAGTTGGTAAGGTGCAGTGATGCCTTATCGGGGGTTCCAGGGGGCAGCGCCCCCAAAAGCTCATGGATTTTAAGGTTTTTCAAAGGAGCCAGATTCTCACAGATTGGGTATTTCCCCCTTTTTTGTTCAAGATTTATGTGAAAAATTATTAAAATTACCGTGCGCTACTTCGTGCGCCACTTCGACTGACTCCAAGCGCCACAAGTGGCGCGCACGCCGCCAGTTGAGAAGGCTTAACGATTCTGATCAGTGCTGGCCCCGATGCCAGTCACTAAGCTTCATTCACTGTGAGCTACGTTGCACTGGCATACCAATTACTGATATTAAATTAGTTAAAAGGGCATTTCATGACAATCCATAGCCTCATGGCCCCACTTTTTTCAAAAAGATTGAGATTTTTATACCACTGGAAACCTCAGGCTACATATTATAAATGATTATGTACACTGCTCCATAGGCCACCATTGTAATTTCGCTCTGGTATACCAGAACGAAATTCAAATTTGATGATATTTTTGCTAAAGGAATTAATCTGCAAGAAATATTTGGTACCGGTACATTTAATTTTTGAGAAAAGTGAGGGATCCGGATGAGGCTGTGGATCACGGAATGACCTTTTAATTAAGTTTGTACTGTAAAATAAAAGGGAATTTGGCCGGGGAATTTGTTACTGACTTGATTTAGTAATACCAACAATCTACCCCGGGCTTACTACACTATTCAAACAGTGCAGCTTTGCATACATTGTACGTATTAAACGTACGTATAGCTATTTCATCATTACGTGTCGTAACTTATTCAACTGTCTTCTTGGGCTCTGATGGAGGCTATAAAAAGCCTATAAAATGCCCACCTTAAACACCTAAATTACACTGCATAATCTAATAAATGAGTAGGAGTTAGAAGACTTCTGCTCATCCGGAAAGCAACTCCAAGAACTGTCTCCGAATAAAGCAGCAGGACCTGATGAGATACCTCCATGGTTTCTCAAAATGTTTGCTGAGAAACTTGCGCCGATATTTACAGACTTGTTCCAAGCTTCTGTTGATCAAGGGACTCTCCCCCATCAATGGAGGGAGGCAAACATTTGTGGCATCTTTAAAAAGGGGGACAAAGCCGTGCCTGAAAATTATAGACCCGTTTCGTTAACAAGCGTCAGCTGCAAGATTCTGGAGCACATTATACATTCACATGTTATGGATCACTTGGAGCAGCATAATATTTTGGTTGATTCACAACATGGCTTCAGATCTAAGCGCTCCACTGAAACTCAACTCATTTTAACTGTTGATGATATTGCAAGAGCTTTGGAACAAGGGGATTCAGTGCACATGGCAGTTCTAGACTTCTCCAAAGCCTTTGATAAGGTTCCTCATGAACGCCTTCTGAATAAGCTTCATCATTACGGGATTAGAAACAACCTTCATCAATGGATCAGAAGTTTCCTATCAAATAGGACCCAGAGAGTTGCATGTGAGGGCAATTTTTCATCACCCAAAGAGGTCCTTTCTGGAGTACCACAGGGGACGGTGTTGGGGCCGTTGTTGTTTTTAACCTATATAAACGACCTCCCGGACATGTTGAGCAACCAAGTAAGACTCTTCGCAGACGACTGCCTGGTGTACTCTACAGTGTCAAATGAAAGGGACATGGACTCTCTACAAGCTGATCTAAAATCTCTTGAAACATGGCAGGAGACCTGGAAGATGAGCTTTAACCCTTCCAAATGCACGGTCATGGAAATTTCCTTGAAGAGAAACCCTCCACACAGAGACTATATTTTCTGCGGGCAAGTTTTACAGCAGCCAAACTCAAATCCTTACTTAGGGGTGCAGCTGGATAACAAGCTGAACTGGGGAGAACATGTTACAAACACAGTTAACAAAGCAAACCGGACTCTGGGTTTCCTGAGGAGAAACTTGTGGTTTTGTGCAGGGGAAGTGAAGTCAACTGCATATCTAACGTTAGTGCGTCCAGTCTTAGAGTATGCTGCGGGTGCATGGGACCCATACAGGGCGGGACTCATAAAGAAGATTGAAAGTGTGCAGAGAAAAGCTGCAAGATTTTGCACAGGGGATTACCAAAGAGAAAGTAGTGTCACTCAAATGCTGGAAGATCTCGGATGGGACACTCTAGCTGTCAGAAGGAGAGAAATCGTTTAGCTATGTTTTACAAAATCCAAAATGAGTTGGTAGGAATCAACAAAGAAGCTATATTCAAACTTCTTCTGCTGCGGGTTTGAGAAGAAACCACCACCTACATGTTGAAATTCCATTCATCAAGAAGGACGTCTATAAAAACTCATTTTTCCCAAGAACTGGAAGGGCATGGAATAACCTCACTCAAACCACTATATCAGCCCCATCTTTAGACATATTCAAGAAAAACCTCTAGCTTGCAGGTCACCAAATAGTTAGCGATTTGCGGTTTTCGCCCTGCTGACTACAACTTCAGAAGGTTCAGAAGGTTCAATTCCATGTGTGTACTTGTTGTACCACTTGGAGAGAACCGTGTCAACACCATTTCTTGAACTCGTTGACTGATTTGGCTGTTACTTATACTTTAGCTTACCCGGGACCATTTTTAATATACTCACTTTATTACAGCACTCAAAACTGGCATACAGATTCAATCCATATTGTAGTTCTACTCGAATTTCCACAACTCCACAGCATACACCAACGTTGTTTACATTCTCCGCACATGACTGAACCCGGAAGTCCCTGTTGTGAGTCGCTTCCTGGTTCCGTTCACGTGACTCTGCTCAGCCAATTGAAAATGTTTTTATATCTACGCTTTTGAATATTCATTAAAATTCATTAACCAATCAGCGATTGTCAATTTCAGGCTGTCGCCAGACGGTTTGTTTAGGGACGGAGGAGCACAAACCGGCTGGTACCGAGACTACGATCAAGGGCGCATCCATAGTATTACCAAGGGGGTGACACTAAATTCACGGTTGTTCTATTAGCAACGCAAAACCTATGACAAATTCCGCTGGTTTACTATCTAGAAAGTGAGGCCAGTTATCGATCCGTTATGAATAATTCATGTTCGACCCCTTGGATCATGTTAATTGATATTGGCAAATAACAACGTTGTTAGTTTTGCGAACTTTGCCTGTTCAATGAGAGTATAGCGCGCCCCCAATGCATCTGGGCGCAAACCAGGCGAAAACGATCCAGTTTAATGAAATGGCGGACGGATATTCCCATCAGGCACCAGTGATATGTTTTTTCAAAGAAAGTCTACTAATTTGATATGAAATGACATTTTGCAATAGCAAAGTCAAAATTAGGACTTGCGGTCAATAATATGAAGGAAATACGTGACAGAGGCAAGGTGTGAAACACAAGTAGTATTTGAAGTTAAAATAACCTTTGATACCCGACCTGACCTTCCATAGCTTTCCATCATGGCGCCTTATTCGTTTTTATGTATTTCTATATGCTCTCAAGTAAAATAAAATACCAAACTGCACTAAGCAGACAGAATGTTACTTGGCTCCCAGCATGAATTATTGATTTTATACGGAGGTAAAGAAATACACAGTTGCCTGCAAGCCGTGCACCATACTCTAAATACTTCGGTAAATCTGAATAATGGTCACATGTAGACATATCACGTGTTCGGGAAATCACGTGGCAACATTTTAAGATTTCAGACTTGTTTACTAGTTAAATTGTCATTTGTACTATTGATTATTTATCTTTGTTAATTAATATATCTTTTAAATGCTGATAATTAAATCGTGGTTGGCTGCCCATATTATATGTTAAATTCAATGTTTTATGAATATAATTCTACCACGCAGAGGGGGTCACACAGCATAATTTCACACTACACGATTTAGCTAGATTTGGAGCTCTGCATTTCAAATTCACGTCAATTTTAAAGTTTATACACTTAATATATTTAATATAATACTTATTTTTTTGTTATAACAAACTGGAACACGAAATATAGGCCTACTAGCTTATTACCTATACAGAAAGGGGATTTATACACATTCACTCCCGGGCATTCACTCAGCAATTTGACATGCCTGGCGCATCAAGACATTCTCTGTCTGGATAACATGACTGTCGCCCTCAATACGTCTGGGCGCAAATTTAAATAACAATACGCTATTTACATATGAATGCGGCTTCATGCTAATTTCTAGCGCCGCTTCCAGGCCTATTCCGTGGTATTACTCCTGTCAACTTTAGATCAATTCCTTTTTCAGGTGAGAACCGATGCTTACCCAATCAAGTGGGAGCGGACAGTAAACGGGGATGCAAGCGAATACAAAATAATTACGTGAACTTCTTTCTTCAAACAGGCCATCGCTATACAAAATAAAAACTTCAAATTTAACATATATAATTTCAGTTCAAAGAAACATAGGCCTATTCCTAAAACATTAAAACGACGATCAGATCACCAAAATTTTTTGTTTTGTGTTACTGAAATGTGACATTTTACTACGTTTCGACACACTTTATTTTGAAGCAATAGCAATTTGAAATTCTACTTGCGTGTCCGCGAATATGCTATCGCTATTAAATACAACTCCCAATTTAAGACAATTCAACTATAAAATATCCTAATAAGATTCTGGGAAATAGTAAATTTATTTGATCTAACATTTTATCTCGCTTTATCTTCCAGCGATAGCAAGTTTTAACCTACACACAAAGTTTTAAAAGTTTACAGTTGACTCGACACGGAGTTTGGGAACGTTCTACTTTTACCCATTTCTTGAGCGATGCATGATGGCGAATTGTAACATGTTACAGCCTATAAAGTTTTTAAAGTTAAAACGGGTACGATTTTTAAGTTGAAACTGAAATAAGTTAAACAAGTTCAACCCATTTTTGTAAATCTCATATGGCAATTTTGAATTTGTAACCTTTACATGATTTCGTCAAATCGACCCGGAGTATTAACCCATTTCTTAAGCGATGCGTGATGGTGAATTTTAACATGCACGAAGTTTTAAATAAACAAGTAAGAAAAAACCCATTTTAACTTCAAGCGATGGCAAGTTTTAACCTTCACATGATTTTGTAAAGTTAACCAAAGTTTGAAAAAGTTTTAACAACTTGCACAAAGTTGAAACAGAACAACCGATTTCCAAATTGCAACTGTAACAAGCGTAAAGTCAATATCGTAGTTTGAAAAAGTTTTAAACAATTTTTACTTGATGAATTTTGTCAAATTTACACGGAGTTTGAAAAAAGTTCAACGCAATTCTTAAGGGATGGTCAATTTTAACATGCAACAAGCGTAAAGTCAATACGTAGTTTGAAAAAGTTTTAAACAATTTTGTAAAATTTACACGGACTTTGAAAAAGTTCAACGCAATTCTTAAGGGATGGTCAATTCAAAGAGAACAACCGATTTCCAAATTGCAACTGCAACAAGCGTAAAGTCAATACGTAGTTTGAAAAAGTTTTAAACAATTTTTACTTGATGAATTTTGTAAAATTTACACGGAGTTTGAAAAAAGTTCAACGCAATTCTTAAGGGATGGTCAATTTTAACATGCAACAAGCGTAAAGTCAATACGTAGTTTGAAAAAGTTTTATACAATTTTGTAAAATTTACACGGAGTTTGAAAAAAGTTCAACGCAATTCTTAAGCGATGGTAAATTTTAACATGCACGAAGTTTTGACGCTGAAACTGAAACAAAGACACATCCCAAAATCATAATAAAATAGCCACAATTGCATGCATGCAAGCCAGCTTCTGATTTTAATATCACGCTGGATAAATAACAGAAGAACAAGTTTCTCGAAATTTTGGAAAAAGCCTGGAAGCAGATGTTGATGAATGAGACCGAATGAATTTCACGTCTGTCTGCAGTGGATACTTTGAAGCGAAGTGACTGATATGACGCTTTCCTTGGCGTGGTGTAAACAAAAACGATGGAATATAGCATAGGTGTGCGCAACATCATTTCAATTAATTATTTACCGATGCTATAACATTGTAGGCGTTTCAATGTACAAAATCTTCTGTCATAGCGTTACGTAATCGCTATCATCATCATCAATTCGCCCAACACGGATGAGTCATTCATGAAGTCAAGTACCAATTTCCTTGATGTGTTTGCAAACCTGATTGTCCCCATATTTTACTGCTAGAAAGGCGATTGGTCAAAAAGGCACTTGAACATTTGCCCACACATTGATCAGCCACTTTGACCTTCTTATCACGAATTGATCACGCGTCACGATTAGTGACAAGTAGAGATATTACTAGTAGGGATTTTACGTTTCCAATATTACATTCACATGGACGGTCATTTTTTGCGTGGTCGGTAGGATTTTAGCGAGTAGATTTCTTGCAATATTTGGCTTATTTACCATCCAATTTATATCCTACAATGTACCTGTACATCTTTAGCATATCAAGGGTGGCTCAACAAAAATAATTTTTTGAGGTTTCTGATCGTCATCACGCTCAAACACTTTTATGGACACAATTTTCTCAGCCTCCCAGCCATTAAGTTACTCGTTGTTAACGACGTAACTGATTAGTCGCGACCCCAGATTGCAACGTGGCTGTATCGCGAACATGACTTGAAGACAGAAACCGGCTGGAAAAGAGGTGGGTCATCTCGCGAGAATCTCGCGAGATCTTGTGACTTGCATTGTTTCATCTCGTAAGGTCGATGGCTCAAAATTATCTTTGAAGTATCACAAATTCCAAGTGTAAGGTACTTGGATACATTAAACAGGATAATTATGATTTAGAAATCAGATATGTGAGTACCAATTTTATATAAATTGACTCAATTGCAAAAAAAAATTTTGCTACGTTTGTATAGATCCCAATGACACACACAGTGGCATAAGCCAGTCTCTGTGTACAAACGGCGTACACGAGACTGGCAAGTCTATACCACATCGTTACGACTCTAAAAGCGACCGAGTCAATGGGGATATACTATCATGACTATTGGGCAACTTCCACTTGATTGGCCCTCAGCCAGTCTGAGATAGAAGTATAAATTCGTAACTAATGGCAACGGTAGGCAAAACCGGCTATGCACGACTATGTGCACGACTATATGGACCAACCTCTGGTTGGATCGCACGGAATACAGAGTTGCCAATGCAGATTAATAAGGTATAATATTGGGTGACTTTGTGAACGTCCAACTAAATTAGTACAATTCTGAATACTTCGTTATTCTTTTTGTAGATGTCGACTACCATTCAAATTTAATAGGTTTCATCATTAGCACACACTTGACATATCCTGAAAATGTCACTGAAAAAAAATACTTCGTTTGTCTGCTTTTTTGTATACAAGAAACACATGAGACATCTGTTTGTGTGGACTTTGTGCAAGGAGCCCAAATCCCCACAATTAAGTGCCTTTTTATTATAGCCTACGATCACTGTTGAGTGTGAATGAAGATTTCCCTCTGCATCTGCAATGTCATCGGTAAACCGTAGGCTGTTGATGGTCTTGCGTTGCATTTTGATGCCAATGTCCTGGTCCTGAATTGCTAAGCTGATCATGATGACTAACTAGCAGGTGGCAATAGGATACAACCACGTCTTACTCCTGTGAGGGTCCTAAACTACTGTATGATTTCTTTGTCCACCCTCAATGCGCTTTTCGAGTGCATGTCCGGGTTTCAGTGGTGCAGCGTCATAGGGGCACGGGGACAATTGATTTGAAAAAAAAACCACTTGTGCCCCATCATTCAGGCCCGGTTCCCCCCCATGGCCGGTGCCCTCCTCCCCCATAGGATGTCTCATGCTAGTCCATTGCCCGGGTAACCTAGGTGCCTTGTTGCTGGCCATATATACACCAATCCGAGAAGCGTTTACTGTATTTGGCCCTCTATTGATGGAACCACAGATGTACCAGTGCGGGAGATTTCATTTGTTCAATCAATTCATGATCGTGTATTGAAAATCACTGTTGTCCACAATTTTGTATAGCACACTAACAAATATGTTGGTGGAACCCCCGACCTTGGGACACCACAGTAATGGCGTAGTCGGATTGGTGTATAGTCCGTTCTTACAGAGTCTTTTCTATATCAGTGTATTTTTCAGTTATTTGGCTAAGTGTAAATTGATGGTCAACAGTGCTACGGCCAGGTCTAATCCCTGCCTGTGATTCGGAGAGAATATCCTCAGTTTTCATTTTCATCTGGCTGTGAAGTATGCTGCAGAAGACTTTTCCTGCAAGGCTCAATAGGCTTATTTGACACAGTCTAATTTGTCCTGCTTCTTTAAAATGGGGCCAATGATTGCCTTACCCCTGTTCTTTGGTACACATTCGGATTCCTAAATCTCTCGGCATAATAAATGTGCTATATATAGCAATATATATCCCTGTTGCATCACCAGCTGCTTTTAATTCCTCCACTGTGATTCCATCATGTCCAACTGCTTTCCCTTCGTTGAGGAGGTGTTTTAAGACTATTTCTACTCATCCCTCAGTATTCCTGGTTCAAGCAAGATCACTGGATTGAGTACTGGGTATTGTTGTCCAGTCAGCATAATTTTCTAGGTGTAGGCCTACTGCATAATATATGCACTCGATCGCAGTACTCGCAACGAATAAGGGGAGTTTCCATGATCGTAATATACTTTTTGCTAGTTTTACTTCTTAAAATAATTAACTGATTAAAAATGAAAATAAATGATAGGACATTTTGTTGTTGTCCTCTTTTATCGTTTCATAGAGGCTGATAGGCAGGGCCAATATTTTATCGTAGTCAAAATATTGGACCTACTCATCCTCTATGACACAATAGCCATTGACAACACCCATTTGTATTTTCAAGTATATTTGACATTATTGTGACTACAGGTTGCTGGAATAAGAAATGAACTGTCGCACATGACATTGCAAGAAGACATGCAGATAGATGATCAGAAGGTGAAGCAATACTTCCAAGAAATCGAAGACTTAGTCACTCTCTTAGAAACCTTACATCCACAACATTTCACTGCAGCGCAAGTTGTCAAAAATAAACTTACTGAGGTACGATTATGTTGTCTCTATTTGGTTGGTTTATACTGTTGCAACATTCTATAATAGCATAGGAAAAGAGCAAAGAAATTTTTTTTAAGATAAAAATTATCACATCTTTGCCCATGCCAGTAAAGGTTAAACACCACACTGCAAAATCAGTATTTAGAAATTAAACACTTTTCTAAACACAATTTTGCCCTTCACTTTGTAAACACGTTTAGAAGCTAAACATCATGTGTCAAATTTCTGAACATTGGTCAGTGATGGTGTTCAATTTCTAAACATCTGACATCCATATTCTAAATGTAACGTTTCTAAACACATTCTTTCCTTCACTTTCTAAACACTGTTTTTGCAGTGTATGTATTACACGGTTTCAATGGGAAAATGGCTAATTTCAGGTGGAATTTCTCATTCAGAACTCTCACAGTTAAATGCCACTAATATCAGGTGAAACTATATAATTTAGATGCCAAATTATCAACAACTCAACATAGGTTGACCTGAGATTTTTCTTGTTTTAATGCACTGAACTGTAAACCCCTTAAAATGGCAGTGCGCCCTCGAAGCTGAAAGTTACAATATGGTAGGGCGAATATTTATTAAAAACTGAAGCCGTGTATGTGAATTTTGGTACTATTCCAACAAAAATGTCATATAATGAGAGAAAATATTCCATTTTGAAGCATCAAACCCTACAAAGTACTTTTTTGGCTATATAACTTGATCAATTTCAGCGATGCAAACAAATAGTTACTCGTCGTATTTCCATGTATCGTGCAGGCCTATTAGTGGTATGTAAAATAAAACCTTTGATAGAAATAGTACTTCAGAGTTGTGATACTTGTTTTGTTATGTCTATACACTTAATTAGATACGAACAGAGCCAGTCACAGCAAGGATGAAGGATGAAATGAACTTTGAGCTGAGACGTGACATAACAGACTTATCGAGGAAGGTTGACCAAAGTATACTTTGGTTTGACAATTTGGAGGATGAAGTGACAGAACTCAAGAACAGTAAGTCGTTCATCTTGTTTTGTTCACAAATCGTGATTGTTGCGTAATCAAGCATAACCCAGACTGATAATAAGTAATAAGGTTAATGCCGCCGGTTCTTGTCTGGGCAAACTGCCATATTTAAAAATTAAAAGTTATGGCACTCTTCAAAAGTTATGAGTCTTAACAGTAGTGATTGTGTTGTGTGTAGAACTTTTTCCTGTTTCAGATTATGTGTTTTCTATATGTGACTTTGTCTTGAGTTGACCTGCCTCAATCTGAGCCTCATGATACCATGGGCTGGGGTTGTGCAATAATAAGTGTAAGGGGCGGAAATTCCGAAAAAAAAGCTCTGCCAAAAGTCGCTTGCCATGCCTTGCGGCTCACCAAAAAACCCTGTTTCAGTGCCCGGTTTCAGTGTTCCACAAATCTTATATATAAGGGGATACAAGTTGTTATAAGTCTTAGCTCTGTTTCTATATGTATAACTCCGTAAAGAATCAAATTAAAGGTTCTATACAGTACAATTTGACTGGATTTGACCAAATTGGTAAATTTCTAGTACAGGCAAAATATGCCAGGCTGTGGGTAGGAAAACAAATTGCATATAAACTTGATACATGTATGTCTACTTTAGTGTCCTACATTTTTCTCCACAACAAATACAATGTGTTTTAGTGGTTTTCTTGAGGCATGTCAATTTCAGAAATATCCAATTTCGACCATCCCAAACCATGAAGAAGTTAATTTAAAATCATTAAATTGTAGATGTGAACGGATAATATCACCTAGTATTTCATTAATTGCAGATTTTGCAAATGACAAGGCAGAAAATGATATCTTAGTATGTACAGTTTCAGGAAGAGCTGCGCCTAGTGACGTGTTAACTTTGTCTGTACGTTCATGCACAGATAGTCGTAAACATCACACAAATTTTCGCATTTTCAAATTTCTTAGAGATCATAGTAAAACTCGACTTAGGATATTAAAATGGTTATTAACCCTAGAACTACTGAGCCATATTTTGTAACACAGACTTTGAAGGGGGTTGCAACCCCTAATTTTCAATTGTAAACGTCATATACCGTTATATTCAGTATCGAAGTTACGTAATGTTACTATGTCAACGAGATCACGCACTTGAGTAGTGAACCACGATCGAAACAATCACCACGTAAAGTATATGGCACTCGAAGGCATACCAAAATAGCGTGATCCGGTAACCAAGGGAATTACGTAACCACTTCGATGGTGAATTGGGTACCAATGTATAGCTATGGCTATGGGTCTCTATCCAGTGATGCATAATATTGCTATGCCGTCATAATGTGAGTGTGCCCATGCAAATTAGGGAAATTCTGGCTATGTACAAAAGTATAGGCAAAATAAATTTTCGGCTAAAAATTCTACAGACATCCCAGCACTTCACCAAGTTTTCTATCAAATGAAATTACTATTTCAACCTAACTAACAAGTAAAGAGTCAGTAGCTCTTAGAACAATTTTACAAGAACAAAATGATAATCATGGATTTTACTGTAGAAACCAATGGTGGGCCTCATCAACGGGCCTCACCAACCCCCCTCTATGGTAATTTTTGCTGTCCTGTCCTACCCCCAACTGGGAAAGAAGGGATAGACCTAATGTGGCGTCTATGTGGTATCATCTGGAAAAAGAAGAAATGGCCGAGAGACTGGTGCAGGGCAGTATTTATTCCACTGCCAAAGAAGGGAAATTTGAAAGAGTGTGCCAATCACCGGACCATCAGCCTGATTTGTCATGCAAGTAAAGTGCTTCTGAAGATCATCATCAAGAGAATGAAGAACAAAATGGAGCAGGAAATATCTGATGAGCAGGCAGGATTTCGTGAAGGAAGGGGTACTAGGGACCAAATTGTCAATATCAGGAATGTGATTGAGAAATGCAGAGAGCATAGACTTCCTCTTTACATGTGCTTCATAGATTACAGTAAAGCTTTTGACTGTGTTAGCCACCCTCAGATGTGGGAAACTATGAAAAAGATGGGTTTTCCAAGTCATCTTGTGGATCTGATCAGCTGCTTATATGAAGACCAAGAATCGGCAGTCAGAACAAGTAGTGGAGACACAGATTGGTTCAAGATTGGAAGAGGCTTACGACAGGGCTGTGTGCTATCACCAAACCTATTTAACATCTACTCTGAAGACATAATGAGAACAGCTTTGGAGGGGTTTGAAGGTGGAGTGAAGTTTGGCGGTACAAGAATTACTAACCTGAGGTACGCCGATGATACCACTCTTATTTGTAGCAGCAGAGTAGAGCTGATTGATCTTTTGAAGCGCATCAAAGAGGCCAGTGAAGAAAAACACCTTCTCCTGAACACAAAGAAGACAAAAATAATGGTTGTAGACAGAGAGAGAAAAAGTGATGAGTTTGTGATAGATGGACAACAGATTGAGGAGGTGAAGCAATTTGAATATCTGGGTTCAATGATTAACAACAGTGGTGACAGCACAACTGAAATTAAGAGAAGACTGGCTATTGCAAGGACAACTGTGCAGGGCATGTCAAGCATATGGAAAAGCAGAGGCCTATCCATTGACCTCAAGGTACGCCTACTTCGTGCAACTGTGTTTTCCATTGCCACTTATGGATGCGAGTCTTGGGCTATGACCAAGAATGATAGGAAAAGAGTAGATGCTTTTGAGATGTGGTGTTACAGGAGGCTTCTACGAGTGACATGGAAAGACAGGAGAACAAATTCCTGGATCCTTGACAAGATTGGTACAAGTCTAACCATCAGAAGCGGCATAATGGAGAGAAAGCTGAAGTACTTTGGCCATATTGTCAGGAAACATGGAGGTGTAGAAAAACAGATTTTGCAAGGGGCCATGGAAGGCAAACGAGGAAGAGGACGTCCACCAACGTCTTGGACTAATGACGTGAAGCTGGTTTCTAACCAGGGAATGCAAGGTGCAACACACTTGGCATCGGATCGAGTGAGATGGCGTACTCTTGTGAAGACCACAGCAGCGCTACACAGCGCCACCTGACACAGAGAGAGAGAGTCCTACCCCCGGGTAAGGTGCTTGGGTGAAAATTTTATAACTTAAATGAGCACAAAGGATGGATCTACGATTAGCTTAGGTCGTTTGGGCGTAAACACTTATGATAGTAAGTTCTAGGGTTAAGCACCAATTTTCAAAATGTATGCAAAGTTGGCACTGTATGCGTGATAAACCATCGGGGAAGCCGCTTTACAGACTTGAAATCTTTTTCCAGGCATGGAGGGGGTATTTGTGTGCAATCCATTCAGATTTTCACTGCTTGGGGCTAAACTTTCATGGTGTATGCACTTTTTACGTCGAAGGAGCGATAAGAACAGTCATACGATTTGACATACAGTTAGGGACGCACCATTAGATTCTCAGGGGGGCATGGGAGTTTGGGTCAGGCAGAATTTTTTTTTTTTTTCCGCCAAAAGCCGCGGAATTTTTTTTTTTTTTTTTTTTCGCCTTCGAGAGCAGCCAACTTATTTTTTTTCACCGCCTTCGGCGGCCAAGTATTTTTTTTTCAATTTTAATGTAAATTTTTATACAAAGTTGGGTGGGGAAATTTTTTTTACTCATCAGTGAGGGAAATTTTTTTTTTCGTCTCACTAGTGTGCGAAGTTTTTTTTCGTCTCACTAGTGGGCGAAGTTTTTTTTCAAAAACTCCCATGCCCCCCCTGGAAATCTAATGGTGCGCCCCTTAGTTTCCTTTGGGTACTGTGTAAACAGCAACGGGGTTATTCTAAAAGCTTAAAGCTTAGGGGCAGTCTCAAAATACCTGTTATTTGAATCGTAGAACCACGGCTTCTTGAGTAATGTTCTGTCAACAAGATCCAATTCAAAGCAACTAAATACAAAACTGTGCTGAATTCCCTGACATAATAGGTGTTAATCTAAAAAGAGCCGGCCTTCAATAACCCAAAAGCATCAAAGTTCTTATTGTGCTGATTTTTTTGAGAATTGCAAGCATCAATGGAACTGGCCCCAGGGCCCTTTATTTTCTGCAAGGATTTTTTTTTCTCCTTCATAATTATTAAGATTTCCAACATCTTTTGCATCAAAAGCACCTGAAGTGCTAAACTGAAATAGCCTTATTCTATGAAACTTAACTGGTGCCTTGAGCATACAATTTTAAGTGGATGTCAACACTTTCAGACCACTTTCTTTCACTGCCTCCTGGTTTAAAACATGTTGAACCATTTTTCTAAATTTATTATCATTGTTTATTGTTGTTATTTTTATTTTGAAATTATTGATAAAGAAATAAGTGCAACCTTATGTAGCTCAACTATTGGCACAATTTAAGTGCCTACAGTATTTTTATGGCTTTAAAAACAAAATGTATTGTTTTGATACTGTTGATGGTGTTAAGAATAGTTCTAGAATCTACCATCGTTTCGTATAAATTGTGTATGCAAGTTGTGTGTCAATATTTAAATTGAAAGAAAAGTGAAAGAAAAAGTTGGTAAAAAAAGTAATAAAATTGTTTTGTGTGGACTAAAACACCAAAACAGAACATAAAGATTTGCTTGTGCTCATAATTATTGTATGCCGGTTGATTATTTAATTTAATAAGTTTAAGTTTACAGACAGAATCTGATGCTCTTTGCTCCATAGAAAATTAGAAATACCAAAGTGCATAATTTGTCATATAAAGTCCAATCAAAGAGCTTTCCCATACCAACATGTTAAAAGTACATTGTCAAATCAGAGACCCTGCGCTGAAGAGATCTGTACTTTCCTATCACCTCCCTGTGTATACAACCACCATACAACATGACCCTCTTTTGTCATGATTTAGTTGTAATCTGCACTTTTCATGCAGTACTACTACATGCACTATCTTTGCAACATTAATGTGCAGTCATAACATTGCACATAACTCCACTGACTGCGCATGCACGCATTGGGGGTGGGCACAAGCGGGATCGGTTTATATTTTCTAGTAGTGAAATATTATTAAAATGCAGGGAAAAACTGCCGAATGTGATTTTGCCTGGGATTTTTTTGTTGTGAATATTGGGGCCCGTCGGGCCTCAATTGAAAAAATTAAACAGAATGAATCAAACCATAAATGTCATAATTTGTTGGCAATGCCATTTACAAAATCGAAAGGACCCGAATTTTGAGGTATTTGCAGGTTGTTTTTCTTTTCGAGCCTGACAATCATGATCCAACCAGAGAGACCTGCCCTGAGTTGATCTGATCAAGGGAAGCAGGCCTTTCCGCCCAGGGCTCTAGCTCTGTGTCATTTCCACGTGTTGAAATATTGAAATCACTGTTTCGAGTAAAATTCCTGGCTGTAACCGTATATTTTATGATTTGGTAAAATATTCATGGTTTGTATGATTTTTGTTTCCCTGGTAGTTCATACGCAAGTTGTGATAGGTTATGTACATTCAAATTGTTGCAGTTTTGGTCCAGTACATTGTTCAGGAAACAACATTACTTTTCCCGAAATCATGCAGCCAACAAATTTTAGCTGCCAAAATGTTTTCCTTTCCATAAAAGGGCAAGATTATGAACGTTGATAGCATGATTCATAAGTCCCCTTACCTACGGAAGTGAGCAAAACCGAAGTTCTTAAAATAGTTCTTACAAGAAATACGTTTAATCATAATCTTCACAAACATGGTTGTTTTTGTCACGGAGGTGTCCATATAAAATATGAAGTTGTTTGATCTTTCATACTCGTGCTTTACTTTATTAGTTGATATTTTCGGGGATTCAAACTCTTAAATACGCTAAACAGGTGGAACCTGAAGACTTTTATTATTTCATATTTTTTTCCACGTGCTAGGATCCGAATATGCCCCAATGCCCTCCAAGCATCATTATACAGGGTATTGTAAATGGAAAATGCGGCGTTAGTCGCAACTGCAAAAGCGTGCTTATATAATGTACAATGGACTATTCTGACCCTTATACGTTAGGGTGATTCACAAAAAATGAAATTGGTATTTTTCAACGGGACACCCCCTCATTTTGTTTATTTTGATAATAAAATCATACCTGCAAAATATGAAAAAAATTCAAAAAAGTTTAGGGGGTGCTACCGGTCAATGAACTTTTGTACACAAAGTCAATTGGATTTATGAGCCATTTTCTTTACAACACAAAAAAAGCCATGTTAATTTTCCCTGATTGTGCCAAAATATTTGATCATAGTGTGAGTAATGTCCTTAAAATAAATGCTAAAGAAAATTGTAAAAATGTTAACCCGCTTTCCAGAAAATTGCATTTTTGTGAAAACTGTTACACTTGGGGCAAGGCAGTTGCTGGAACAGCCAAAATATTATGGTACTTGGCTAATATAAAGTTGTGTTTCGTTTTCAACCATGGTGAATCTAATCCTTCCTGTGGTCATTCAATTCAAACAATACAAATCTTCATCAGGTATACGCTGGCGAAGTTACGTAATAATCAGATTAACTACCATAGCAATAGGTGAAAACAATTTTTGAGTATATCGCCCTGCACTACTACGTCCACAGGGTACCTCTGCATTGAACCGTATCATGCTGATCACTCGCACCTGTAAGATTAGTATCTTTAAAAGGAGAGGCATTGTATTCAATCTATGGTTGCAGACATACACAGGTGATGAGTACAGCCTGCTTGTAGTGTAGCGCGATATAATCAAAATTGTTTTCACCTATTGCTATGGTAGTTAATCCGATTTATTACGTAACTTCGCCAGCGTATGGCCATAATGACCACCCCTGATACAGATGTATGGATTTTGATAGTTACTATTACATAAGATTTCAAAAGCTGGTATCACCATTGGGGTAAACTAATATGTGAAGAATTTTAATCTTTTTTTATCAACAGTTCAGTTCAATAAGGTATAAATTTGGGGTGCCTGGTGGGATTCCAGGGGATATCCCAGGGTATTCTTTTCTTGAGCTACACTCCCTCTGTCACTTTTGAAACATTTTTTATTATTACAGTCAACTATGAACTTTCATTTGGTAAAAACCCATGTTTTCATAAAGTTAGGTATATCATTGAACATTTACTTCAGTTTTGCAAGCCTGGTAGACTTTTTAGGCCCTGAAATAAGCGTTTGAAATTTTTGACAAAAAATCCCATTGACTTTGTGTACAAAGTTCATTGACCGGTAGCACCCCTAAACTTTTTGAATTTTTTCATATTTTGCAGGTATAATTTTATTACCAAAATGAACAAAATGAGGGGGTGTCCCGTTGAAAAATACCAATTTCATTTTTTGTGAATCACCCTATTATACGTGTTATTCATCAGCTCCATAGCCTCCATTTGATCACTAAATAAAACTAAGTCTTGAAACATTTGAAATGCAATGAATATTTGGTATTAAACATGCATTCATTCTTACAGTTGCAGATTTACAACTGAGAGGTGAAGGTGGAGACAAGACAGTTGATAAGCCAATTGATGGTAAGAAACATCAGGCTAAAAAGTTTGTTTTCTGTAGTTGCTCCAAAAGCCTAGAGGTAAATGCGATTTTTATGCCTCCACCGCGAGGCATACTGTTTTTGCAATGTCCGTACCTCCATCCATCCATCTCTCCGTCCGTCCGCTGTATCTCGTGACAATTTGGTCTCCCATGAACAGTTCAAATCCTATTGCAACCAAATTTGGGTCATAGGTGCACTATGGAAACCCACATCTGTTGGTTGTGTTCATGGTCATATACTGAGGTCAAATGTCATATGAGGTTAACTTATAAAATACCATTATTTAAGACTTTTGGTTAAAATGTGTCTTGTATGAACAGTTTAAATCAATTGCAACCAAACTTGGGTCATATCTGCATTATGGGTACCTTCTTGGTTGGTGGTATCCAAGGTCACTTAACTGAGGTCTAAGGTCATTGTAGGTCAACTTGTAAATTAAACTTTGGTCTCATATGAACAGTTCTATTCCTATTGCAACCAAACTTGGTTCATAGCTACACTATGGGAACCCAAATCTATTGGTGATGTTACAGGTCATATACTGAGGTGAAAGGTCATTTGAGGTCAACTTGTAAAATACCATTATTGCATAATGTGCTAATTTGCATAATTTGGCTATTTCTTGGCAATGGTAAGGTGTATAGTGATGGGACTCGGTGAAAAGATGTATTGGGGGCCAGGAAATTTTATGCTTTTTCGAACGGTCATTTTCCGGTCATCCAGGGGTCATCTGAGGTCAAATTCGTCCTATGGACATGAAACTTGGTGGGTATTGTCACCATTTAAAGCCAAAATTTTTGTCATTCTGGGGTCATTTATGGTCATCCATTGATCATCTGAGATCAAATTTGTGATATTTGTCTTATGGGCATGAAACTTGGTGGGTATTGTCCCCATGTAGAGGCCAATATGTTGAAGGTAATTTTGGGGTCATTTAGGGGTCATCTGAGGTCAAATTCGTAAAATTTGTCCTGTGGGCATGAAACTTGGTGGGTATTGTCACCATTTAGAGCCAAATTTTTCAAGGTCATTCTTGGGTCATCCGGGGTCATCCTGGATTCATTGGAAGGTGGTTTTGGGGCCATCCAGGGTATGTCATGATATTTTCTCCGAAATGTTAATCTTTTGGGCATACAGTGCCCCAGAAGTCCACAAATTGTTTTTGGTGGATTGGCGTATTTGGGGTTACGTCCCACCCACCTCAGGTATTGGTTACGAGCCAATAATCTTGCTAGGATACCTTGACAAACATTTGCAACCTAAAATTTATGCTCAAGATGGGTCACTGAGTCCACCATGCCTTCTTTACCTTGTATATAGACAAACCAAGCATGCTCTGATTGATTGATTGATCGATTGATATATTTATTTATCTTTTTTTTCTTCTTTTTTTTAATATTTATCTAGAGTGGATAAATGATATTACTGAGGAGCTGAAAAAGCACTATCGGGTTCATGTGTGCAAGAAGCTGATTTATCCTTGGGACCAGGCAGGCAGGTGGATGGAGTTTGACAAAATCTATATACCTGTAACCATTGATCGCGATGTTGGCTCTGGAGCTAAGCCAATAAAAGAAAGCCTCGAATCATATGAAGAACTGTTTAAAATAGAAGAAGATAAAGGGCATAGACGTTTTCTTTTAGTTGGAGATGCCGGACAGGGAAAATCATCATTTTGTGCAAAGGTAGCTCATGATTGGTGTGCGGGAACAACGCTTGAAAACATCCGACTGCTTTTTATTATTGACCTGGCGAAAGTTGATAAGGATACCCTTATTGAAGATGCAATTTGTGAGCACCTGATTTCAGACATAGATATTGAGCCTACGAAACTTCGTGAGGTCATTCTGCATCTGAAACAGTCAATATTTTTCATTTTTGATGGACTTGATGAAGCTCCGGGCCTTATGTCAAGTAAGAAGAAGAAAGGAGAAGAGAGTAAGGAGAAGAAAGGTGGTAATAGGGTGACAGATGTAATAAAGGATCAGAAATTGAAAGACTGCCGTGTGCTAGTAACAACAAGACCATGGGGAGAAGAACAAATGAGGGATATTCCTGGGTACAAACGCTTAGAACTGAAGAAGATGACCAGGGAAAATGTAAAAAAGTACATAAAGAAGTTTTTCGGACAAGAAAGAAAAGCGCTCGGAGATCAATTGCTGGAGATCATAGATGGGAACAAGTTGACTTTGGATACAAGTACTCCTTTAATAGTACTTCTTATGCTGTTTTACTGGTCTGAAACAGACGGACGCGAAGGAATTCCTGACCAATCACGAACACTGTATGACAAGATTATTGACATTATGTACAAGAAGGAGCAGGGGATGCTCGCAAAGGTAGGTGTATCATCATTATTATTTTTTGCCCCACATACATGTGGGGCTTATGTTATCGCCCAGATGGTTCTTTGTTTGTTTGGTTCTTTGTTCTGTCCGGGCGGAAGCAAATTCCTTTAATCCACTGTGCAGCTCCAACGCAATGGCTGATCAACTTCAAACTTAGTACGGTGATAGGATATGGTGGTCTTATGTGCTGTATAGTTTTGTGTCACATTATTTGCATATTTATGAATATTAATGAGCTCATTTGCATATATTGCCTACATTTCCGTTAATCCACTCTGCAACTCAAACGCAATCACTGATCATCTTCAAAACTTGGTACGGTGATAGTATATGGTGGCCTCATGTGCTGTATACTTTTGTGTCATGTTATTTGCATATTTATGAATATTAATGAGTTCATTTGCATATTTGGCCTACATTGTCATTAATCCACTCTGCAACTTAAATGCAACCACCGATCAACTTCATTATTATGTTTTCAGGGTTATTAGGAGTTAAGAAAACCTAATAATGATAATATTGGATGGCTTATTTCGCATGATACCATAACATATCGGATTCGTCATAAATATATCGAACTCGCCGTTGGCTCGTCCGATATTTTTATGACTCATCCGATATGTTATGGTATCATGCTCAGCCATCCAATATTATATCAAACTTGGTACGGTGATAGCGTATGGTGGCCTCATGTGCTGTATAGTTTTGTGTCACATTATTTGCATATTTATGAATATTAATGAGCACATTTGCATATTTTGCCTACATTTCCATCAATCCATTCTCCAGCTTAAACACAATCACCGATCCACTTCAAACTTGGTCTTGTGATAGTATTCTTTATATTTACCAACCTTTGTTGTGGGGGCCACCTTAATTACGAACCGCGTAATTCTAGTTTCTAATTTGTTTACTTCTGCAAATGGCCTCCTGTCCTCCTCAGTGATACCAGGCCAAAATATGTGCCGACATGCTCCACATTATAGCATATGGCATCATAACATGAGTGTGCCCTCACAGAACTTCCATTACTACCATTTGGTGCACTGTTCATGCCTTTCTCCTGATCTCTGCCAATCCAGCTTTCAGTGGCTCATAGTCATTTAACAGATTACCATAGTTGTGAGCATCTGAACACAGTTAGCATATTGTCAGAGCTTTTGGTGTTAGAACGGAGTGGCTAAAGCGAAGATCCATCTGTAGACATAGTTTTTCGAAGTAGTGGTATGTAAATTGGATCTACATGTATGGGTCCTCTCAGTCTACGGTTCACAGCTGGCTTTCTTGGCTTAATGGTCTTGTGTTGAAATGATCAAACTTTATTTTGTAATTTTGTAAGCTTAAAACTTTCAAAGCTTGTTATTGTGTCAGTTGGAGCAGCACAGAGAGCTAAATCTCCATTGGACAAGGTTGGTTTAAATCACATTTAAAAAAATAACAATTAGTGATTCAAATCAATTTTTAAATTAATAATGGACTGACAATTCAAACCTGTTTTGGTTAATAATCATCTGCTCCAGCCCAAGTTCTTTATGACATCAAACAATAAGTGCTGCTATGTATGTCTTTTACAGGGTGATTCAAAATGAAGTAAACTCATGTTTGTGGTGCTTTTGTACGAAATTTAGAAGGAGTCCAGTCCACTATTGGGAGTCCACTATAAATGAAAATATTATTGAAAAGAGCAGATTCTGAACGTCTAAATTAAAAAAACAAAACTTATTATAATTATTATGACTTATTTGAATAAAACCAACCATTTTTGTAGCTGCATACGGTTTCATATACAACACATGCCTAACTCTAGCAATGTTTACTTGTGATCTAGCAGTCTGCGGTCTTCTGGACCCTAAAGCTTCAGAATGTCGGATCATTAGAATCACATGATTTGAAGCTTGCCTATACATTCATATTGCTTACTTATATGTATTTGATATCCAATTAGCTATGGGTAACTGAAGACGAAAGAGATGATTAACTTCACGCGGACTCCTAGTTTCATGAAACTTTGACGCCATAATTGAAGTGCCATTATTGTACTTGCCTTGTTCTTTGTGTGCAGTGTATTGGTGAAATTGAAAAATTAAAAAAGAACTCTTGAGGCCCGTCTTTAGGCCATAATGTAGCCCGCTAGGTATTATTGATTGAAACCACTCCTGCCACACACCTTTACCCCCAAATGAAATAAGGCACATTTTACTCAAAAGTTTTTGCTGGCATATCCGTCAGGAGTATCTCCATTTATTTGTAAACCAGACTTGGATTTAACATCCAATAAAATACGGACCCAAAGGGTACCGTTCCAATACATCAAACTTGGCTTAACTTTTCAAGAGAAAATTTCTCAAGAGAAGTTTACATACATTTATTGAGTCAATCCTTTAATATAAATTCCTTTGAAAAGTGCATATACATTAATCCTACTTTCCTGAAGCCGGAAACATTCAGGAAAGTAATCTGGATATTTGACATATTTCGTTCAACTTCTCATGCACTATTTCTCAAATTTATTAGTTACGAATTATTACTATTTGTAAACACTTATGCAATTACCTATGGTGATCCAATTATTTTCATATAATTGGATTCAAGATAAAATTTGTGGCCCTGTCCCTTTTTTACCGCCACAATTTTTGACCTGGATAGTCTTACTTTCCCCGTAAATACAGAGTCTGTTCCCATCTACACACAGTGTTCGCTCACCCGTAAGATACGGGACCCTCCCAGGAATTTCCCGAGCCAATTCCTAAATTACTCACCCGTAAGATACGGGGCCCTCCCGGTAATTTCCCGAGCCCATGCCTACATTACTTATCCGTAAAGTACGGAGCCTCTCCGGAACAAAGTGTGGCCCAACTTCTCACAGAGAAGTTAACCCAACAATTCCTTGTATAAGATACGGGCCCTCCAGGGAATTTCCCCGGGCCCTTTTGCACACACACAAGTGTGGCCCAATCTTCTCTTATCATAGAGAAGTGTCCGCTCACCCGTAAGATACGGGACCCTCCCAGGAATTTCCCGAGCCAATTCCTAAATTACTCACCCGTAAGATACAGGGGCCCTCCCGTAATTTCCCGAGCCCATGCCTACATTACTTATCCGTAAAGTATGGAGCCTCTCCGGAACAAAGTGTGGCCCAACTTCTCACAGAGAAGTTAACCCAACAATTCCTTGTATAAGATACGGGCCCTCCAGGAATTTCCCCAGGCCCTTTTGCACACACACAAGTGTGGCCCAATCTTCTCTTATCATAGAGAAGTTAACCAAAATTAATTCCTTGAAAGTTACATAAATGAATGCAATGAAGAAATGAATGAATGAATGAAAATAAATGAGTTGAATACGAGTTAATTCCTTGTACAATACATAAATGCATGAAAGAAATGAATGAATGAAAATGAATTAATGAATGAATATGGGGCCCTCCAGGGTATTACCCCGAGCCCTTTTGCACACACGCAAGTGTGGCCCCACTTCTTGTGTCGCAAAGAAGTTAACACAAATTCCTCGTAAGATACGGGGCCCTCCCGGGAATTTCCTTGGCCCTTTTGCTCACATGCAAGTGTAGCCCAACTTCTCTTTTTGCAGAAGTTAACCCAAATTAATTCCTCGTAAGATACGGGGCCCTCCAGGGAATTTCCTTGGCCCTTTTGCACACACACACAAGTGTGGCCCAACTCTTCTTCTTGCAGAGAAGTTAACCCAAATTAATTTCTTGTAAGATACAGGGCCCTCCAGGGTATTCTCGAGCCCTTTCCACACTCGGCAAGTGTGGCCCAACTTCTTAAAAAGATGTTAACAGCAATGTCTTAACCGGCTAGCTACAGAGCCCTTTTTAAAGGGATTTCCTGAACGCCTAGATCTGTATACCCAAATGCGCCTAACCTCTCCAAGAGAAGTTAAAATGTGCACTTCTTGAATCCTCTCCCTTGGTCAGCTACCGCCCTCTTCCTGGTAATTTGCCCATGCCCCGTAGCTACCATTAAAATGCAGACTGCAATACCCCTTAGGTCTATGTACCTCTATATCCCGTACGATATGGAAGCCTTCCTAGCCAACTACTGCTCCTAAGTAACTGTCCACAAAGGTATTGAATACTGGGATATGACCTAATTTTTTGGGTGTGGTGGGTGGGAAAATTTTCTTCACATTGGAGACCAAACCTACTCCTTTCCATGACAGATAGCAAATGTGCCTAATCCCTGACCAACTGGGCAGTATCACAAGGCTATTGACCACTTCCCATTGGCTACTTCAAACAATAGTCACTAAACCCATTGGCTCTTGCATAAAGCCATTACTATGCAACCAATCAATAAATCAATCATATTGATTTGTCCAAGCACAAGCTTGGACCAGGGTTAGTCTATTTCACAGGGGGTAAATTTGTTTATTGTATAGATACAATAAACTTTATTATTTTGCATTTGAATATCGCGCTATACCAGTCAACACACTGCCATATCATGATCATGACTACATGCTTGGGAAGAGAAACCGACGTGTGCAGCCACAAAAATGGGTGGTTTTATTCAAATGAGTACAACAATTCTTTTTTTTTTAATTTAGACGTTCAGTACCTGCTCTTTCCAATGGCATTTCATTTACAGCGGATTCCTGCTAGAGCTCGTACAAATGCGCCACAAACATGAGTTTACTTCATTTTGAATCGCCCTGTATACCTGTTGGGATTGAGACATTTGAAATTACCTCATTCGATTTACCTTTAATTTTCTCACATTTTGTTAAAGATTTTAAATTTTGCATAATCCAAATTAAATATTTAAAAAAATGCTACCCTGAATCAGCTCTGCAACAGATAATTTTTGCTGCTATAGGTGACAAAAACAAAATGAAAAACAGTGGATTGATTTTAACTATGTTTTAAGAGAAAACAAATTAAGACAATTTTCCAAATATGCTTGCAAATATCTTCAAATTTTTGTGCTGATTTTCAAGCTTGTTTGATTTTATAGGGTCAAACAGCATGTGCAGAAGAAAAATTTAGGGTGAAAATTCCCTTCGACCAGTAGATCTTGTTTGTTTTTGTGTCTCCTTAGGGTAGGGAACAACCCAAAAGGTTAATGGCAACATGTGAACGATACTATTTTCGCTTCTATAGGCTAACCCTCACTCCATCCCTCCCTTTCAGATATGTAGTCATCAATGTTGAAAATTATTTTATTCTAACCCTCACTCCATCCCTCCTTTTCAGAAATGTAATCATCAATTTTGAAAATTATTTTATTCTAACCCTCACTCCATCCCTCCTTTTCAGAAATGTCAAGTAGTAATCATCAATTTTGAAAATTATTTTACTCTGGCCAATGTTTTCTTTAAAAACAATCAATATTTTAATCACCTCTCAATGAAACCATGTAGTTTTGTTTATAGGACATTGATCTTCATGGTTGTTCCGTTATTGACATGTTAAAGGGGCTTTCGTGATCCGTAGCCTCATCCACCACTTTTTTTTTTGAAGTTGAAAATTCTTATACCTCCGGAAGCCTCGCTAAATAATGTTCGTGTGAAAATTAAAGCACAATCATGCATTACTCAAAACGCAAAATCGGAATCAACTGACATTTTGGGAATTATCTATTACCTTAAAAAGAAGATGCTAGAATCACAAAATACTCCTTCAATGTACATTGGATTATCATTATTAACATTTTGGTTTTCATCAAATAATGATGCAAATCCATAATGTTGAATACTGGGTTTCTTTGAACCGAAATTCTCTCCCACAAGCTAATCATGTTTATTGACAAGCCTGCTACTTCAAAATGCAGCGTTGGATCATAGTAAAATGGCCTCAATTTGTAGTTTATAATTGTTCACATTATTTATCTACAAATTAGGAGCATCCTATGTTGCATTGTTATGTGGCAGTCCTGTTCTAAATCACTGAAAACTGACAGGTACCAATCATTTTGATACACCCTGTATTGCAAGAACAATACAGCTGGAGGTTAATCCATCTCCTTTGTTAAAAGTTATACAATACTCATATTAGTGGGTTAGATAGATAGATTCAATTCAATTCAAAAAACATTATACTATACACCAGAACAGAATAAATGCATTAAAATACATCACGCAACATATTTATAAAACAACATACAATGCCAAGGATAGCCCAAGAAAGCCCTAAAAAGCTTGGGAAGGAATTTCGGTACAAATTGACTTTTGAATGATAAGCCCAGGATCCACAATCACTTATGAAGGCAGATTGCAATGTATGTCCTGGACCAGGTTCCTGGGTAATGTTATGACATGAAAAAGTGTTAAGCTCACGTCAGACGGTCAATCTTTTCCAACATACTCCCATAGGGAATGGAAATGATGAATTGCCTGCACATGGTTCATAGCAGTTTGAAGACAATTGACCGTGTGACTGCCACTGTTTGGTCAATCTTTACACAATTTGGGTTTACAGGAATGTCAAAATAGTTGGCAAGAAAATACAACATGTTCTATTTTTCCTTCAAAGTTTACAATACCAAGGGAATCATGAGCCAATTGTAGAACAAGAATGTGGGTAGATTGAGGGATTTTCACAGAAAATTTTGACAAAGTCAATATAATATCAGTATCTATATACAGCTTGTTTTGTTTTGCTGTATGTTATTGTTGCTGGATGTTTGTACAAAGAAACTATAGAAAAATTATTAAATTCTTGTACATCGTGGAACATTCAACTATGCTTGTTACTCCGCGACTAATCATGCTAATACACGAGCGTACAACGCTACTCTACGCATCCATATTAGTCCACAGCTTACGACGCACACCCACGCAAAGAGTATGTTCCACGATAATTTTTCTATAGTATCATCATGTCTAGAGGTAAAACCTTTTAACACTACTTGTGACTTAATTGACTTCTATCGAGAGGAGGAGGTTCTTTCTTTGGAACTTACAAAGTGAGGATCATAAAGATAAAATAAGCATTCAGCAGCTCTTATAACCGGATTGGTTGAGAGTAGTGCATTTCTTTACTAATTTAGGCCTATACAGCCTGTCTCAAAAAAAAATTGTGCAAGTAAAAAGCGCCCTCTGTGGCAATTAAAAAATACCGTTGTGACATAATGCTTACATCAACATCAAGGGCATAGTCTTAGCTCTCAAATGCCGTTTAGTCTGTTCAATTTGCTTGTTTTAATCTCAATCTCGAGATATGCTTACTTAACAACGAAAGGGTAAAATCACAATTGTGCCACTTTTACTATAGGGAAGAGGGCTGTACATGTAAATCAATGATAGCATCAAGTTTATCAAGGTTCCTTCGTGAAATCAAAAGAATGCATCAATTACACAACAATACCAAATTTTTAATGTTTTATCATGATAAATGTATAATGATTATCTTTTTCCACTTACGACAAGTTAAACGATAAATAAATATTTCACATTCTGCTGTAAAATTAAATACATGTGCATGTCAATGATTTTACCATACTGTTCTCTTTGTCATTCAAGACATGTTAAAAGGTAAACAAATATTGCACACTTATAGGTTATGAACTTTGACAAGTTCATGAAATTTGAAACATCTAAGTTAAATAGTCACAATGAGTGCATGCTGCACTTGCCACTTCCTTCATTTGTCCTTGTAATTTTGTAAAGAAAGAATCTCACCTTTTACTTGATAAATGTACATAATCCAATATTACTCTTTGCAAACAGTGAAACAATGACTTTGTAATCAGTCAAATATTTATATCTGATTTTATGACAATTAAATGAAAAGAAAAATAGCTTATTTTGCTCTGAGCTCATGGTATTGTTTACTACTGAGTTCTATTTGAACTTGCCTTCAGTTTTTGACTTGTATTTGTTTTTAAACTACAGCAGGTAGTTTTTGTTGTTTGATTTCATATTTTGTTGTCTGTCCTTGAAGAAGAGCAGTTTATCTGCTCGAAACGTCGCTTGTTTTTTGTCTGTTTGGTTTAGTTAGTCTGCTTTATGTGCACAGTGATTTTCATCACTTGTTCCAGTATATGCATGTTTTCCAGACACTTCTGTGGAATTGGTAATTTTTGGCCATTGAACTTCGCTTGTTTTTGTGCCTACATTTTTTGTTTGGTGTACAATGTATTGTGTCCGCTTATGTGCAGTGATGTAACTGATGTTCATCACTTGTTCCAGTGCACTTTTGTATTCCCATTGATCCCAGTCGTTTTTGCTGGTTTAACACTTCTGTGTGCCTTGGAAATGGTAATTTTTGGCTATCGAACTTTGACCTACTTCTGTGCCTACATTAGTTGTTTTTTGTCCCCCTCTGCACACCATCTAGTCTGTATTTTACTTGTTTCCCTACATCAAGTTGGTATACCTTCGTTCGTATCTTTCAAGGTATGCTCTTGTATCATTTATTGATCCTTGATGTGTTTTGTGTCTTTGTCCGTTGGATTCACCATCCATCTCTAGGATGATTTGTTAATCCTTGAGATATGCGACAATTGACTTTGTTGTTCCTCATGATTAGAGGAAGAATTTGAGGTATATTATACAACTTGATCGGACCATGTTTTTTTTAAATTTAACTTATTAGTCGCCATTTTGGATTTGACCCCCTTAAACCCATCAGGAAAATTGTTAATTGGCAGCATGGTTCCTTTATTCAGTGGTCCATGTGGATTGGATTTCAGGTTTAAACAAGAAATGTCTTCAAAAAGACATGGGTGAAAGACATGGATGAAGTTCATGTTTCATAATTTTACATTGACATGTACTTGGAATGGTAGTGTGTGTGGCACATGCACAACTAAAGGAAATATCGTTACCACAAATGACACACTAGGAAATTCCCAAGAATTTGCATATTGAAAGCTGAATTGGAAAATGTGTGTTAAATAGGTCTACATTTAATTCATACTTACAAAGGGATCAGTGGAAATCACATCCATAGAGTTTTGCAACAATCCAACAATCTATATTCAGACGACCTTAAGAATGTTTGCTGCCCAAGGGCGATCATAACCAATTCATTACAATCCAAATAATTATCTATTATCAGTAACTGTGAACTTTGATATGACTTTGATGGGTTTTTTTAATGCTTAATTGTGATTACGTTTTACTGACAATTCAACCATAAATACTTAGTCGACCTCAGATGACCTTTAATATTTTTGGCGCAGAGTTGTCAGTGATCGACAATCTGTACTTAATTCACCTCGGAGGACTTTGACCTGACCTTCAACATTTTCGTGCTTACACCCATCATGTCCATAATAATTTAACTCTTACAACTTTCTGTCAACTCTCTAATTCATAACTCTAAACTTTTGTCATTTTGCCTTTTCTATCTTTTACCATTTAATACACTACAGTTTTTTAATTAAATGGCTAAAACTGAAACTAGTATAGAGTCTAAAGACACAATTCACAGATCAAGTGTATAGCAGTTTGTTCTAACTTTGCATTTTTGTATCTAATCTACTCTATTAGTGATTTGAGGCATAATGAAACCTACATTTTTGTACATCCTGACTATGACTTATTAAACTCACCAGCAAGAAACTTGTTTAACCCTAACACTGACCCAGGTGATTGCGTCATCGCAGACCCTGGGATGCATGCATGCGCAAAATTTTCCATCATGGTATTCTGTGGTTTTTTTGGGTGTAAGGGTTAACATAGGCCCTAACCTGGAAAAATACATCTTTTCTAACCCTAACACTGACCCAGGTTTTTTGCTATCTGAAGTCACAGAAGATCCGAAAAAGTCAAGAAGAAGAAGAATTTTTGACTTGGCACCCCGGGATTCGAACCTTTGACCCCTCACATGCCAACCGCACGATCGCAGACCGGGAGCTACACAGCTAATTGCTGCCCGGCCAGCAATTCCGTGCGCATTTGACACTTAGGGTGATTGCGTCATCGCAGACCCTGGGATGCATACATGCGCAGAATTTTCCATTGTGGTATTCTGTGGTTTTTTTGGGTGTAAGGGTTAAATACAAGCTTTCAAATCATTATCACATGCAGATATAGCCTTGATCCAATAATTTATTAGGATTCTAATTAAGATAAGCAAACATTACTGGCAGATAACAAGAACAAAGTTTTTGAGTTGGCAGTGTTCAAAAGTAGTATAATGTCAAATATTAATGGTCCTAAAAACTTTTATTTGTAAATGGATTTTCATCGTTAACAAAACAAAATGTATGTTTAATATATCAATTATTTCATTTGTAGCAAATTTCTTAGTTTCCATCCATAAATAATCACAGAGTATTATCTGTTTACAAAATAAGCATTTGGTGTTAAAATTCAATTACTCTATCTATTATCTGTTATCAGTAAACTGGTATGGAGCCTATGACCACAGATATACAACAACATTGTATTGTGACCTTGATCATATGTTATAGTCAAAAACATATACTTTGAACGTACGGCCCAGCCTGCATGAAGGAGACTACATGCATGCACTGGATAATTTTCTTATAATAAAATCCATTTTTGAGTATAAAAGGAAAAAACACAAATACCATGGATGGATACTGACTATAAATTTAGAGAACTTTGCCTACTAGGAATTTCATACATAATGGGATAGGGGAAAAACAATTGGACAAGTATTAATTCAAAAGAAAATATCCTATTTTGGTCAAAATTTAACCAATTTGAATATGTTGGGTGTCAATCTGGACTGAAAATGAGCCATTCGCCAGATTTCGTTGATTACAGCAAATTTCATCCATAACCCAAACAAAAAACTTATCCAGCACATTTCATATCTACTCTTAAACAACCTCGTCCTTTTTTCTGAAAATAACCACATTTTGGTGGTCATCACAAGAAACTCATGCATATGCAAAATGAAGCAATTCCCTATTGCTAACTTAGTAAAATGCACACTTGTCGCCCAATCTCGTACATCATAGCACCCAGTTTTGATTTGTTGTTTCAAAATATTGCAATTACACATAGTTCTTTCAAATATAAAATGCTAAAACCCAAATCTAGAACAATCGATCATAGCTAATCATTATATTTATAAAGATATAGCAAACTTTCCATGATAGAGGTTCGACCCAAGATAAATTACACCTAAATTGGGTGCCAATTCAGTATTATACCCGCATGGCGGGAAAAAACATGAAATGACATGAGGCACTAGACTAATAAGACAACATCTGTCATTCTACATATTATTCTTTCTATATACCATATATGTCTGTAAATTTGAGAACATACTGCTCTTTCTAAATACCTATATCTCTTTCTTTAGTCAAGACCCAAGCTCATCAGCAGCTATCAGCTGTGGACATACAACAAGTTCAACTGTCTAATCATTATAGACAAAATAGTCCTTGGGCCAGAGGGGTCAGGACTACCTGTAAGGGTACAAAATGAATTTGTCACCAGTATATGTGGGTAACCCATGGGCATATGCAAAAATGCTTAAAAGAAATTCTAGATGGGTAGCTATATCCAGCTAGAGCTAGGGGTCATCAAAGGTCATCGGTAGATGTCATATGGGGCAAAAAATTAAAACTTCTCTAATAAATGTGAATTATATCTCAAATTGACTGTATCACCAAACTGATTAAAATAGTGTATTCCCGGGGGGGGGGGTCACTCCCATTGTGGCCTGTACACCATCCGCGATAATCAACTTTTGAAAAGCACCCTAAACAAGGATTTAACCATTGGCTAAAACAATACCCTAAACAGGGATTTTATTCCTTGCATCAAATTTCATACCCTAAATTTCATTTCCGCGTATTAGCAATTGCAATTTTGCTACCCTTTTTCCAATATTTCATGTTTTTGACACCCTAAACGCGTTACGCGCGTATCGTGCTTACCCACGAAAAACTACCCTTTTTACGCATTTTCATTATCGCGGATGGTGTACAGGCCACAATGGGAGTGACCCCCGGGAGTGTATTGTCATGATTATCTCTGACCCTTAGTTTGGAGGATACAGGGGGAAAAGTTAAAGGTCAAAATGAATTATGTATATTTACAAGCCGACGTCAAACGTCGGCTTGTGCTGTCTCTTCTCAATTCTTCTTTCTTCTTTCTTCTTTTTCTTACAAGCCGACGACGGATGTCGGCTTGTTCTGTCTCTTCTCAATTCTTCTTTCTTTCTTTACACAGCCGTGACGTTAGTCACGGCTGTGTCTTTTTTCTTACAGGTTCTTTCTTCTTTCTTTCTTTCTGCCGACCATTACATTTGCTCTAGCACTCACATGCTTACACCGATTTTGACCTAACTTGGTCACAACCATCATTGACCATGCCCCTACATGTCACATGAAACTCGTGGGGTCAAAGGTCACGCTGGGGTCATAGGGGTCAAAAACGTGATTTCAACTCAAAATGCTTCTTCTCCTACAGATTACATATGACGGTGACCTCACTTGCACACATGCATTGCTATTACCCAGTGTCTATGGGGTCCTCACAGATTTGGGGTCAAAGGTCATTAAGGGGTCACTTCCGGTATAAAACGAAAAACCTTAAAAAATTGTATTTGCTAAGAAAAACATAGTACAGTAACGGTATGTTCACACATTAATTGTAGTTACCCTGTGTATATGTGGTATTTTTTTTATTTAGGGTCAAAGGTCATTAAGGGGCCACTTCCGGTACAAAACGAAATACCTTTAAAATGCTTCTTCTCCCACAAATTACGTTGGACAGTAACACCACTTGCATACATGCATTGTTATTACCCAGTGTCTATGGGGTCCTCACAGATTTGGGGTCAAAGGTCATTAAGGGGTCACTTACGGTATAAAACGAAAAACCGTCAAAATTTTTTATTTGCTAAGAAAAACATAGGACAGTAACGAGTATGTTCACACATGAATTGTGGGTACCCAATTCATATGTGGTATTTTTTTATTTGGGGTCAAATGTCATTAAGGGGTCACTTCCGGTCTGAGACGAAAAACCTTCAAAATGCCCCTTCTGCCACAAGTAACATAGCAAAGTGGTGCCACATGCACCCATGCATTGACATTAGCCAATGTCTATGGCCGTTTTCATATATTTTGGGGTCAAAGGTCATTAGGGGTAACAACACGGCTGTGTTCGTGGGTTAGACCACAGCTTAGTCTAGTTCTTTCTTCTTTCTTCTGGCAACCGCAATCAACTGCATGTAGCTCCGCAAGGATTGACAGATTTCAACCAAAGTTGACCCAAATGACCATTGGGCTAGGCCAAACCTTCCATTTGACTGTGACCTCGCTGTGACCTTTGACCTAGCTATAATGGTCAAAATGTGATTTCACAAAAATGCTACTCCTTCCACAAATTACATGCAATGATCATGTGACTCATGCATATGAATCAACATGTGGCAGTGCTTAAAACTTCCTAAAAAGATTGAGGTCAAAGGTCATTAAGGGTCATTTCCGGTGAAAGTCTGAAAAATTTGTAAAAAATATTCAAAAAATCACTGTCTTTACAAATTATATAGCAGAAAGTCGCCATTAGCACACATGCATTGCTACTAGCCAGGGTCTTTAGGATGCCTACAGTTTTGGGCTCAAAGGTCATTAAGGGGTTACTTCCGGTCAAAAACGAAAATGTTTAAAATTTTTTTATCTCAAAATGTAAACAGACCAGAATAATATAACCAACATACATGAATAAGTGTTCCCTGATGTATGCATGGTATTTTTATTTTGGGGGTCAAAGGTTATTAAGGGGTCACTTCCTGTTTTTAGCTGAATAACTTTAAGAATTTTTATCTCAAGAACTAAACATGTTAAAATTTTTAAATTAAAATTGGAACAATGCATTTTGTCGGTGTACACAAGGTTTTTTTTTCATTGAGGTCAAAGGTCATTAAGGGGTCAAAAGGTCAATCAAAATTTTCAAAAAATCAAAATCCATGTATAAGTTCCGATTAAGCTGAAATTCACCAGGAATATTTCTTATGACCTCCTAAGCACAATGTAAGAGCAGTTGACCCCATCCGTAACCCAGGGGTCAAGTTATAGGGTCAAATTGCGGCTTGTATCAGCGTCTGTTGACTCTAGTTCTTTCTTTCTTCTGGCAACCGCAATCAACTGCATGTAGCTCCGCAAGGGATTGACAGATTTCAACCAAAGTTGACCCAAATGACCATTGGGCTAGGCCAAACCAAATGCAATGATCATGTGACTCATGCATATGAATCAACATGTGGCAGTGCTTAAAACTTCCTAAAAAGAATTGAGGTCAAAGGTCATTAAGGGGTCATTTCCGGTCAAAATCTGAAAAATTTGTAAAAAATATTCAAAAAATCACTGTCTGTACAAATTACATAGCAGAGAGTCGCCATTAACACACATGCATTGCTATTAGCCAAGGTCCTTAGGATGTCTACAGTTTTGGGGTCAAATGTCATTAAGGGGTTACTTCCGGTCAAGAACCAAAATTATCAAAATGTTCAAAAAAATTTTATCTCAAAATGTAAACAGACCAGAGTAATATAACCATCATACATGAATCAGTGTTACCTGATGTATGCATGGTATTTTTATTTTGGGGGTCAAAGGTCATTAAGGGGTCACTTCCTGTTTTTAGCTGATAACTTCAAGAATTTTTATCTCAAGAACTGAACATGTTAGAATTTTTTAATTAAAATTGGAACAATGCATTTTGTCGGTGTACATAAGGTTTTTTTTTTCATTGAGGTCAAAGGTCATTAAGGGGGTCAAAAGGTCAATCAAAAATTTAAAAAAATCAAAATCCATGTATAAGTTCCAATTAAGCTGAAATTGACCAGGAATATTTCTTATGACATCCTAAGCACAATGCAAGAGCAGTTGACCCCATCCGTAACCCAGGGGTCAAGTTATAGGGGTCAAATTGCGGCTTGTATTCAGCGTCTGTTGACTCTAGTTTAGACTAACATATCTCGATGGAGATGCCATTGTCACCAAATTAAGGGTCATTGTTTTGTCATATGTTCGAGTTTGCACAAATATTTTTTTCTGAAAATGTTAAATGTCCGGGATTAATATATGCTGTCATTGAATGTAATTCTGTCACCCTTAAATGTTACCTTTTAATATCTTATAGTTGTTAATTCTGTTTAAAAGATATTTGGGGTGTTTTTTTATCTTGCAATCCCAGAATACGCATCCCTTATATTTCCTGTGTTCTCGTATTTACCATGCCTTATATTTTGCTCTTCTTACTATTTGTGTGTTTCAAATAGATTATTAAAGATCAAGACCAAAGACATGGAGTCTGATTACAGTGAAGATCCCTCATGTTCTAGGACCAACAAGCCCAAGAGGTCAAGAACTGACATGCAAGAATGTATTATTTGTCAAGAAAAGACCCCAGATAGTGAACTAACAAGACCAAAAGGATGCTGAGTACTGGCAAAGACTCTTACAAGTATGTAGCCAGAACCAATTTGACTCAATCCTCAAATATAGTGAATATCCTGAGAAGGTTCTGTATCATAGATGCTGCCGTTCTATCTTAACACTCTAGAAACAGAAGAAAAGTGCCAGATACCTTTCCAAAGTTACCTAGAATATCGTCCACATACATGATAGCTAGCTGTAGAAGTAGTGATGTAACAGGATTTATTACCATAGCAATGGGTTTACAGTACTACTTTTGAATGTATTGTTCTGCACTAGACGATACCGTACAGTAATAAAGACCTGGATCGTAATTCTGTAGAATTTTCACATCATGCTGATCACCGGCACCCAAGGGCGGATCCAGGACTGCTTCCCCCCGGGGTGCTTTAAAAATAGAAATGAAATGTAAAAAAAAATGGTCGTGAAGCGGTCATCGCGTCGCGCTTTTACAATTGAACGTTTTCTCTCCTCCTTTTCTCTTCTCTTTTTTTCCTTTTCCCCCTTTCTCTTCTCTTCTCTCCGTTCTTCTTTTTTGTGGGCCGCCCCCCTAATATGTGCCTACTGTAAAGTTAGTGACCAAAACTGGGGTCCAGACAGTGTTGGAAGAAAATTTTGCATTTCTGCACTCAATTCGCATGATTTGGTGTATACTTTTCTTTCTTTCTCTTTCTTCTCCTCTCTCTCTCTCTTTCTTTCATTCTTTTCTGTTGTTTTTTTTGCGATCCATACCCCGGGGTGCTGCAGCCCCCAAAGCACCCCCCTGGATCCGGGCTTGCCCGCACCAACAGCTAGAGAAATATTCACACGTTATGTAAAAAAAACATGATATAAAATAAAATTATACACAAAATAAAATATAAAATTTTGATAACAGTTTGTAAAATGCTTCAAATACATATTTGAACTGTAACAAAGCTAGTTTACTTAGTTTGTGTAATCATTGCATGAAGTGAAGTAAAATTTCACCCCAAAATACTTTTTTGCCCTCGCTGATTGTAGAAAAGTTTTTCTACGTAATGTGTTATGTAAATCGACATGCACAAAATACATAATCCGTGTGCAACATTGTGGTAAATTTAATCGGGAAGTGAAATTAGCTTCATGTGCAAAATGGCATACGTGGAGAAGGTACTCACAGACTGACTGCAAGGTGAGAAAGAAAAAAGGTGTCTGATATCATGATCAAGTAGTTATTGAAAAGTTGTAACACCGTCATGTACATTATTAGGGGGGTCAGATAACCACTTTGATCATGAAATCGGACATCATTTTTCTTTCTTACCTTCTTGTCCCATCTGTGCCCTAATTACTCAGGCGAATGATTATATAGCTACACACACAGAAAAAAGTTTTACCTTATCCATGTTTTGTAAAAAACACCAAACTGTTATGTAAAAATTTACATATTTGCTAAGTAAAATTTTACACAACTGCTATAAACAGATAAAGACATATAAAGACAACTGCCAGAGATTGTGTGCGTGTTCGACCAAGCATTGTATGCCAAGGCCGTGGAAGTAGCATGGATGCATTGGGACCAATTCAGTCAAGGAAAGAGATTTGGAGAGGCAGGACTTGGAGATCTTGCCATTGATTCTGAAATAGCTTGAAATTATTGCTGAAGGGTCCATCAATGGTGAAATGAGGGAAGAAAACATAGGCTTAGGAGCCGGGGGCTTGGGGGATGTGTTCACAGGTCAACAATTTTTTACCACCAGATGATCAGTAGGGCTGATGATGCGTTCAGGATTGGATGTGAAAATTTCCCACTCAAAAATAGTAAGTCCAGTTGACTAGATTATAGTTCAAATATAAATATTTGATTGGTTCCATTTTTTTCTATGCCTCCTGTGGTTCACACGAGAGGTCGAAGGTCACAGTAGGGCCAAAACTTAAAACTAGTCACATGTTGTAATGTATCAAAAATTGTTCCTCTCATCACAGGCAATAAATAAAAATTCCTTTAAAAAAGGAATGGGGTGCCCATGGGAGCTTTGACGTGATGTGCTGAAATTTGGGAGGGGGGCACTCCCACTTTGGAGTTGATGCGTATGTAGGGAGACCCCATTTTTCACCATCGCTGTGAACCAAAGACCCCATTACCAGCACATGCTCTGTTGCCCAAAGACCAGGCTATTAAGACCCCCTTTTTCACCATGGATGTCACCAAAAGACCCCATTACCAGCACATGCTCTGTCACCCAAAGACCTAGACCCTAATATTTCCATCTGAACAGCAACGAGTCGTCTATCACTGATTTTCGAGGCTTCTTTTGGCTCTCACCCAAAGACCCCATTAAAATGTTCTCACCCAATGCCCCTCTAATTTAGATCCAAACGGTCCCTCTCTCACCCAATGACCCCATATTTTGTACACTGATTTTTCCTCTCACAGAATGCCTAAAATCATGCTCTCAGGCTTTCAATGACCTTATATTTTTTATATGTTGCTATCACCGGATGCCCCTTACTGGCCAGCCCTACACCTATATCCATTTCATTTTGAAGTGCCACCCCAGGGGCTGAAATGTAACCGTTTGGATACAGTTTTTGTCTCGCCTGAACTTTGTTCAGGATGGGAATTAGTAGTCACTATTTCTGTCTGCCCGTGCGTGGGGGTGGGGGTGTGTGTGTGGATGGATGTATGTGTGTCCATCTGGAGCTGTATCTGGGGAACCGTAAGACTTACAGCGACGCTATTTGGTGGGAGGAAAGGTATCCAAGTTTGCTCTGTAACCGTATGTTTTCGGTGAAAAATATGCAAATTAAGATAGCTAATTTGCATAATATATGCGAAAATCAGTGCAAATCTCTCTATCAGGTTCTAAGAGGCGGTAAACTGGTTTAAGCAATACAAAGGTCTCGGTTTATTTGGTGTTTTTATAAGTCCATTAATTTTGTATTTCAAACAAAGAATATACGCACAAGATTTCATCCCGTGCATATTTGTAAACAATAATAAAAACAAATCCAAGCAAATTGTGGTTTTATTTCTAAGCTGGGCATACTTTAAGCAAAACAATTGCGAAGTAAGGGACCGTTCACAAACACTTGTAAGGGGGGGCCTGATGCAAAAAAAAAAAAATTTTACAGACCTCGAAAATTTCAGGGCCCCCTTTTGACATGAAAAATTATCAGTCAACCCCATACAAAAGCATATAAACTCAATTTTCCCAGAAAAAATCGTGGTCTTTTTTTCAGGGCCCCCCTTAGGAGGGTCAACATTTTTCAGGGCCCCCCTTTTTGCATCAGCGCCCCCTTACAAGTATTTGTGAACGGTCCCTAAATCTAGCAAGAGTGAAATTAGAAGCTTTTTACAAAGTCATGCCAAATAAGTGGCCCAGCCGTAGCTGGAGCCCTAAAAAGTCAATGATCATATTCTCTATGGTGCTTAGTTCAGGAGTTATAAGGTTAGATAGGTCAAATTACTCCCTTATTATAGGAAATCTCAAACATATACTTAATTACCCCAATTGTCAAATGTCGCTCAATATTAACAACACAGTAGTGCTTTTAAAGAAAAATACCCGAATTTAAAAGTTGCAGTTTACAGCGATCAATGGTTTTTACGCAAGCATTGTGGCACGTAACACCCTCCATTTATCTTCGCGCTGATTTCAAAACAATACAAATAGCTGCAACTTTTAAATTCGGGTAATCTTCTTTAAAAACACTGCTGTGATGTTAATATTGAACGAAATTGGACAAATGGGGTGTCAAAATAAATCGTCCTTCTTTCTATGTTGAAATATTTTGGAAACAATTATTAGTTCTGAAGCTATATGTGTATTTATAACAGCTGAGTTACTTTTTGTGCAGACTTTATATCAAATGTAGTGGTTCTTTAACATTTTTGTATCATCTATACATTGATTTCCTTTGAAAAGTTCACAGAAGAGATTTTGAACAAACATCTGTAGTCATCCAACTGGTGGTGTCAAATGTTACTACTCATCATGCTTGAAGATATACCTGTAACAGGAAAGAAAGAAATAGGGTAGTTAAAACATATAATATTGGGGCTCTTTCTTTTTCTCCTCTCTCTCATTTTAAGATCCTTAGATTGTCTTATATTATTTTTAGGGTGTGGTCAGATTTTTTTTGCATTTCATTTTGTACTAAAATAATCTGATTACCAAGTTTTATAATTATTATACTTGTGGTTTTGATATAAGCAGCTGTTCCATGGGGATGAGGCTATTACTATTTTGTTCATAATATCTAAACAGGACAAATTTCAGGCCCAAAATTTCACTGGCATTAAGATAAATATATGAGCTTTTTTCTGGTACCAAATCTCTATTCAGTGATAGGATAAAGTGGGAGGGGAAATGAGGCTGTCAATCTGGCTACACCCCTTTAAAATAAAGTGAGTCATCACTTGGGATTTTGAGACTAAACCTGAAGTCATAGTCATTTGGGATTTAAAACTTGGAGTCAAGTGACAAATCCCAAAATGATGAGTTGAGTCCGAGTTGAGTCCGAGTTGAGTCATTACAAGTCTTGTTATTACAACATGTACAACATGTTACAATGTGATTGTAGGTTTCAATTCATGTAAATTTCCAGTTTTCTCAAAACTTACTACGAAATTACAAGTAACATTGTAATATATTAAACATGTTAAAAGAAACTCATCGTTTATAGATTTAGGCTGAGGCTGTAATTTCTTGCTTTCTGTTCAACCAATGTCTCACGGCACATCTGAAACAACTGAAAACAAAATAGCAACATTTTAGACATAGATATCATCTTCAAACATTTTGAACACAAAATTAACATTTTTCCTGTGATGAAAACCTAGCAAGTTGCATACAGTTTGTCATGAAATTGAACTTGGAATTCAAACATTAAATGTTATTATAAAAGTTAACCAAATAACCAGTAAATCATCATGGTATTACCAAGCCCAATTTTAAATTGGACTAAGCCATTGGGCTAACTGCACACTCCACTTGTTGAAGATTTAGAAATATCTTCCACAGGGGGAGTATGAATTTCAAATGGAATTAGCACATTAACCAACGCTATTTGACACTCACTCTCCTTCTATGGAAGATTCAGACTGAATCAAATGGAATTCAAATGGAGCTGCCTAATGTGTTCATTCCATTTGAAAATTTCTAACATCTTCCACAGGGGCAGTGTGGATTTGAAATGCAATAGCTCAATATTATGTGGGTTGGGTCAGGTGTGTACTACATGTAGTGTGTGCATGCTCACAGGTGATGTTGAAAAGGTTGCTATGCCGGTATGGGGTGGGCATTTGGAGTGGGGTGTGTGTTAGTGTACAGGGGTGTGTGCATGAGGCTATGTTGGTTTCAAATCATGCAAATTTCCAGATTTCTCAAAATTTAAAGAATTGATATCCGTTATAAATCATTTTTCTGGTGTTCTTACTTTGTATATCAAACATATTAAAAAAAGACTCACCGTTTATAGATTTAGGTTCGGGCTAAGGCTGCAATTTCCAGTTTTCAGTGCAACCAAACCAACGTAGCTCTCAGTACAACCAATGTCTCACACGTCTGAAACAAATGAAAACAAAATGGCAACATTTCAGAAATAGATACCTTCAAATCTTCAAATATTTAGAACACTTCTGTAAAATGAACATTTGTCCTGTCATGAAAACCTACTAAAGTTTGTTCGGTTTATGTAAGGCGGAAAAAATAAGACTCGTAACACCATGCATTGATATAGAATGGTGTGCACGCAGTTGGGCGCAATGCTTACGCTAGTTGTTTGTTGCGTAATGCGTGACTGGCGCACACTTATGTGAATTACCGCGAAAGTGAGTTGGGACTTTATTGATGCGCGCAGTAACAAAAGCCGAATAATTTCCGCCTTATATAAGCCGAACAAACTTTAACACTATCAAGTTTTATACTGTTTTTTCATGAAATTGAACTTGGAATTGAGACATTTTGTTATTGTAAAAGTTGAAAATAAACCAAAGTACCAGTAATATTGGCCTAAGCTAATAAAGTCCACACTCCCCTGTGAAAGATTTTGAAAATTTGAAACTCACACTCCTTCAGATGCTGAATCTTTTTCAGAGGGTGTATGGAATTCAATGGAGCTGCCTAATATGTTCATTCTATTTAAAATTCATACTCCCCCTGTGGAAAATATTTCTAACATATTCCACAGGGGTCATGTGGATTTTAAATGAAAACACACATTAAATTCACTAATTTTTAGCCATGTCCCCACTAAATACATAAGTGTAAAAAGCAGTAAATAATATGAACAATAATACAAAAGCCAATGTAATCATTCAACATTTATTCACTGAAGAGGTGACGTCATAATCAGATTAACTACCATAGCTATAGATGAATACAATTTTTGACAATATCGCCCTGCACTACAAGCAGGCTGCACTCATGTGTATGTCTGAAATAAAAGATTGAATACAATACCGCTCTTTTCGAAGATACTATTAATCTTACAGATGCAAGTGATCAGCATGATATGGTTCTATGCATAGGTACCACCAGTGCCACCGACAAGGGGGGAGGGGAGTAACCGGGTGCATTACCCCGGGGCCCATAAAAGCAAAGAAAATGGACATTAGGGGGCCGTAAAAAGTAAAAAGATACCTTGTAATTTAAGGGAAGGGGTATGAACGTTTGGACAGTATTTATTGTGGGACATTAGAGCACATCAGACATATCGAATTGCATTCTGAATACGAAGAATGTCCTTCTGATATCAAATAATTTTGATTTTTTAAATTTGCAATGTAATACACATTTTATGGCAAATCATTAAAAATTGATATTTTTGATATTTAACAGTACTTGAAGTAAACTTTATAAATTTGATGATTTATACTTAAAGTGTATGTAGGTGGGATGAAAAGCCGACGATCAATTGAAAATTTTGACCTTTCGTATTGAAGATATGGATTTTTTTTCCCAAAACACACACACAAAATAGGTCTTTTTGGGAAAAAATCCATATCTTCAATATAAAAGGTCAATTTTCAATTGATCGTCGGCTTTTCCTCCCAGCTACATACACTTTAAGAATATATCATTAGATTTATAAAATTTATTTCGAGGACTGTTATATATCAAAAATTTGAAAAATATCAAATTTTAATAATTTGTCATAAAATTTGTATTATATCGTGAATTTCAAAAATGAAAATTATTTGATATCAGAAAGACATGCTTCGTATTCAGAATGCAATTCGATACGTCTGAGGTGCTCTCATGTCCCACAAAAAATACTGTCGAAACTCCATAAACGCTCATTCTAGATCCCTTAAGGCATCTTAGTTTGCTTTATACGGGCTAACTAATGTCTCTTTTCTGTACTTTGGGTCCATTAACGTATCTCTTCTTTTTTTTTTTTACATGCCCTCTATTAAAGGTTTCTTTTTTTCTCTTTACAGGTCCATTAAGGGATCTAGAATGAGCGTTTATTGCGTTTCGACAGTATTTTTTGTGGGACATGAGAGCACCTCAGACCTATCGAATTGCATTCTGAATACGAAGCATGTCTTTCTGATATCAAATAATTTTCATTTTTGAAAATCACAATATAATACAAATTTTATGACAAATTATAAAAATTGATATTTTTCAAATTTTGATATATAACAGTCCTCGAAGTAAATTATATAAATCTAATGATATATTCTTAAAGTGTATGTAGCTGGGAGGAAAAGCCGACGGTCAATTGAAAATTTTGACCTTTCATATTGAAGATATGGATTTTTTCCCAAAAGACCTAATTTTTTTTTTTTGGTGTTTTGGGAAAAAATCCATATCTCCAATACGAAAGGTCAAAATTTTCAATTGATCGTCGGCTTTTCATCCCACCTACATACACTTAAGTATAAATCATCAGGTTTGTAAAGTTTACTTCGAGTACTGTTAAATATCAAAAATATCAATTTTTAATGATTTGCCATAAAATGTGTATTAAACTGCGAATTTCAAAAAATCAAAATTATTTGATATCAGAAGGACATTCTTCGTATTCAGAATGCAATTCGATATGTCTGATGTGCTCTAATGTCCCAAAATAAATACTGTCCAAACGTTCATACCCCTTCCCTTAAGATAACTTTTCTTTGCTTTTTTACATGCCCACTAAGGTCTCTTTTCTTCATTTTACGGGCCCATGGTATCTTTCTTTGATTTTTTACAGCCACTACGGTATCTTTTCTTTGCTTTTTACGGGTCCATTATAAGTTATCTTTTTGCTCTTTTACGGCCCGTTAAAAAACAGACAAAAGAGAGCAGCGAGCCCGTAAAATCAAAGAAAAGAGATTTATATTAACAATACAAGAAAGATAGCCTTTGAACTGCAATTGCAATTTTCGTACTTTCTATATTTCACTTGAATTATGTTACTGTCTGCTTTTGCCACAATGGTCATAGGTACTTCGAGAAACCAGGGGTGGTGCAAGTGCTGCTTAATCATGGGAATATGAGATTAGACTTGAAAAACGTTTCCCCACGAATACGCCCACACCCAAACCCTCTTCTGAACTTAGTAATTTACCTTGATTATAGCTATACTCAGTGTCAAGTTTTTCAAAATTAAGCCCATCTATCGGGCAAAGACCGCAATAACATTTGGAAAGGTTTCTATACAGTTGTAAATTCAATGAACTATGACTTTTCTAAAGAGCACTTACAAATTGATATGAATGTCAGTCAATAAAGAACCTGTCCAGCATGTTTAGCGTAAATTCTGGGGTATAGGTCTAGTCCATGCAGTCATCATGGTCATCCCCTATAGCTCCTAATGTTATGCCAATTAGTGTTTCTGACCAAATTTAGGCTAATATTTTAGCCAACAAATTGCAAATTTTCGCCCACATGTTCATTCATGTTCATATTTCTTCGCCCAGAGTTTATTCAAAAAAGTTTAATCTGGGAGCAAAATTCGCTACTTTCGAATTGCAAAATTCGCTACTTTCGAATTGCAAATTTTCGCGCGTTTGTCCTATTTTTGTCCGTTTGTCGCACGCATTTCAAATTAGTTGAATAAACAATGCATGTTAATTACTCAAGTCAGATTCTCCTGTGTAATGGTATGAGTGACCCAATGTCAGCATTGATCAGATCAGACATAGGATTTGCGGGCTTCATGTTAAACAGCATGACTGTATTGCAGTGTATTGTGACTGTTTACTCAGTGTTTACTCAGCGCTTAGCTCGCAGGTTGCTTGCTAGTGCATTGCTAGGGCATTTTAAAGTAATTAACATTATTTGACACCCTTAACGTAAACAAAAACAAAATTGGACGTTTTATTGGGGTGCGGACAACCTTACTCTACGCAACGCAAAAATCCGTTTTCTGAAACAATGGAAAACGTAGAAGTTTTTAGCCTTACCAATTCGCCAAACTCAGTAATTTATTATAGATAGCTCACCTGTAATGGGTTTGAGCACTCTAAATGAGGAAATATTCGACAATGCAGCTCCCGCCTATCAAGATGCACTTAATAAAAGCGGTTATGATTATAAGCTGAAGTACAGCCCTAAACCTATCAATCATCAACCAGATAAACGTAACAGGAAGCGTAATATCACTTGGTTCAATCCGCCCTTCAGTGATACAGTTGAAACTAATGTCGGCCAGAAATTCCTCTCACTCTTGGATAGGTGCTTTCCTCCTGAACATCAACTTCACAAAATCCTCAACAGAAATACCATAAAAATCAGCTACAGTTGCATGCCTAACATGCATCAGATCATTTCTGGACATAACAAATCAATTCAGGCTAATCTCAATGTATCTTCAACGGATTCTTCTAGACCATGTAACTGTAGGCGCAAGTCCGCATGCCCCCTAGATGGCAATTGTCTTACACCATCAGTCATTTATCAGGCTTCTGTAACTCGGGATGATACTCAAACAAAGGAATCTTATGTTGGACTAACGGAAGGAGGACCATTCAAGACTAGATTCAACTGCCATACCAGCTCATTCAAGAATGAAAAACAACGTAATGCCACCACTCTCAGCCAATATATATGGTCTTTAAAGGAGAAGAATATTAATTACTCAATTGCATGGAGAATAATCACACGTGCCAAAGCCTACTCTCCAAATACAAAGAGATGTAATTTGTGTTTGACTGAAAAATATTATATCATTTGTAAACCACTTATTTCAACTCTTAATAATAGAAATGAACTTGTGAGTGCTTGTAGACATAAGAAGAAGTACTTATTGTGTCACATTTGATACCTTGACTTTAACCAAGGCCTATGCCTTTTTATTAGCACTTTATCATTGACTTTTATAGTCGCTCATAATTTATGTCAGACTTTTATAGACACTTCAATTAGCTCAATGCTGTGTTTTTGGCCCACCCAGCCAGGTCATGGCCAGGTATATTTTGCTTGTGCTCTCATTCAACTGAGGAGTGTAGGTGTGACAACACCTATACGAAACAGTTCTGTATTGAATGATGATGGTGTAAATATTAAATTCACTACATTTAAATATATATATATATATATATATATATATGCACGAATGGAAATACCCATCCGATCATCTACCCAGGGTAAGGTTAATTTTGAAAAAAATCTGGATATATATCCTTGTGCTGTTACTAACCATACTAACACATACAGGGTATGACGTTTGACTTCTTGCCAACGTGTAATGTCTATGACAATTATACGCCTATGAACAGTATACATCTTTTGCAGTGTCAACCCAGGGTGACCGTTGAAGACATATTGTCAACTTCAGGTAGTTAGTGGGTTAGTGTGCTGGTCAACCTGGGGTAGTCACGATGTACACTTTAATATTATAGCCTATTATTTATGTGAACTTGAAAGATGAACATAGTTGAAATGCTACATTGGGAAATTTCGATATGTGCAATTTAGGCACTCAATATTATATATTGTCAAAATGTTACAGGTATTTTACTCAGCTTTTTATTACGTGGTACTGGTATATATATACTTTATTCTTCCTTTATCTGTTTAGTTTCTTTATCTTTCTAACATTCCAAACCCCGGCCAAACCCCATCTCGTCTCACTCTTCATTCTGAACTTACACGTACGTGTTATCATGGTTATAGATTAATAAGAATGTACATATTAAATTGTAAATACCAACTTGGATTACCGGTACATGTCCCACGGCCATGTCCACGCTACGGACGTTCCGTGCTGTTTAAACACTGGGAACGCTGCAATGTCATACCACTATGGTCATACTCATGAACTGGTCATGCTGGTCGGGGGTTCCCACACAAATACCACCAAACATTAATGCTTTGACCCGGTGCTGCATTGCAACCAACGGGCATGTCACGCTGCATGCATCAATGATGATATTGTACTTGTATGTTCTTTTAATACTCAGACCCCAGTCCCATCATTTGCATACCGGTATTTACTTGGAGGCCAATTGATGTTCTAGTTGACATGTTCGTTATTTCATGTGCAAACTTGAAAGAAGATGTAGGCCTGCGCACACTGTACATATGTCCTTATTTAACGGGAATTTAATGTATAAGAACAGCTCTAGGATGTGCATACACCGTAACTCTATATCAAAGTCATTGTATACCCAGGGTAAGGTTACCCTGGGTAACCTTACCCTGGGTAGATGATCGGATGGGTATTTCCATTTGTGCATATAGCACATATATATGTGTGGATTCATTGTATTTTCAGGACAACTGAGCAAGTTTATTATGACTTGGGTAGAAGGACCCCTATTAAGGGCTGGGGTATGAGCGACCTTGAAGTACAGGTATCTGGAGAAGGGAAGCAACGAGTTACCCCAAATCACAGCGACAGGTAGTGACTGGGCCGCCGAGTGCTAATATATATTTATTTTGGAAGGTTCGTGTTTGTTTTAAATTTTGGGGCGTTTTTCCAAAATTTCATATTTTTAGGCGATATTTCAAAAAGCGACATGCCAAAGACAAATCTTTTGCACATACTTTGTTATTGCTAATACAACTCTTTTCTGCATACCTACGTTACAATTCGTTGTGGTGATTTAGTAATATTATAAATTTTGTGACTGCATTTTTGCGTTTTCGATGCGATTTTAGGCTTACCGTGATTTAACGTTGATATCTGGTCTTGCTCCTTTTATAATTTTACTTTGACTGTCGGCTTTTGTAAATAACAGAATGTAGATTGGCTCTGAATAAGTATCGTAGTCCTCTTGGTGGGTTTTTTCATGATATAATTAGTTTGTATTTGCATGAAACAACCCAAAATCGACCTCTGAATTCGGGGTTGAATGCTGTTTCCGGAATACCTGTGGACTCAAACAAGTGCACGAGTGGCGACTATGGTTTTATACTTCCCGCATTCATGATTGCGTCAACGCCTAATAATATACTTCTTTGTATAGGTTGAGTGTAGCTGGTATACAAAAAATTGGTTACATGTCAATGACCATTAACTTCAGGGATAGATCCTTTGCACGCCTTTCTATCATGCAGTATCTTTACCCACAGACATGTGCCCGTGTCACGTGCCAATATTGCGCAACGTTAAAGGTTAATATATATTTTTGACATGGAGAAGACTGTGTGCTTCTACGGCCGAGTGGTCTAAGGCATTGTGGTTTCTTCGTTGCTGTTCTCAGTGTCGCTTGTTCGAATCCGAGCGTCTGTTTCTTTTTCTTATGCGCTGATTTATTTTTCCAGCGTAGGTCCTAGAAAAACTAATTTATAATATAATTTCTTTTGTATTATTTATTTATTTATTTATTTATTTATTTATTTATTTATTTATTTATTTATTTATTTATTTATTTATTTATTTATTTATTTTTCGATTGATTATTTGATGATTGAGTGAGCAGATTTATCGATTGCTACTTTAGTTGTGGGACTTCTATTAGAGTTTGAATGACATCGTACATTAGTATTTATTTTTCCGTGAAACATCAAGAATTAATATCACAGGATTTATTGTAGATAGGAAGTTGGCTTAGTTATACTATCTGTTGATTCAGAACCGGAAGGTGCCGGGTTCGATTCCCACCTATGTCTATATTTTTTAAAGACTTGGAAAATTACTGCAGTAAGTTTATTTGGCGCGCGATCTCAGTTATTCATTTTCTGATGGCTGTGCCTCTTACAGGCACACTCCCTCTGGAATCCAAACCACGGTTCGCTCATAACACCTCCCTTAATGCCATTTTTGACAATTTGTAAAATTTTCCTTAACAGAAAACTACATTTCTTAGCTTTCCTTTGCTTTTTTACCCCATCCAAATACAATATTCCATTCAAAAGTGGAAATTATAAATGTGGCAAAAACCTGAGAACTATGAAATTTGTATACTTTTACATGTAATGTTTTTCTTTTGTATTTTATTGTTTTTCAAACTGCGATTTTTAATAAAATCAACTTTTAAAATAAATTTGAGCAGATTTAAGCTAGTTTAATTAATTAAAAGTGTATTATTATTACTTTTGGTAAATATTGTATACCTTGAAGTGTTTTTAATCCATTATGAGGTATATTTTATATTTTTAATGACAATTTACGCAAAGTATAAATAATTATTAAATGTCGTTTTGCCATTTTTTTGTAATTTCTATTTTGGACAATAGTGTAATTTTTGATGCACAATATCTCATTTTTGTTTATTCCAATTAAAAAGCCATTTGGCATAGTTGTTCATTGTATATTCCTGCTTGTCCTGACATTTTTAGTTTTTAATTTCACGTTTAGATTTTGTGCTAGGAGCTCTGTGCATACTAATGAGGTGATAAAAATATGAAATTTGCATATTTTTGAATATTATGCAAATTGTATTGATTAATGTGAAATTTCGAAAATGCCAGGACAAGTAGAATTAGCCAATATAGCTAAATACCAAGTTTCATGTTGATAGGTGGAATACTTTGTCTAGGAAAGCGCATCAAAAACAGTCAAAATAACCGCCATTGGCGGCCATTGAATACGTAATTTGCATAATTTATGCGAAAATTATTTTTGTATATAATTTGGTATGTGTTTTCATGTCATCAATGAAAATAAAAGAAATAAAGATTTTTCTACCTTAAAATCCCCCGTTAAGGTGACGAAAAACCTGTTCTACGGGCGGCGGACCTTTCAAGAAGGGTCGGTCGGTCAGGCTTTTTTTTTTTTCTTTTTTTTTTTTGAAATTACCAAAACATCACCAAAATCGGTAAATATTTGCAATTTGGAAAAATACAGAAAAAAAAAAATGTTCCTAAAATTATAGAAATTTGGGTCGGCATTCATTTGTGCAGGAAATTTTTTTTCCCCGATTTGTTCAAAATCTGGGTCAGTCGGGGCCCCTAGAACAGGGTTTTCTTTTTTCGTCGCCTAAGTGGCTAAGACGAGTTTTCTTTCAGTTTACCTCATTAGTTTAGCAAACACAAAGTTAGGGAAAGAGGTCAATATCTTTACAAAGTGAATACATGTATATTTTAAAGATTTTCAATCTACGTCTTTTTCTGTGTTTTAAATGTTGGCAGGTATATATCATCATCATCATCATCATTATAATGATCACTATACCACCATAATCATCATAATTGTCATTATCCATCCGTATAATCTCCATAATTATCATCAAATTCATGAACACCATCATCGATATCATCATCATCACCAGTGTAATCAATGCCATCAGTTCAGTTCAGTTGAGGATTATTCCGTCTTTTCATTCAGACGCACCACCAGTTTAGCTGATGAGATGCATCATCAGTAGTCACATCAAACATATAACAGTCAATCCTGACCCTCCACCACATAAAGTTCATTGGAGACAAAAAGCTTGCTTATTAACAAACAGTATGAGTTCATCACAATCGCGAATTCTCATCAAAGGGTTAATGCTTGCATAAGACAACAGTATGAGTTCATCACAATTGCGAATTCTCTCACTTAGCAAAATACACTATCTACATGTACATGAAAAGTTTGAGTTCATTGCATGCATATAAAATATAGGTGTGAGTGCCACAATAAAGGTGAAAAATAAATATGTAACAACGTTTTAAAGTGCCAAGACTATGTGCCTGTAAAACACATTGTGTATGAACAGGAAAAATGCGGAAGAAAAATTATGTGTCATTCACAGCTGCTAGTTGCTATTACTAGCGAGCTCCTCATTACATGCAGACTGTAACACATAAGCCTGGTGACTGGTTCCACCTCCTCGCAGATACTCCTGAGGTTGGGTTTAACACCCAGCTCCACAAGTGAAGAGTGTGTACAATCTAAGATCACCTGGAGAAGGGTGTCCTGGCAGTCAAAGATCTTCTGAACCACAAGTTCACTGTAGTATCTCCCAAGCAGTTTCTTGAGGGTTGACAGATGATTTGGCGATTCACCGCCAACTTGCAGCAACGCAGGATAAAGTGAAGCCTGTCCTCAGGCTCGGATCTGCAAATGGGACATGTGGGATCCACCTCAAATTGATTAAATCTAGCCCTGTTGCCTTGTAACAGATAGGTACCAGTGAGGATTCTAGCTTTGACCACTGCTCTCTCAACATCACGTGTATCATCAGTCAGGGTACTCCATACCTGAGACCATAATACCTTTAGGTATTATGGTCTCAGCTCCATACTGGATGGGATGTACCAATTTTGAAATTGGACGTATTCAGAAATCGAAAAGACAATTTGTTCAGGGCTTCAAACATCAGTTCCTTTTCCCAGAAAGCTTTCACAGCGTTGGAGACTCTCCTTTTCCATTGGTTTCAGTTGGGGGGGGGGTCGTCAACCAGATCGTAGATTGATATGAGATCATACTTGATTAGCAGTTGTCGTGCCTTCATAAACCAGCTCTTGCTGTTGAGCTTTTAACAGCCAGCTGCCTACAAGCAAGGTCCCTTTCAATTGTTACTATGTAGAATGTTTCCAGCTTGCACTAGAATAGATTGCTCAACCTCAATCACAGCTGAAATAGGTTTGGCCCCAAGAAGACCATAGACGGCTGCATTTCCTGGACTCGGTGACTCCGGAAGAAATTGCAACTGTCTTAGTATCTTCCGCTGGAAGATCTCCAGCTTGTCGATATCAACCTTCTTGTATGATGTTATTTCAATTCCAAACAGCATTCTAGGGATGACATACGTAACCCAGATGTGGTAGGAGACAGTTGGAGACAGGCCATTCTTCCCGTGCAGACCAGCACCCATCAAATCATTAATAGTCCTGTCAGTCTGCCGTTTGCACCCCTGTCCTTGTCTGTTGTCTGTACCCAGCAAACACAGAACGTTTTCGACATCATTCACAAAAGGTTAGAAAATGTTGCCAGAAAACGTTCACACCACTCCACGCCATAAATAAATTCTGCCAGTCACATTTCCCCAATATGAAATTTATTAAAAAGTAAAATTTTAATTTTACTTCATTAAAGTTTGGCGGAGGCGGGGTTCGAACTCACGGCGGCGGACTGCTTTGGATACTATGAACCCAGCGCCTTAGACCACTCGGCTACTTGTCTTGTTGGAACTCATTTGAAACTTATTTGTAGATATAATCGCAACTTCAACATAGGCCTACCACGTGACAAGCAAAGGCAGAAAACGTACCATATTTTGGAATTTTATTTGCCTAAAAACATTTATGTGTATTATTAGCGCTCAATTGTTGTTGACTACGTGTTTTATACAAAAAAAATCCAACAAAAACATGATAACTGGGCGTCTATATGGACAATACATTATATCGATTTTGACACGTGCTTGTGTCTCAGTATATTTCCATGGTCAGTAAAATACTATAGAGGAAAACCTACCATTTTCTTGTATACACGTTCGATGTTTTGATCAAGTATGTGAATATTCGACATTAGACCCAAAATGTTTTTTCAGGAAATAAAAGATTAGATTACCATAAAAACGAAACAGTAATCTTTTGCCGGGTCTAATGTTATTTATACATAGAATTTTCAACGTTTTTCTATCCTTATTCTTGCTCAATTAAAAAATATTTTGGCGTATATAAAATTGAAATAAAATTCTCTGCCCCATAAACGACATCAAACGTGCCACAATTGGATATCACGAATCGTTATATATGATGTGCAGTTAATATTCATATTTTCTTTTATACAGAGGATGCTTCAGTTTTGACAGGAAAAATGTTTTCTTGAAAACCCTCTCACTCGGTTATTTCAAAACGGTAACCACGCTTCCCTAGAATGTGCAATAATTTAGCATTAAAATTTTTCTTATTCTAACAGCAAGCGTTTCTAGAATGAATTATGGCGAAATGTGGTGTAGAAAACGTTTAAATGTCGGGTTATATAAAGGGTATATAAAGGGTATAAAACTTTAAGTTGGCCATTCAGTCTCACCTCCTCTAACAAGTTCTCCATTAATATATTTTTACTGTCTTGCTTTTATGTATTTTCTAGTAAAATGTTTCTATTTTAATGTAAGGGCAATCTTTATTTATTGTCTGATCAATATTGGATCTGCCTGGCCTTGTGCCAAATGTTTTAAATCAATAAAACATCATCTTCATCATCATTATTGTCATTATAATTCATCGCTCGATGACATATATGCTGGCGAAGTTACGTAATAAATCGGATTAACTACCATAGCACCCCATAGCAATAGGTGAAAACAATTTTGAACATATCGCGTTGCACTACAAGCAGGTTGAACTAATCACCTGTGTATGTCTGCAATCATAGATTGAATACAATGCTGGTCTTTTCAATGATACTAATCTTACAGGTGCAAGTGATCAGCATGATATAGTTCAATGCAGATGTACCGCGTGAAAGTATCAGTGCAGCGCGGTATATTCAAAAATTGTTTTCACCTATTGCTATGGTAGTTAATCCGTTTATTACGTAACTTCGCCAGCGTATACACGATCAATTTGATTGATCAATATCAAAGACACTAGATACAAGAGTGGATACAAAATCTATCATTGTGCACTGTACGCACGAACAATAATAGTAATTTTATTGTCCAACCGTCAATAAAATCAAACTAGATTAAATCTCTTCAATAGTATTGAAGAGAAATATTATTTTGTATCCAATCCTAGGTAGCAGCGTGGCACACTGGTTAAGGTCTTTGCCATTGGTGCGAGAGATCCCGGGTTCAATTCCCTGCAGGACAAAAAAACCTCTTACTGGCTCTACCCATGCGCGTATTTTGGGGGGGCTTTGGGGGCGCCAGCCCCGGGGTCAAAGCAGGGGCCGGCAAAATCGAAGGGGCGGCGGGAAGAAGAAGGGGCGGCAAAAAGAGGGCGGCGGCAAAAAGAATTAGTAAAGAAAAAAGGGCGGAAAATGTGAAAAAATTGTACCATACATCAAAATGTGTTGCTTTTGGGGCGGTAGTGCCTATAAATTTTTTTTTCTTTTTTCTTTTTCTATCGACCGTAAACAAATTGGGGCAACCTTTTCGGGCTGTTGAGGAAGGGGCGGCAAAATTGGCTTTTCTTCAGCCCCCCCGGGAAGGGGCGGCCACGGTACGCCACTGCTACCCATTGCTCATCTGGTAAAGGCGGGGCAGATGACCCCGTGATATAAGACCTCGTTACAGTCGGTTCCAATCAGGGTAATAAGCCCGATTGTTGGCTACACTTGACCAGCTATCTACGGCGACCCCCTTCGTTCAACAGGTCACTTGTGCCTGGCCGAAGATTCGTCAGCGTCATCTCCTAGATTTCAGCTGTTAGGAACCGTTCACAAACACTTGTTAGGGGGGCCTGATGCAAAAAAATTTCATCACGAAAATTTTTCGGCCCCCCCCCCCTTCACAGATCTCAAAATTTCAGGCCCCTTTTTGTCATGAAAATCATGGGTCAACCCCATAGAAAAGCATATAAACTCAAGTTTCCCAGGAAAAGTTGTGGTCATTTTTTTCAGGACCCCCCTTAGGAGGGTCAAAACTTTGCATCAGGCCCCCCATTAACAAGTGTTTGTGAACGGTCCCTTAATGCCTAGATATGCTCGACATAAAGATAACTAGACTTAGCTGTGGTCTAAGTCCACGAACACAGCCGTGTTGTGACCCCTAATGACCTTTAACCCCAAAATATATGAAAACGCCCATAGACATTGGCTAATGTCAATGCATGGGTGCACGTGGCACAACTGTGCTATGTTATTTGTGGCAGAAGGGGCATTTTGAAGGTTTTTCGTCTCAGACCGGAAGTGACCCATTAATGACCTTTGACCCCAAATAAAAAAAATACCACATATGAATTGGGTAACCATAATTCATGTGTGAACATACCGTTACTGTCCTGTGTTTTCCTTAGCAAATAAAAATTTTTGAAGGTTTTTCATTTTATACCGGAAGTGACCCCTTAATGACCTTTGACCCCAAATCTGTGAGGACCCCATAGACACTGGGTAATAACAATTCATGTGTGCAAGTGGTGTCACTGTCCTACGTAATTTGTAGAAGCATTTTAAAGGTATTCCGTTTTATACCGGAAGTGGCCCCTTAATGACCTTTGACCCTAAATAAAAAAATACCACATATACACAGGGTAACTACAATTTATGTGTGAACATAATGTTACTGTCCTATATGTTTTTCTTAGCAAATAAAAAAATTTAGAAATTTTTTCGTTTTATACCGGAAGTGACCCCTTAATGACCTTTGACCACAAATCTGTGAGAACCCCATAGACACTGGATAATAACAATGCATGTGTGCAAGTGGTGTCACTGTCCTATACGTAATCTGTGAGAGAAGCATTTTGAGTTGAAATCACGTTTTTGACCCCTGCGTGACCATTGACCCCACGAGTTTCATATGACATGTAGGGGCATAGTCAATGATGGTTGTGACTAAGTTAGGTTAAAATCGGTGTAAGCATGTAAGTGCTAGAGCAAATGTAGTGGTCGGCAGAAAGAAGAAAAAGAAAGAACCTGTAAGAAAAAAGACACTAACGTCACGGCTGTGTAAAAATCCTGCATCTAGGGTCTCCAATATTGATCAATCAAATTGATCGTGTATAGGACGATAAATTTGATTCAAAGACCCTAGATACAAGAGTGGATTTTTTTTGTGCACTGTACACACGAACATCAATAGTGACTTTATTGTCCAACCGTCAATAAAATCAAACTAGATTAGATCTATCTCTTCAATATAATTGAGCCAATTTTGTATCCAATCCTGCATCTAGGGTCTCCAATATTGATCAATCAAATTGATCGTGTATGAGCCGCATTAGCTCTATGATTCAGTAGCGTAGCCAGCGGGGGGGCAGAGTCCCCCGACAAAAAAAATGAAAGAAAAAGTGCCCTCTGACAAAAAATGAAAGAGAAAATCAGGAGGGCAAGGAAAAGAAAAGGGCAAGGGAGCCCTTTTCTAGCAAAATTCAGGGCCAAAATAGTGTAAAATACGAAATTTTTTCGCGCTACGCGCGCACATTGTAACAATAAAGCCCTTTTTTGAGCCGGATAAGAGGCGAAAATAGTGTAAAATACCATTTTTCCCCGCTACGCGCGCACATCATCCCAATAAGGCCCTTTTCGGGAAGCTCGAAGACATACAGTCTCTGCAACTGCAATTTTTTTCGTCTGTGCCCCAAAAATTTTATTTTTCCCCCCACCCCCCTGACCAAGAAAGCTGGCTACGCCCCTGCTATGATTCTGAAAAACTTTCAAGACAAACATGTCTTTAAGGGGTGAGGTATAAGCGTTTGGACAGTTTTTTTTTTTTGTGGGACATGAGAGTACATAAATTCGCGACATAATATACATTTTATGGCAAATGATGTCCCACAAAAAATACTGCCCAAACGCTCATACCAGAGCCCTTAATTAATTTGATGTTTTAGGTTTACCGTATCTCTCATTCAGTGGGTAGATTGGGTACAATTACCGAATGGGCACAACTTGCTACACTTGAGTCCTTATCACGACTGTGTGGCTAAAAAAATTGACATAATGACGTTTAAGTTTAATAGGACTAATTGGTGAATGACAACAATGTATTTTTTTTTAACCATGAAATGGTATCAGCCTATATCAGTGTATGATACTCGCTTACTTACTAGCTTATTTACTTACTGACTAACCTTTGCTTTGTAATGGACATATATTTAAATGCCACGCAGGTATGAAACCCCAAGTGGTGTCAAATGAAAGAGGAAGAAGTAAAGAATGTAATAAAAATATTTCCCCACCGGGGTGACACTCATCATAAGACCCGGGTCAATGTTCATATGGGTCCTTTTCATATCTCAAAATGCCAAGAAGGTGTGACCCCCCAAGTGTTGTCAAATGAAAGAGGAAGAAGTAATATTTCCCCACCCGGGGGTGACACTCATCATAAGACCCGAGTCAATATTCATATGGGTCCTTTCATATCTCAAAATGCCAAGAAGGTATGACCCTCAAGTGGTGTCAAATTAAAGAAATAAAAGTAAAGAATATTATAGGTCTAATGAAAAATAAGACCCGGGTAAATATTCCTATTTTGGGTCCTTTTCAAAAGGGGGGGGCAGAGTGCCCCCCCCACAAAAAAATGAAAGAAAAAGTGCCCTCTGACAAAAAATGAAAGAGAAAAATCAGGAGGGCAAGGAAAAGAAAAGGGCAAGGAGCCCTTTTCTAGCAAAATTCAGGGCCCAAATAGTGTAAAATACGAACTTTTTCCACGCTACGCGCACATTGTAACAATAAAGCCCTTTTTGAGCCGGATAAGAGGCAAAAATAGTGTAAAATACCATTTTTTTTCTCTTCTCGCGCACATCATCCCAATAAGGCCCTTTTCGGGAAGTTCGAAGACATACAGTCTCTATGTATTGTATGATGCAACTGCAATTTTTTTTGTCTGTGCCCCCAAAATTTTATTTTGCCCCCCCCGACCAAGAAATCTGGCTACGCCCCTGAAAAAAAAAAAAAAAACTTTCAAGACAAACATGTCTTTAAGGGGTGAGAGTATAAGCGTTTGGACAGTTTTTTTTTTTGGGACATGAGAGTACATAAATTCGCGACATAATATACATTTTATGGCAAATGATGTCCCACAAAAAATACTGCCCAAACGCTCATACCAGAGCCCTTAATTAATTTGATGTTTTAGGTTTACCGTATCTCATTCAGTGGGTAGATTGGGTACAATTACCGAATGGGCACAACTTGCTACACTTGAGTCCTTATCACGACTGTGTGGCTAAAACGGATATGAATTTCACTTTTGAATGAAAATCATAAAAAAATTGACATAATGACGTTTAAGTTTAATAGGACTAATTGGTGAATGACAACAATGTATTTTTGCTTAACCATGAAATGGTATCAGCCTATATCAGTGTATGATACTCGCTTACTTACTAGCTTATTTACTTACTGACTAACCTTTGCTTTGTAATGGACATATATTTAAATGCCACGCAGGTATGAAACCCCAAGTGGTACCAAATGAAAGAGGAAGAAGTAAAGAATGTAATAAAAATATTTCCCCACCGGGGTGACACTCATCATAAGACCCGGGTCAATGTTCATATGGGTCCTTTTCATATCTCAAAATGCCAAGAAGGTGTGACCCCCAAGTGTTGTCAAATGAAAGAGGAAGAAGTAATATTTCCCCACCCGGGGGTGACACTCATCATAAGACCCGAGTCAATATTCATATGGGTCCTTTCATATCTCAAAATGCCAAGAAGGTATGACCCTCAAGTGGTGTCAAATTAAAGAAATAAAAGTAAAGAATATTATAGGTCTAATGAAAAATAAGACCCGGGTAAATATTCCTATTTTGGGTCCGTTTCCAAAAAGGGGGGAGGGGGGCAGAGGTTTACCGTATCTCATTCAGTGGGTAGATTGGGTACAATTACCGAATGGGCACAACTTGCTACACTTGAGTCCTTATCACGACTGTGTGGCTAAAACGGATATGAATTTCACTTTTGAATGAAAAATCATTTTTCAAAAAAAATTGACATAATGACGTTTAAGTTTAATAGGACTAATTTGGTGAATGACAACAATGTATTTTTGCTTAACCATGAAATGGTATCAGCCTATATCAGTGTATGATACTCGCTTACTTACTAGCTTATTTACTTACTGACTAACCTTTGCTTTGTAATGGACATATATTTAAATGCCACGCAGGTATGAAACCCCAAGTGGTACCAAATGAAAGAGGAAGAAGTAAAGAATGTAATAAAAATATTTCCCCACCGGGGTGACACTCATCATAAGACCCGGGTCAATGTTCATATGGGTCCTTTTCATATCTCAAAATGCCAAGAAGGTGTGACCCCCAAGTGGTGTCAAATGAAAGAGGAAGAAGTAATATTTCCCCACCCGGGGGTGACACTCATCATAAGACCTGAGTCAATATTCATATGGGTCCTTTCATATCTCAAAATGCCAAGAAGGTATGACCTCAAGTGGTGTCAAATTAAAGAAATAAAAGTAAAGAATATTATAGGTCTAATGAAAAATAAGACCCGGGTAAATATTCCTATTTTGGGTCCTTTTCCAAAAAGGGGGGAGGGGGGCAGAGTGCCCCCCCCCCCCGACAAAAAAATGAAAGAAAAAGTGCCCCCCGACAAAAAATGAAAGAGAAAATCAGGAGGGCAAGGAAAAGAAAAAGGGCAAGGAGCCCCTTTTCTAGCAAAATTCAGGGCCCAAATAGTGTAAAATACGAACTTTTTCCACGCTACGCGCACACATTGTAACAATAAAGCCCTTTTTGAGCCGGATAAGAGGCAAAAATAGTGTAAAATACCATTTTTTTCCGCTACGCGCGCACATCATCCCAATAAGGCCCTTTTCGGGAAGTTCGAAGACATACAGTCTCTATGTATTGTATGATGCAACTGCAATTTTTTTTGTCCCCCCCCCCCGACCAAGAAATCTGGCTACGCCCCTGCTATGATTCTGAAAAACTTTCAAGACAAACATGTCTTTAAGGGGTGAGGTATAAGCGTTTGGACAGTGTTTTTTTTTTGTGGGACATGAGAGTACATAAATTCGCGACATAATATACATTTTATGGCAAATGATGTCCCACAAAAAATACTGCCCAAACGCTCATACCAGAGCCCTTAATTAATTTGATGTTTTAGGTTTACCGTATCTCATTCAGTGGGTAGATTGGGTACAATTACCGAATGGGCACAACTTGCTACACTTGAGTCCTTATCACGACTGTGTGGCTAAAACGGATATGAATTTCACTTTTGAATGAAAAATCATTTTTCAAAAAAAATTGACATAATGACGTTTAAGTTTAATAGGACTAATTTGGTGAATGACAACAATGTATTTTTGCTTAACCATGAAATGGTATCAGCCTATATCAGTGTATGATACTCGCTTACTTACTAGCTTATTTACTTACTGACTAACCTTTGCTTTGTAATGGACATATATTTAAATGCCACGCAGGTATGAAACCCCAAGTGGTACCAAATGAAAGAGGAAGAAGTAAAGAATGTAATAAAATATTTCCCCACCGGGGTGACACTCATCATAAGACCCGGGTCAATGTTCATATGGGTCCTTTTCATATCTCAAAATGCCAAGAAGGTGTGACCCCCAAGTGGTGTCAAATGAAAGAGGAAGAAGTAATATTTCCCCCGGGGTGACACTCATCATAAGACCCGAGTCAATATTCATATGGGTCCTTTCATATCTCAAAATGCCAAGAAGGTATGACCCTCAAGTGGTGTCAAATTAAAGAAATAAAAGTAAAGAATATTATAGGTCTAATGAAAAATAAGACCCGGGTAAATATTCCTATTTTGGGTCCTTTTCCAAAAAGGGGGAGGGGGCAGAGTGCCCCCCGACAAAAAAATGAAAGAAAAAGTGCCCTCTGACAAAAAATGAAAGAGAAAATCAGGAGGGCAAGGAAAAGAAAAAGGGCAAGGAGCCCCTTTTCTAGCAAAATTCAGGGCCCAAATAGTGTAAAATACGAACTTTTTCCACGCTACGCGCACACATTGTAACAATAAAGCCCTTTTTGAGTTGGATAAGAGGCAAAAATAGTGTAAAATACCATTTTTTTCCGCTACGCTCGCACATCATCCCAATAAGGCCCTTTTCGGGAAGTTCGAAGAAATACAGTCTCTATGTATTGTATGATGCAACTGCAATTTTTTTGTCTGTGCCCCCAAAATTTTATTTTGCCCCCCCGACCAAGAAATCTGGCTACGCCCCTGCTATGATTCTGAAAAACTTTCAAGACAAACATGTCTTTAAGGGGTGAGGTATAAGCGTTTGGACAGGTTTTGTTTTTGTGGGACATGAGAGTACATAAATTCGCGACATAATATACATTTTATGGCAAATGATGTCCCACAAAAATACTGCCCAAACGCTCATACCAGAGCCCTTAATTAATTTGATGTTTTAGGTTTAGCGTATCTCATTCAGTGGGTAGATTGGGTACAATTACCGAATGGGCACAACTTGCTACACTTGAGTCCTTATCACGACTGTGTGGCTAAAACGGATATGAATTTCACTTTTGAATGAAAAATCATTTTTCAAAAAAAATTGACATAATGACGTTTAAGTTTAATAGGACTAATTGGTGAATGACAACAATGTATTTTTGCTTAACCATGAAATGGTATCAGCCTATATCAGTGTATGATACTCGCTTACTTACTAGCTTATTTACTTACTGACTAACCTTTGCTTTGTAATGGACATATATTTAAATGCCACGCAGGTATGAAACCCCAAGTGGTACCAAATGAAAGAGGAAGAAGTAAAGAATGTAATAAAATATTTCCCCACCGGGGTGACACTCATCATAAGACCCGGGTCAATGTTCATATGGGTCCTTTTCATATCTCAAAATGCCAAGAAGGTGTGACCCCCAAGTGGTGTCAAATGAAAGAGGAAGAAGTAATATTTCCCCACCAGGGGGTGACACTCATCATAAGACCCGAGTCAATATTCATATGGGTCCTTTCATATCTCAAAATGCCAAGAAGGTATGACCCTCAAGTGGTGTCAAATTAAAGAAATAAAAGTAAAGAATATTATAGGCCTAATGAAAAATAAGACCCGGGTAAATATTTCTATTTTGGTCCTTTTCCATATCTCGAAATTGCAAGAAGATATGCCCCCCCCCCTCCGAGTTTCCTACCGGGGTGACACTCCTCGTTAGACTTGGGTCAATATTGTGGGTCCTTTTCATATCTTGAAATGTCAAGAAGGTATGACCCCACCGAATGGGGTCACAAAGATATTAAAAAAAAACAGAATATAATAAAAATAATTTCCCCACCGGGGGTGCCACTCCTCATAAGACTCTGGTAAATATTCCTATTTTGGGTATCTATCTCGAAATACCCCCTGGTGATAGTGGTATACTGCTGAAGCCACATGGTTCTGCTATGGTGCGGTAACCGCTCTATATCTATTTTTTTTTTTTTCCATGAAATGGTATCAGAGCTTACTAGTTTCCCAGCAAACACAACGTTTTACAGAAAAGGTTTAAATGTCGGGTTATATGAAGGGTATAAAAACGTTTTAATTCATAAAACATTTTTTGAAAACGTAATGCAACACATTCTAACGGAATGTTATTTAACTGTTGAATATTTTACAATAACTTTTTAAAAACGTATTCATGATCTTTTATATATAACCCGACATTTAAATGTTATTAAAACGTTTCAAATAAACGTTTTAAGAACATTTTTGTGTTTGCTGGGTTACTTGGTTACTATGAAATTGACTAATCTTTTGGTCTGAAATGGACATATCTCTAAATGCCATGAAGGTATGACTTCCCGAGTGGTGACAAATGAAAGAGGAAAAAAAGTAAAGAATATAAAAAAAATATATACACGGGATGACACTCATCATAAGACCCGGGTCAATAGTCATATGAATCCTTTTAATATCTCAAAATGCCAAGAAGGAAAGACCCCGAGTGGTGTCAAAAGAAAGAGATAAAAGTAAAGAATATAATAAAAATAATTTCCCCACCGGGGGTAACACTCCTCAAAAGACCTTGGCCAATATTCATATTTCGGGTCCTTTTCATATCTTGAAATGCCAAGAAGGTATGATCCCCCGTGTGGTTTCAAATGAAAAAGATAAAAGTAAAGAATATAATAACGGGGCGACACTTCCCATAAGACATGGGTCAATATTCATATTTTGGGTCCTTTTCATATTTCGAAGTGCCAATAAGGTAAAGTGGTGTCAAAGTAAAGAATATAATAAAAAAAATAATTTCCTAACACTCTCCATTAGACCTGGGTTAATATTCCCATTTTGGGTCTATATCGCGAAATCCCAAGAAGGTCACCCCCGGTCATACCTATTCAAAAAGGGGACATTTTAATTGAGGTAACGTACGACAAACGGTTAAAAGTTGTAAACACTTCACATCTCAAAATAGCCATTTTCATGATACGTCATTATGTCATCCGAATTATATCCATGACCATTGACCACCACCACCTCTGCAATCAATCATAATCATCATCATTGACATCATCTTCATCATATAGGCCGATTTTTTAGGGCGCTAGCGCCTGAAACTCTTCACTTTTTCAAACGACCGAGAAAAAAATTGGGTCAACCTTTTCGGGCTGTTGAGGAAGGGGCGGCAAAATTGAATTTTCTTCAGCCCCCGGGGTTGGGGCGGCCACGGTACGCCACTGAGAATGGAGTCAAGTGACTCTATAAAAAGTGGAGTAAACTAGCACTGACTCTCCAACGGAGTCAACTGACTGTCACAAGAGAGTCAGTTGACTCTACCTGTGGAGTCCATCAGAGTCATCGACGGAGACAAGAAATTTATGACTCTTCAAGAGATTCGGACTCTTGAATAGTTTGGCTCTTGACACCATGGAATGTATATTCTCCCATTCCTAAGGAATGGTGGTTCAGCCTAAGTTTCTAAAACCTGTCGTCTGACGATCGCCTATATGGCATGAAACTCAAAGTAAAGTCTCCTATTCCTTTAGCAGAGAGAAGATATTCTTGAGAGGGCACTCTATTCACGCGGTTTCTTTTCCAACGCTTAAAGATCACGAATTTTGGTGGTTTGCAAATGAAAAGTGTCCGCACTATCGATTGATTACGTAATTGTTATGAGGAATTTAATAGGTTTTTCAATGCAATCGTCTCGACCCATTAGTACATATTATCTGTATTATCAAAGTACTTGGAATAGCAATCCGGTCAGTTCACTGAACTACGCCCTAATACTAATGGAGTTTTAATGGCGTTTAATGGCGCTAATCCTCTCCATACACAGATGAACAAATACAATAGATGAAGGTCAACACGTATGACCTGAATATCATAAAGATCAGTATTCGTTTGTGCATATGAAATGCACATTTACGTTGCTAAATCAGTTCGGGGGCACTGCTAATTCAAAGACGTCTCTGATATCAAAGACTCTTCAGTGCCGAGTCACCTGACAGTATCATAATTCAAAGACGTCTCATAAATCACATACTCCCTAGTCTCAAAACCCAGCCGCAAACGATATTGTGAGCGTGAACTGGCGCAACGGGAATATTTTTGCGAGTAGGCCTAATCAGCATGATCAGGGTTGTAGCTAGCCCAAGTGCCTGCTAGCTCCTGCTAATTTTACTATCCAATTTATGAATTAAATCGCGGGCTCGGGATACACTCTTTCTAGTGAACGTGAGAAATCGGAGAATGCTAAAAAATTAAAAATGTTGCTCTTTTTCATAATTGAGCTTAAATGCTGCAGAATAACTTTGCTCCCTCGACGACATTTTGTAGACTTTCAATTCTCCGGACACATCAAAACTGTTTATTGGTTATTTTCGGAGCATATATTTTTTTACAGATTTCCAACTGAGCCGCGAATTTTAGTTTTAGGCCTATATGAACACTCGTGCTCAATAATTCCTCCAATTCAGCCTAAGTTTAGGCTTTTCTGTTTTGCTTGAGGGGATGTGCTATAATAGGCCTATAGTCATTATATCTATGAAAGATATGCCTATAATTCCTAACAAATTTCCTGCGGACCTGACTTCTGCATGGGTATGAACCTGCTCAATTAGGCCTATATGGATAAATGCAAGTTAGCCTTTTCTTTTTTGACGGAGAAGGGTGCCTGAGAGGGATGTGCTCCCTCAGAAGTTGGAGAATTATTTTCAAAAAGTTATGAAAGGCACAATTAAGTCATTTGGTGTAAAAGTTTACACTTATTATTCGTATTATTTTGGGCATAACAGATTTCAACGGACCCGACTTGTGAGGGGATATTATCCTCAAACTAAAAGCCAATTGGTGCATCATTTTGCATTAGGCCCCTATTATTAACTTATTTTCCCGACCATCATGATTAAGCATAGCCTATAGGCCATATAACCATGTCATGCATAATTATGTATTTTAGAATGGATTTCCAGTGGATGCGACTTTCGTGTCACAAATTTCAAGCATGAACATAATTATGATGCGCAATGACTCAGAACGTAGGCCTACTCTTCCTCGTTTCTTCTTGTTTTCTTCCTTGTTTTCTTTCTACTTTTTCCCCTTTCGTTTGCCTAAAATTCTCCGGATATTGAAATGAGCCTGGGTGGCTGTGGCAAAACAAAATTTTCAACCCAGTTTTGCTAATATTTTGTCCTGATTTTTGTAACATTTTCGTCCCGGTATTGGCAATTATTTTATATATGTTTTCAGTTGTCGGGATATTTCTTTCAATTTTTGGGAAATCAGACCGAAAAAGTAGACCTTTTCCTTTTCCTCCCTTTTCCACCCTTCAATTTTTTAGGGGGCACTATCCCAGCAAACACAAAACGTTTTCGACATCATTCGCAAAAAGTTATAAAAGGTTGTCAGAAAACGTTTAAATGTCGGGTTATATAAAGGGTATATTAAGAGTATAAAACATTTTCATAACTTTAAAAAACATTTTTGATAATCTACTGCTCAGCCAACAAAAATGTTTTACAGAAAACGTTTAAATGTCGGGTTATATAAAGGGTATAAAAACGTTTTAATAACATTCCAAAAACATTCTTGAAAACTTGATACAAAACATTCTAAACAGAATGTTATTTTGGGGTTGAAAAATATTTTGCGAAAATGTTTGCCCAAAATATTTTCAATAACGTTCTAAAAACGTTTTCATAACCTTTATATAACCCGACATTTAAATGTTATTAGAAGGTTTTGAAAAAACATTTTAAGAACATTTCTGTGTTTCCTGGTTTCAAATATTTTAACATAATGTTATTTAAGGGGCCTACCATTTTTCAAGTCATTTTTGAATATATTTTTGAAAAGTTGCCGCAACAATGTGCCAAAAATCGCTCCCCTCCCCCCTCGTTGACTGGCCAAAAATTCATTGTTCCTCCTTTTTTGCCTTGCCAAAATATTCACTCCCCCATGACTTGGGATTTTTGTTACTTCAAAACGTTGGATATGGCTCGATTTTGCCAATCTAAGTGTTTTCTGGGACCATTTGTCAGAATTTGCACAGATAGATATGATGTTTGCACAGGCAGATATTTGCTAAACATAGGAAAGCATAATTATTCCGATACAGTCACCTTCTTTCCGATGTGCTGCATTTTAGTGCCAAACTGTAAAAAAAGCACGACGTATGTGATATCACAGACGCCCGTATGTGAAATCACTGACCCGTCTTTGATATCAGAGACGTCTTTGAATTAGCAGTGCCCCCGAACTGAAATATTACTCATTATAATAATGACAAATATTGGTATTATGACAATTAATACGGTATATACATTGTATATAAAACGACTAATAGATCCTTAATACTATCATGGCGTCAGGTCAATGTTCATCATATCCCGCATGTTTCTTAAAATTCATTCATATTTGAGACAAATTGCTGTGCCCATTTTATAGGTGCACATGTAGATCAGTGTTGTTGTTTTTTAATTTTCATTTCCTTTTAATGAAAGAATTAAGATTTCCACTGCACGGGGGCCACAAGGGAGATGGGAGATACTAATTTTAATGCTATATTTTCAAAACGAATACGTGTTCCCGGTTGGCTCTATAGCGATTTCACAGAAAAGGTATTTCTAGCAGACTTGTACCCGAGTCCAGCTTGTCCGAGTCCGAGCCGAGCCGAGTCCATTTGTATCCGAGTCCGAGCCAAGTCCGAGTCCTTTTGTGTCCGAGTCCGGACTCGAGTCCAAGTCCAGGGGAGCCGAGTGCGAGCCAAGTCCGAGTCCAACAAAAATATGATTCGAGTCCGGACTCGAGTCCGGCTCGAGTCCGGACTCGGTCAAAGTCCATGCCCATGTGTGTGTATGGGGGGGGGATGGTCATTCAACTTATGATGTGACAGGTGTCAGCCTACTATACTGGCATTGCTTAGTAGGAGCCTATTTGTATAAAAATGGGTCATTTGGGTATAACAAAATGAAAAAGGGATAACTGGGTATAAAATTTTGAAAGAAGTGGGTCATTTGGTATAACATTTTGAAAAAATGGGTCATTATTTCCCAAAAATGGAGCAAAATTTTAAATTTTGTTTCTAATTTGAAAATTTACAATACAAATTTGCTGAAAAAAAGAAAATTGCAAAGTTTTTGATGCTAAAATTGTAGAAAAAGAAGGTCATTGGCCATAAGTCACTCACTACACTATACCACACACTGCTCTCCCTATACCAGACTTGTAGTACCCGTACCCGTACTCGTACCCGTACTCCCAATTTCCGTACCCGTACTCGTACCCGTGGCTTCGGACCCGTGCCTGTACTCATGCCCTATTTTTACCGTACCCACAGGTACGGGTAGCATACAGTACATGGTTTATACACAAATGCAGGAAAGTGAGAATAGAATACTCTCACTTCCCAGATGCATGTTAACTCCACTCATGAATCCCACTGTGAGTCCTCTGATCATAAATTCATAATTAAAACAAATAGGTTACATCATGAATGGGGTTGGGTAGGGAGTAAATGGAAAGCTTTAGCAAGTGCCCTTGAATTTATTTTAGCCTGGTCCAGAGCCCTGAAAAATATCAATCCAACCCTGGCTACACAAAAAGAACATGAATGCTGAGATCTACAACAGCCTGTGCACACTGCCACCCATGACATGTATGCTACATGTACATGTCTCATTCACACAATGACTGATCAATACAGAAAAAGACCTAGCAAACTGGAAAAACATTTCAAGATGATTTTTCTTTTGTGGTGAATTTTTATGTTTTATGTTAAAATATCATTATTTTAGCTTGTATTAATCATTTTGATATTCCCCATTCAAATACACTCCACTACTTGTATGCTGCCCCCGGGGATGCTGCCCACATGTAGAACTAATGATAATGTGACTGGTGCTGGGGACTGGAGTGAGATTTTCTGACAGCCACACATGAGCTCACAGTGTACATGTACTTCTTCTACCAGGCTTGGGCTAGTGCATCTGAGACAAATGAATATGGAGGTATACCATACAGAAGTTTGGGATTTGATAAGAGATTTAAAGGAGTTTTAAAATATTGATAAAACATGAATATAATTATCCAGATGTGCATAATTAATGATAATAATTATAATGATTGAGCTAATGGATAATCTGATGGATGTGTATTGTGTAGATGTGCATGAATGTACTTGGAAAATTGACAATTAATTTAATTCCAATTGATGTTTTAAGATAAATAATTTTTCCACATTGTACATGGATTGATTGGACTGGAATCGGACTGGGGTCGACTTGAGCCCGAGTCCTATTTTTTTTACCGAGCTGAGCCTTTTAATGTTCAATTCCGAGCTGAGTCCGAGTCCAGCAAACAGTGACTTGAGTCCGAGTCCAGACTCGAACGCTACATCACTGCTAAATATACTTAAGTATGTTGAAATTAGTATTGCACAGTCTGGTTGTCCATACAAAGACATAGTTTTTTCACTTGCATCCCAAAATATGCCACATTTAGGCTAGATTCACCATGACACCAATATTTAATCTCTTTTTGTACTTGTTTTATTAATTTGTTTATACTCATACCCATAATTATGGGTATGTCTAATTTCCCTCATAATACCCATAACTCATACCCTATAATTGGACCCATAAGTTCAAATTTCCATACCGCCCATGGCCCATTACCCATACTGGGACCCGCACCCGCATTTTCGAGTCCCAATTTCCGTACCCGATACTGCGTACCGTGGCTTTGTACCCGTACCTGTACTCATACCCTATTTTGACTTTGGACCCGTACCCGTACTCATGGACTCGGACCCGTACCCATGACCTGGGACCCGTACCCGTACCCATGGCTTGGGACCCATGCCCGTACTCATGGCGGGTCCCAATACTACAAGTCTGCATACACACCCACCCTACCAAACCCCACCCACCCCACCCTACACAGTTAACATTTAAAAGACTCAACCCAACTCAACCAACCAACTGTACACACACCCCTTCAAAGTCCCATACCCATGAACAGGTAACTCCTGATGGTAAAAACTTCTACATGTATCAGACCACCTGTACTAAACAGCACTCACAGCAGTCATGTGGGGCTATCTGTGTGTGTGTAGCACACTACATGTAAACGCACAGTGAACTTGCACCCAGGGACTAGAGAAGTGTCACTAGGCTGCATGCAGCATACATGTAAATGAATTGCAATGTATTCAAATATATCACAGAAAGATATCAATATCATCATCATCATCATCATCGTTATCATTCTCTTTATTATCATCATCATCATCATCATCATCATCATAATAATAATAATAATAACAGAAATTCAGCTTTAATTCTAAATATCTTTTCAAAATTGTCCCACACAAATGTGCACCCTACAGCCATATTACAATTTACTGAGCTGAGATGTATGGTCCAGTGTGCATATTTCTCTCTTTTCAAGATTGGATTGGAAAGTTCCATGAAAGAACTCTTAGATATTTTGATGTAGTCCAAATATTTAATAAAGTTTGCATTTATTTAATTATCAATTATTTCATTAATGAAAACAATAATATGATTCTACAAAGTGACAAATAAATCTAAATAATTTGGTGGATATGTAGGATATATGACAGATCACAGATTTGACAGCCCCAATTAATTTGTAAAATTGCCAAATATGTAAAGTCAACAAATTTGAGATCTACTTTGACATTTTTAGATAATCATTTCACATTTTACATGGATTTAATTGGACTGGACTCGGACCGGACTCGGCTTCGAGTCCGAGTCCTTTTGTGTCCGAGTCCGAGCCGAGCCGAGTCTTTTGGTGTCCGAGTCCGAGCCAAGTCCGAGGCCAACCAAAAGTGGACTCGAGTCCGGACTCGAGTCCGAGTCCGGACTCGAACGATACATCACTGATTTCTAGTGCAATCCCGAGTGCAATGCAGCGTCGGACTCTAGCTGAGAGCGTAGCCTAAGTCATTACGGACTCCAAGAAGGGCTCTCCATACACAAATGAACAAACACAAAGGAGGGTAGTCTCCTCCGTGACCAGCTTGATTTCGATGGAGCGGAACCAAATTGGCTGCAGAGGAGATGGGTCATTTTGCTATGCAAATGAGTTGAGTGTCATAGCCCTGCCTTTAGTCATATACTTTGAATTTATATCCGAACTGTCGGAGTGACCCTGTAGTGGAGTCAGGGTGACTGTAGAAACAGAGTCCAGCCACTGCGCGACTCTATGTCTAAAATGACTCCATATTGGGTCACTCCATATGAAATCAAGGAGGCGCCACACCTGACCCCCTCAGATTTGCTTTATATTTTAGTCATATGTTGTACCTGTAAAAATATTAAAAACCTGCAAATTTGAGGTCTGTAGCTTACAGATTTTCTGTGGCAGCCATTTAAAGTTGGGAGTAGGGGTCTAAATTTGGACCCAAAAGTTGCCCTTTAAATAAATTTCATCTTTGGGAGTCTGTGACTTCTTTATAAAAAGAGAGAGGTCTGAAACTCTGTAAACACACTAACTGCATGCCAAATTTGTCAAAAAATGAAAAATAAAACATTTCTGTAATTGCGTGTTGTGTCACGGGGTCATTAAATATGCAAGAAAAAATGTAATGTTTTGTAAACTGGAAAGTTTAGCCCCCCTTAATTCACATTTTCTGTCAGATTAATTATTTTTTGTTATTACTGATGCTATATAAAATAGGATAAATACAATACATATCCAAAAAATTGAGGTCACAACTCATTTACATTTCAAACAGCGCCCTCACGAAGATGAAATTTATTGCAAATTCAACATTTTCAGGGGCCCCAAAGTCGATGTGGTCCACCTTCAAAATTTATCAAACATCACTTTTATATAACTACTAGTCTTCAGTTACAACTTGCCAAATTTAGATCCTCCTACTCCAACTTTAAATGGCTACCATAGAAAATCTGTATATATTGAAAATGAAATGGAAATAAAAGTAAATAGGGCCAATAACTACTCATCTATGGCCAATTTGACTTTCAAGCCTTCCGAATTCGGCTCATTTGCAGTACATGGGCTTGTCATTTTATATGAAGTCAACCTATACAATTACTGGGACTTAGCAAAGTTGTAACTTAAAGACTAGTAGTTATATAAAAGTTATGTTTTATAAATTTTGAAGGTGGACCACATCGACTTTGGGCCCCCAGAAAATGTTGAATTTGCAATAAATTTCATCTTCGTGAGGGCGCTGTTCGAAATGTAAATGAGTTGTGACCTCAATTTTTTGGATATGCATTGTATTTATCCTATATATAGCATCAGTGACAACAAAAAATAATTAATCTAACAAAAAATTTGAATTTAGGGGGCTATAAACTTGTCAGTTTACAAAACATTACATTTTTTCTTGCATTTAATGACCCCGTGACACAACGCGCAATTACAGAGTTTGTTATTTTTTATTTTTTGACAAATTGGGCATGCAGTTAGTGTGTATACAAAGTTTCAGACCTCTCATTCTTTTTATAAAGAAGGCACAGACTCCCAAAGATGAAATTTATTTAAAGGGCAACTTTTGGGTCCAAATTTAGACCCCCTACTCCAACTTTAAATGGCTGCCACAGAAAATCCGTAAGAGCTACAGACCTCAAGTTTGCAGGTTTTACAACATATGACTAAAATATAAAGCAAATCTGAGGGGGTCAGGTGGGCGCCTCCTTGATTTCATATGGAATGACAATATTGGGAGTCAAAAAGTCATCAACGGTGACTCTTGCGTGGAGTCAAGAAATTTATGACTCTTCAAGGGAGTCAGCTGACTCCCAATATGGCGTCATTTTAGACATAGAGTCGCAGAGTGGCTGGACTCTGCTATTATAGTCACCCTGACTCCAGTTTGGCTTTCAGTGCAGGGTTGGCACGATTTAAATCAATTGATTTAAATCACGATTTAAATCAAATGATTTTTTTAAATCACTGATTTAAATCAACTTTTTCAGTTTTACCATTTTTGATCAATTTAAGTTAATTTCTATCTTGAATTGGCTGTTTTACTTCATTTATAATGCGTCTACACATTTTCAATACAATTAAATACCTCTAGGCCTATGATGTCATTTTATCTATTGCTAAAAAAAACATTTTCAAGGTGCAGAATTTTTGGCATACATTCATGGGGCGCCTTTTTAATAAAACGCTCTAAAAAGGCTTAGGAAAACAGTACAGACGCTTCAATATGCAAATTTTCAAGCTTGCTGCGCGTATAGGCTATCTAGACCATTCCAAAGTTTGCAACTTCGGATCCCAAAAATTTGGCATGTGTAAAGGGGGGTAAAGATTTTTGGCGGGCCGAGGGGGAGGGCAAGATATGCATTGTATTTATCCTATATATAGCATCAGTGACAACAAAAAATAATTAATCTAACAAAAAATTTGAATTTAGGGGGCTATAAACTTGCCAGTTTACAAAACATTACATTTTTTTTCTTGCATTTAATGACCCCGTGACACAACGCGCAATTACAGAGTTTGTTATTTTTTATTTTTTGACAAATTGGGCATGCAGTTAGTGTGTATACAAAGTTTCAGACCTCTCATTCTTTTTATAAAGAAGGCACAGACTCCCAAAGATGAAATTTATTTAAAGGGCAACTTTTGGGTCCAAATTTAGACCCCCTACTCCAACTTTAAATGGCTGCCACAGAAAATCCGTAAGAGCTACAGAGAGACCTCAAATTTGCAGGTTTTTAATATTTTTACAGGTACAACATATGACTAAAATATAAAGCAAATCTGAGGGGGGTCAGGTGGGCGCCTCCTTGATTTCATATGGAGTGACAATATTGGGAGTCAAAAAGTCATCAACGGTGACTCTTGCGTGGAGTCAAGAAATTTATGACTCTTCAAGGGAGTCAGATGACTCCCAATATGGCGTCATTTTAGACATAGAGTCGCAGCTTTTATAGTCACCCTGACTCCAGTTTGGCTTTCAGTGCAGGGTTGGCACGATTTAAATCAATTGATTTAAATCACGATTTAAATCAAATGATTTTTTTTAAATCACTGATTTAAATCAACTTTTTCAGTTTTACCATTTTTGATCAATTTAAGTTAATTTCTATCTTGAATTGGCTGTTTTACTTCATTTATAATGCGTCTACACATTTTCAATACAATTAAATACCTCTAGGCCTATGATGTCATTTTATCTATTGCTAAAAAAACATTTTCAAGGTGCAGAATTTTTGGCATACATTCATGGGGCGCCTTTTTAATAAAACGCTCTAAAAAGGCTTAGGAAAACAGTACAGAAACGCTTCAATATGCAAATTTTCAAGCTTGCTGCGCGTATAGGCTATCTATAGACCATTCCAAAGTTTGCAATTTCGGATCCCAAAAATTTGGCATGTGTAAAGGGGGGGGTAAAGATTTTTGGCGGGCCGAGGGGGAGGGCAAGCGATTTTTGGCAGGCCGAGAGGGAGGGGGCAACTTCGGCGGGCTGTTCGGAAATCCCCGGGGGCTCATAATTAATGCACAGCCCCTTAGCCTAGGCCAATGTATTTAGTGATTGATTGATTAAAAGACAAATAATGATTTGTGGACCAAATGGGTGATAGACCCAATGGAGATAATGGGATTTAGACCAAATTAATGTTATTAGACTAAGGAGTTGTGCAATAATTATGATGGGGGGGGGGGTAAAATTTCTAAATGGCGTGCCAAAATTGCTTAACCCCCTCTCGGCTTGGCAAAATTGCTTCCCCCCCTCTGGCTTGCCAAAATTGCTTGCCCCTCTCGGCCTGCCAAAATATCTTTGCCCCCCCTTTGCACATGCCAAATTTTTGGGTTCACAATATTATTTGCCAACTTTAAATGGTTATAGGCAACGCACTTAATGGTCTATTGTTCTATTGTGTCCGATTTGAGCGCTGACATATTGGAAAATGTTGCCAATCAATATTCATGAGAGTGTACATTCAACGTCCAATTTTCGAAATTGGGTGACTTGTGCTTGGCAGGTGTAAAATACATCTGACTGTGCGTTTTAAATACGTAACGCATAAAGGCATTGACATCATCGAATGGCTGCCTATAGTGCTGTTAGTGTTAGGCCTATGTGTGTGTGTGTGGGGGGGGCTGTGTTTAGTTTCTATAATAATTATTATAAGGCCTACATTTATTTGTAATTCCTTTCTTTTCCTTTTTCTGTAATTATTCTTTCCTTGATAAAGTATCACTCCCTCTTCTTATCTCCCTTCCCTTCTCCATCCCCTCTTACGTTTTGTCCCCTCTCATTCCTATCATTTTCCTTACCTTTCTATTTATTTACGTCTATTTATTTATTTCTTTTATTTCTTCCTCTTTCTCTCTTCCTCCAGTCCCCTCTCATTCTTCATATCCCCTCCTCCACCCTCATCCCTACCAAGACCTCTCACAGAAAAACTGCCCCCTTCAGTACGCCACTGTTTATGACATTCTCAGTCCTTCTTAATATAAAATAAAATGTCAATTTGTGAAACAACTTTTATATAGGCCTATACCGGTATACTTATTGTAGGCCTATGTTACATGTATAGGCCTACGTAGCTATTACCATTATACAATATACAGACATGCAGACATGGCAGCCTTAATGTGTAATCATCAGCAAGCGCATTCAATTTATTTAAATGAAGCACCTAATGTCAGTGGGGTGACAACGAACTATACATCAGCGGCTAATGTGTGCCTTTTGTGCTTACGGCTAGCTACTCAATCACACCCTTGTGTGTTATGCTAACAAAGGGTACTTTTCGTTATAGTAAGCGCTTTCACGCGACTTTCGTTTGATCACTTATTGACAGTAGCCTGCTAGGTAAAGCGTTAATACACTGTCGGGTCAGCTTACCGATTTAATGGCGGAAGCCCTTTGTCCCAAACAAAAGGTACCTTTCGATGAATAGCTTGTCAGATTTCAAATCGGCACAAGGTTTCAATGCGTTACGTAATCTATTTCATCTCCATCTTTATAATAGCTCCATGGTATAGGCCTATGATGCGAGCGTAGCGAGCACGACATTTTGCATAGGCCTATTAGAACGTTTCTGTACTGTTTTCCTAAGCCTTTTAGAGCGTTTTTTTAATGTAATATGTGTGCCAAAAAAGCTTTCTCCCCTCCCTCGACCTGCCAAAAATTGCTGCCCCGCCCCCACCCTTCTCAGCCTGCCAAAAATACCCCCCCCCTCCCTAATTTTACAATCCCCCTGGCTCATAATTATTGCACAGCTCCTAAATTATTTTTGAATTTTTGGTTAGGCCCTATAAGCCTATAGACCAAAATTAATGGTCCTTAGACTAAATTATGGTTATTGGATCTCTTGGTTATTAGACTAAATGGTCAGGCTGTGGACATATTATAGACCGCAAGGGTTTAGACAAATTGGGATTTAATTATCCCCCCCCCCCTTAATTTTACAATTCCCCGGATTTTTATTATTGTACAGCTCCTAAATGGTTTTAGACTTTTTGCTTATACCGCAAGGGTTTAGACTAAATGGATTTATATTATTTGGGTCTAAGACGACATTATATTAGTCCAAAGTTATCACTAGGGCCTATAGGCCTATTTAGTTCTACATTGGGCTTCTACCATAATATTAGCACATTTATGTTTACGTTATATTTAGCCAATTAAGCGCAACATTTGTCCGCGCGTGAGGACCCCTCTGGCAAAAAGACAGACCGCAAAAGTGAAAGTACGCCCTCACTGCATGGTTAGCGTCGTCTGCTCGATCCATGCATCAGCGCGGCGGCTCTCTCTCTCTCTCTCCGATGGACCTGTCATGCCTGTGCTTCATTTTTTTTAAAGCTATCATGCTATCAATGTTCTTTAAACCAAAAGAATTGACAGAATACTATTCACAATATTTATATTAGTAATGCAGGTAGGGTAATTATAACTAGGCCTAGCTAGTGCTGATGTAAAAATAGTATTGGCATTGCCTTTTCAGGTATGACTGAGCTGAGATAGCTCTTTTGAAACATTGCAAACAATATGCCTATGCATGCATGCCTAGCCCTAGTTATTATTACAATATTTTTGCGTTTGAAGTTCTCTCCTGTACAGTGTATTAAAAGCTGTAATAAAACAACTAAGCCCCATCACCATCATGCCCATGACATGCATGTTGATGTTGTGGCCGTGGTCAAAACAGCAAGATAAATAAGCCTGCCTTGCATGCTTGCTTGACTTTGTAAACATTGCTAAAAGTAAAAATTGAATTTGAATGAACACAGCTGTACGCGATCCGACAGCGATCATATTTCAAAATACAAAGCGAAAGCACAACTTTTTAATTTTATACTTATTAAAAATACTCACAAACATGAGTTTGTATAACAAGTGAGTTGAATTCACTTCCGCATCTATGGTGTTTGTATGCCCATGGCACGCGCCTCTTACGCATGTACGCAGGCGTTCATCGAACACAGTGTATGCGGACAATCATCACGCTGTTGCCAGCTGTGTTTATTCAAATGAATTATAGGCTTGGCTTCCGCTAGGTAAATTCTGGTCTGCCTAGGCCTGAGCTGAATTTATACTCTATCGCTGAGCAGCAAGCACGATTGGTTTCTAGCCAATGAGGTAGCGCATTATTTCAAATACCAATCACTCATCGCGATTGCTGACCGATGGCGGTTAATTGAATTCTGCTTATAAATGTCAATTATCATACTAATATTGCCTAGCCTAGGCAATCGCAACGAGCGACTAGCGGGACGTAACATCTGTCGCTTATCAAAATACAACAAAGTTGCCTTCAACTTCAGCTGCTTATGATTTGACACTAATACAGCTGAATTTATACTTGATCGCTTGACGCTTTTGCAGAAAAGCGATTCTCGCGCATGCTCAGTGTTTCCGTTTTCAGAGCGTCAAGCCGATCAATTGTAACAAATCGCTGAGGGTAAAATAATGTTGGTTTTGCGAGTTGAAGAAATCTCAGCGATCGAGTATAAATTCAGCTTATGCCAGCATGCTAGCGACTTATTGATATAAAGATACCGGCAATCGCCTTTCCGAGTAGCGACGGAAGTTACGTCACAAAAAACATTGCGCCCCTTGCGCATGTCTATAGTCTGTCTCGTCTCCCATGTTGGATTCGCAGTGGCAGATTTGAATCGCACGCGCTAAAGTTTGTTCGGCTTATATAAGACTCAGTGCTTACGCTAGTTGCGTGACTAGCGAACGCTTATGTGAATTTACGCGAGCGTGAGTTGGGACTTTATTGATGCGCGCAGTATTACACAGTCGAACAAACTTGAATCCCGCAGGGTGTATACGCACGGGTAGAAGTGCAATTTACAAGTTCCGCTGGCAACATTAAGTTCTGCGTAAACACACCGATTCCAATTGGCATTAGCCGTTACTCTCAACTTGAGACGATACAGAGTATAATAGTATCATAAGGGTAGAAGGTTGGCCCACAAGTGCCAAGTATGCAAGGCCCAAATTTGATCCTGATGTGTGATGTCCATAAAAACGAATCTACGCACCTTGGGGCGGCTATCCTGTCTAGGCTTTCATGTCAGACTTCAAGGCCTAGCCCTAGCCTACTGAGCCTAGCCTACTGTACTAGTACAACTAAGCCTAGCCCGCCCTAGACCCCAAACAACCAACTAAAAACGTTTTCTAAGTTTGTAGTGTATCATGTATGTATTTTGCTATTGCTAATTATTAAGCCTAGGCTTAAGACTTTAAAGTATTAATAATAATATAAACATGACAATATTATTATTAACAACCTTTTTTTCCTTTCTGTTTACTGTTTGTTTTTTACACAGAAGAAAATGATCAGAAAGCTCGGAGAAATGTCAGCCAAGACCCTGACTACTAACAAGACACAGATTGTATTCACGAAAGAGGAAGCTATTCTCGAGTTAGGTGATGAAGGAATCCTGGTTCAATGTCAGAAATGTGGTATATTGTGTGACAAAGGTACAGGTTCCCTCCAGTTTTTTCACAAATCAGGACAAGAATTTTGTGCCGGTGTTTATCTGAGTGAAAACCCAGATAAATTATCCGAGTATTTGAAAGAAATAGAAGAAGTTCAAGAAGCTCTAAATCTAGGTCTTGTCCTGGTTTTTGCTGCTGGAAGTAATAAAGAAGCAGCAAAAACAATTGTGAAGAAACTGGTGGAGCTGTTTACTACAGACGACCACTGTAACAAGTACTACTCGGTTAAAGATGACAAGGAGAGGCACCCAGTTCTGAATTATGAGGACTTCCGCCAAGTGCAACGATTGATTGAACTAATTTTGGAGTGCAGTTATGAGGGGCAAATAGGCGATGAAATGCGTGACAGTTTGAAAACTGTCTTTTCAAATGGCCATGTCCTGTTCACAGGACTTGTGCAAAAACTTTCTTCTTCGCTCTCCTACTACATGAGGCACTGTGGAGAAGATGTTCGAGAAATACATCTTCATCCAATTCCCCATGTAAAAGAAGATCAAATGAATGAGATCCACAATGGAGCGATGAGTGAAGAGTTTGCTCAAACTCTGGTAACCATGGAAACGCGAGAGTTTGAGTCATTGAAAAGACAGTGCGACAGATTTGCGGAGGCAAACAAAGGCACGTTAAGTGAGAGTTTTAAGGACCAGCATGAATCTGCCGTGGATGAAAATGATCATGAATCTATGGCAGCGCTAGCAGCATACATTTCCTGTGTGGAAAAGACCGAAAGCCTACCCTCCTCAAATGAAGTTGATATAACACCTATTATTAATAGTCTACAGTTCTGCACAAATCTAAAATTGAACTGCCAAGAAGGGTACTTTGGCATCGCGAATAATAGAGTACAAAATTTGTTTCAAGAAATAATAAATGATTCAATCAATCCCCGCACCCTCGCAGTAGTCACAGAACTGGATGCCTCATCCTTGACTAGCCGGGATGTCTGTAGTAATGCCTCCGATGTAACACGTGTCATGAAATTAATCCCAAAGATGATAAATCTTCACAAACTTGACATCAGAGAGAATGAGTTTGAACCAGGAGACTCATCAGTATTAGCAAATAGCCTCACTCAATGCACGCAATTACAAGAATTCAATATGAGTCGCATGAAGGGTGTTACATGCTCAGACATGAATACGATATTCACAGGGTTTGTATTTCTTGTTTCATTGCGTAAGCTTAATATATCACGCAACCCATTACCAAACGTAGACAGCGTGAAATGTCTACGTAAATGTCAAGCATTGCAACGGATAGACTTGATGGGCATGAAAGGCGAGGAGGATGAGATGGCTGCATTAATTACTACAGCTGGTGAATTACCTCAACTCACAACACTGTATCTCACCGCGAATCGTGTAATTAATGACAGCAAGTGTTTCCAGGCGATTATTAGTATTTTACCTCAACTCAGGATTTTGAATCTACAGTACATCGAGTTTACAAAGGAACGACTGGAGACTCTGATATCAACATCAAGAAATACATCCATGCAGCAATTAACGTGAGTAGAAACATAACGTTTAAGCTTACTCAAAATAATGACCTAAAAAGTCGTCTCAATAAACCTCTTTTTTAGCAATCTTAGCAATGTTCTACATGAAGGTAAGTTATGTAGTGGTTAGTAGACAGTATGAATGAAAGGATAGGGGGTTGTTTTTGTTGTTTGGATGTTTATTTTGTTGTTTATTTGTTTGTTTTTGTCTTTACGTCTGTTCGTGTTTTTATTTTATTTTTTTTTCCCGGCGCATTAGCATTGACCGGTGTGCGCGTTTTTCATGAAATAAAATATTTCGCGAATTTATTGGTCTGAATAATCCTCTTTTTTAACAATTTTCGAAATATTTCACATCAAGGAAATTTATGTAACTCTTTTGTAGAGTGTCTGAATGAAAGTATAGGGGTTTGTTTTTGTTGTTTGGATGTTTATTTTGTTGTTTATTTGTTTGTTTTTGTCTTTATGTCTGTTCGTGTTTTGTTTGTTTTGTTTTTCGCGGCGCATTAGCATTGACCGGTGTGCGCGTTTTTCATGAAATAAAATATTTCGCCAAATAATTGGTCTGAATAAACCTCTTTTTTAACAATTTTCGAAATATTTCACATCAAGGAAATTTATGTAACTCTTTTGTAGAGTGTCTGAATGAAAGTATAGGGGTTTGTTTTTGTTGTCTGGATGTTTATTTTGTTGTTTATTTGTTTGTTTTTGTCTTTATGTCTGTTCGTGTTTTGTTTTGTTTTTTTTTCGCGGCGCATTAGCATTGACCGGTGTGCGCGTTTTTCATGAAATAAAATATTTCGCCAAATAATTGGTCTGAATAAACCTCTTTTTTAACAATTTTCGAAATATTTTACATGAATGAAATTTATGTAACTCTTTTGTAGAGTGTCTGAATGAAAGAATAGGGGTTTGTTTTTGTTGTTTGGAGGTTTATTTTCTTGTTTATTTGTTCGTTTTTGTCTTTTATGTCAGTTATTTTTCTTTTTTTTCTGTGGCGCACATAATATATAAGCGGCGTTGACAGGCCCCGTGGCGGCGACGCAAGGCGTTCGTGAAATACAGGGTCTCATGAAATAAAATATTTTGCAAATTTATTGGTCTGAATAAACCCGTTTTTTAGCAATTTCCGAAATATTTTACATCAAGGAAATTTATGTAATACTTTTGTAGAGTGTCTGAATGAAAGTATAGAGGTTTGTTTTGTTGTTTGGATGTTTATTTTGATGTTTATTTGTTTGTTTTTGTCTTGACGTCTGTTCGTGTTTTTTTTGGTTTGGGGTTTTTTTTTACTAGGCGGCGCATGCGTACCGTACGGGTTTTCATGAAATACAAAAATTTTGCGAAATAATTGGTCTGAATAAACCACTTTTTTAGCAATTTTAGGAATATTTTACATGAAAATTATTTATGTTATTCTTTTCTAGAGAGTCTGAATGAAAGAATTAGGGGGTTGTTTTTGTTGTTATCAGAACTTTAAGCTTCAATAAATCAATACCGGGTATCTTATAAAATATTCAGGGAGTATTGACATTTGACATTTGACAACATGTTCAATTTTTATTAATTTTTTTTTTTTGGCTGTTCATTTATTTTCCTGTCCATTATATAATTTTGGCTTTGTCTGTCTTGTTGTTTGGCATTTTTATTTCACATGTTAACGACTATAAAATAATAGGCCTACACAATGTACTGTATTTTCGTCTCAAGTTGAGAATGCCATCAGTGCATTTACACGGTTGCACTCTCAACTTCAGACGAGACACGGTATATTGGACCTTTAATATTTCCTCCATGTACTCTCTTAATTTTGATCAACTTCACCAAAAATATTTAAAATTTTGATCGAAAATCAGACTTTTTATGATTTTTTTTGAAATTTTAGCATTTTTGACCGTATTTGGGGCAAATTTCTCAAAGTTGGTAAAAAAAAAAAACGCGTCCTAAATATTTTTATCTAGTTTTTAAATTTTTTTTTTTAATTTTCTCCAAAATTAGCATTTTGCCCAAATTTGACCTCACAGATGAATTCATCAAGTCTTTGCCAAATATGTATACTTTTATATATTTTAGACCAACAATTTAGCAGTTATGAGGCCCACAAATTTGTTTAAGACCACCAAAGCCATATTGTAATATTTGCTGATGAGGACGCCCTTTCTGTTTTTACATGATTATATAATGTAGGTACTTTATAACATAACCCTGCAAAAATCAAGACTCGAGGTACTGTAGTTTTGTCAAAATCCGAGATTTTGAATAAAACGCAGGAACCGTCGTTTAATTATTTATACGGTGGAAATATTAGTCGAACGCATAGCGATGTTCACCGGGAATGTTCATAACACAGTACGTACATGGCGTGCGGGTTTGTAGAATGGCTGAACTGGGTACGCTAAAATGGGGGAGCCATTACAATTCAACTTTGTTTTTTCATTCTAGTTTATTCTTGAAGTACTTGACTGTGTTCAAAGTATTTGGTATCAATTTATTGCTAGAAGTTTGCTCTAAACAATAAAACCATTTCCAGCCCATCTTAATACTAATCACGGCGTGTCCGTCCGTCCGCGCGCTATCGCGTGCGTGTCCACGCGGTTCGCGTTCTCGCGGTGCACTATCGCGTGCTCGCGGTGCGTTATCGCGGAGTATCAACGGGAGTGTGCGCTGAATACAGTGCGCGCATCGGAGAGCATTACAGTGTAACTAACTGGTGCATCTCATCGGACCAACACATATTTCAATACAGAACATGACTATCTCCGGAATCCTTCAGAATGGTTAACATAAAAATTATCAGTTGTGGTAAGGCCTATAACCGTGTTTGCGTTCACGTTTCTCGCGATTGATTTCATTACTTTAGTGACGGCCTATATCCACGTCTACTAATTTCGGTTTCTCTAAACATGCTAAATGTAGTAGCAGGACAGGGCTTGGAAGAGGCGAATGATGGGTTTCCAGATTATGGGTAGGCCTACCGAACAACCGAAGTAAGCATCACAGCTATAAAACAAACAGATTGATTAAGTTGTGTCAAGTTGGGCCTTGATCATTGAGACACATTTTATAGTAGTTTAAAAAGTCAGGGCAGGTATATGGGTAACAGGTGTTGGGTAATTAGAAATAGGCCTATCATGAGAACCGCCGACCCGAGAACCGCGAAATCTAGTTTGGACTAGTATTGTGAGAGTTATAGTAAAAAATCTTCAATTAGGTAACAGGGGAGCCGGCGGTGGGGGATTCTATAGACATTATACACAAACAGGGCTAAAATGAGTCGCCTATAAATTTACATAAGTAGAGAAGTGAAACACCTGTGGGGCTCTGATTTCACATGCACTTCACACTGAATGATTGATCTAACTTGTGATGCAAACAAAATGTGCATTAATTAATGCAATTAATTAATTAGTTAATTGGATGTTAATTAGATACAAATTTTGACCACTTTTTGGCAATGTCCGGCCATTCTGCGCTCGCACTTATCCCACAAAACAATGTACAAGCTTGGATTAACTTGATTTTAATTTAAAAGGAATTTCATAAATATCTCCTTTTAATTACAGTTTTGTATTTAAGATAAAGAATTAAGCATTATTATCAAATTTAATGACCAGTAGAACTAGAAGTTGTTTGTCACCTGAGATCAAATCTGTTGCATTTGAGCGACAAGCATAGGGAATTCAGTAGGTGAAATCAAACAGGAAATACAAACAAGCTAAGCATGATTCAAATGTGGTTATTCCAACAGGTTGTGTTCTTTATGTTGGAATAGATATGATACATGAAAACAATAAATTTGTACTTCGGGTTCAAGTCCATGAAGACATTATGTGCTCAATATCCGCATAATAATATACCATATTTAAAGTCACCCTGTATAGTACCATTTTGCATAGAGATGACAAATAATATATATGTACTACTTAACAGTGTACAAAGGGCCATTTAATTACATAGAAGAAAATGAAGTTTGTATATGGGCAATTCCAAGCAAAAGTGGACATGACTCAAAAAAATAAAATTGCCTCTATGTATTTCTTTTAACTTTCATATTATTCCACACAGATGTAATGTTCAAGTTCTAAACTTTTTTCTGCATTTTTCTAGTGTATTTTTAGTGGAAAAATGCTGTTCAACTTAGGTATTTTCTAAGTGGGCCTATTTTATTAAACAGGGGCACTTTTCTTTTTAATTTGATACATTTTATATCTATGAAATATGGTCTTCAAGAAATATCCATCACATTTTAAATAACCCCTCGCTAATTTTATCCTTTCGTTGTGTTTTCATAACACTAAATATGGTGTAGCACGAGTTACCGAGAGATGCATTTTTTAATATATTTACAAAATGTTGGCAATTGATGCCACTTATTATTTTCCTTCTACTAGTAGTACCTTGAATAAATATAAGAAATTGAAATACAAAACAGTATCTACCACATAATAATGACCCCTTAAAAACTGTAGCACGAGTTACCAGTAGCACGAGTTACCGATGTAGCACGAGTTACCATAGCCCACTTCCCCCCTGTACCAGCAAAGGTAATGCAAAATACCACTTGGCAGCAATAGAGGTATCTCCCAACTGCATGAATATGCATTTATGTAACCATGGTAACAACTTTCTAGCAGTAGTGTAGCCAGGTGGGGAAGACTTCCCCCTGGCAAACACGAATTATGCGGTTCGTAATTAAGGTGGCACTCACTCAAACGTGTGTAAATAACAATATTTTGTAAATGCAAATGATATGCAAATAAGCTCATTAATATTCATAAATATGCAAATAACATGACAAACATTAGGTCACAATATCCAATCACCAAACAAAGTTTGAAGTTGAAGGTGCTACAGTGATGGTTGACCTACCAGTCTATATGCAGTATTGAATGGGCTTTCATTTGATACCTCACTTTGTTCATTTTAACTAAGGGAAAGACTTGCAAAATGTAAAAATGTTTCCCCTACCCCTTAAAATTTTGATGTGTGTAAAAATTCTCGCCATTTATAAAAATTGGGATTATAAGAAAACTACAAGAGCTATAGGCTTGAAAAACTAATCAGTTATGCACAGTATAAGTTCCTACTTGGGTATAACATTAATATCTTTCCATTCCTTCTCAATTTTCTTTTCTAATTTTTTTATCAATTTGTGACATCTGTAAATTACGTAAAATTTGGCATTTCGAAAAATCACAACAAAAAAAATATGAGGGCGACATGTTTAAAAAACTAATCAGTTATTCCCATGATACAGTACTACAGGGATATAGTACCAAACTTGTGCTAAAATGCATATTTTTTGGGTTTTAATTTTTTTATCAAATTGACTCGCCACCCCATTTTTGAGCAAAATCGGGAACAATTAGCACCTGTAATATTGCGCAATCATGTGACCTATATTCAATGTGTGTGCACCAATCAGATGTCAGACTTGCACTACAACATGATGTGAGCCTTGCAGAGCCTTTATAAGTGTGCCAATAGAGTTCAAATATGTTGTGATGATGTTGTCACTTATGGATCTCATATTTTTATTTCCGTCAAAAGCATATGCCTCTACTGTAATGCTCATATCAGGAAAACAATGACAGATTTTGCATTTCTGACTTCAGAAAAACTAATCAGTTATTCCCATGATACAGTACTACAGGGATATAGAATCAAACTTGTGCTAAAATGCATATTTTTTTAGTTCTAATTTTTTTATCAAATTGACTCGCCACCTCATTTTTGAGGCAAAATATTTCTGTTGATGAGTTCTACCCAGAAAACAATATTTTGTAGCAATAGGGTCAACATGAAATTTTGATGGTTATCCCTAATTGTATGCTGATACATGCACTGTATTGGTGTTATTTGTACATAAATTGGGTTATTTTGGGGGTTATCATGGTTATATCAAAGTATACTTTGGTTATATTTTCATAGATTGGGTTATTTGATCATATACCAGTCATTGAGGAATTTTTATCAAGAAACTTTAACATTTAAAAGAACATTAACCATTTTGTATATGGCCGGACAAACTGTAGCACGAGTTACCGTAGCACGAGTTACCATGTTTTTTGCCAGTCAATGTAAAACTATGAGGGACAGAACTTTTTCAAGTTATACCAAGATAAACCTTAGCATAGCAGTTACTTATCATATAATCAATTAGGCTTTAATGTTTTTTGTTTTAGGACACGATCAAAATAAAAATGAGTGATTTTTTAGCATGTCCTCTGCTCGTAGCACAAGTTACCGTTTTTCGCAGCTGTCCCATACGTACAAAAGTTGATATATTCATTTAGCAATACTATGAGGATCTAGCCTTGAATGTTGGGTATTAAAATACAAAAAATACAGATTCCAATCGAATGATTTTAAAAAGCTGGAGCACAAAGTATGTAAAAGGACGCCATAAAGTGTAGCACGAGTTACCGTGGAATTGCCCATATATTCCATACACTTACTACATTAAACCTGTTTGATTTTGATGAATTTCGTACTAATGAGTCAAACATACACAGATCACCCTGTATACTTAATATTTGAGTATAACTGTGGACAGAAACCCATGACCTATATATTTCTCTTTCTAATTTACATTTTCAGTGATGAAATAAAGGACTGCTACTTGAATAAAGAAGTTAATCTTCAAAATATATATATATTTTTTACCACCCTGTATGTTCAACACAGAACACCACCAGTCGCCCCCTTTAATATTTTTTGTGGGCCATTGTCATATCTTTCAAAATCCACATCTGGGCTTCACAATCAGGGTACATATTTCAAAATTCATGTTTCTTAGCATCCTGCTGCTTAATGAAAGAAGCTGAAGGATTTCTTTTAATTTATAAATGAAGTATGTCTACTCCCCTTAAAATCACACATAAAAAGAAATCACACAAATGCCTTAGTTTTTTCATTATATGGTGACACTGACAAGTTCACCTTTTTTGACATTTTGATGTTTCATCTTCAAAAAGCACATTTTGAAAGCTCTAATTTATATAGTAAAGGAATTTTAAATTGACTACTGGATGACTTTTCTAAATGTAGTTATATGCACCTAAGTTTTGAAATCAAAATCATTTGCATATTTGAATTACAGAAAAAAAGTGACCCAAAGAAAGATTTGTCAAAAATCTCCAAAATAATGTCCCCTTCTTTATATAAGATTTTATGAAGCACTATAAATCAATTTAAAACCCTTCCAAATTGTGCAGAATGGGTGAATATTTTCATGTGTATCCTGTAATTCAATGTACCGAAAATCATGATTGTACATCAAGTGGCGGAGTGGGGAAGAGTGTTACCAACTGATGTCACAAAAAATCATGTCCCCTCCTTTACAGCATTATTCTATCTGCAATATATTTTTGCAATTAGGTACCAATGTTTTTAAATTACATTTTTAATAGCTTAAGGTGCAACCATTGTAGGGATAAGAACCAATTTTTGAAATTCACTATAGATTTTTTTCTTTTGCCACATCATAAAATGTCCTCTCCTCTACGCTTTATAATACAAAATCATGACTTTGTCTAATTTTATATATTCCAACAATGATAAAGTGACCAAAACTAATTAAATTTCAAAATAGGAACTGCTAATGATAATTAAGTGTGATTTGTGGAGAAATAATTTGCTATTCCAATTGTAAGATTTCAGCCTGTCAAAAAAAAAAATATGTCCCCTCCTTTTCCATCAATGGTTTTTGCATTTTATTGAAATAATAGGATTATCTTTGTTTGAACTAAAGAAAGGTGAACCAAGGAATATGGGTTGGATACAAGCAAACATAACAAGAATTTGTCTTTAAAAAAGACAACTTCACGGATCAGGTGTATATAGTACATGTACTTTGAGCTACTTTGGTCTAACATTTAATATTCATATCTAACCTACTCTGCACTTATTCGACAATAAATAAGTGATATGAGGCTTAATAATGATACCTGCGTCTTGACTCTGAAAATATTTTTTTAAAACCTCATTTTGCATTTAGTTTTTTAAGCCCCCTCTGGACCCTTCTACAGGATCTCATTTTGCATTTAGGTTTTTATTGTGTTGCAAAGTAGCAAAACTTTCTTTATATATTACCCAATTTGTGCCTGGAAAAGGCTATCCCCTCTTACAACCTATCGACAGGTCTGATTTCTATAATGAGGTGTCACCAGGTTTGCAAGAGATAACAATACCAAATCTAAACACCATGAAATTCACCACATCACGACCAAGCTCACATTGGGCACCCCATTCCTTTTTAAAGGAATTTTTATTAAGCCACCTATACAGGAAACAAATTTGGCTATAACTAGGAAGAAAATGGCAAGATGCCTTAAATATCACTAAAGTAAACAAATTACACAGCCATTTGCTCTTGCTAGCTTTTGTCAGGGTCATGGTCCTGCTTTAATTTTATGAACACCAATATTATACAGGTTATACACATGGGTTATTACAAGAGTCAATAAACATTCAATTAACAATAGATAATGGATTTAGTTTTGTGCAATGTAGTAATTTTCTGAAGTAAATCGCCTGCTGCATATTTTTCTATATAGATGATATGTTTACTTTGTGATTAGGCCTGACCTTGACCTGCTAGTTTTGATTAAGGTTTTACCGTCGTCACCCGATTCGACTTGACTATTGCGCCTGTTTTCAAGGCGTGGGTACGCCGCGTCGTGTTTGGCGTTGCGTTGTAGTCATCGCAGAGAACGATGTGTGTTGTGCGTGTCAATGCTATTTTTGCGCACCGGCGATAACTAGGGCCAAAAAATAAAGAAAACAATGTTTGCTGAGTGCAAAAAAGTGGCCGCTTCTAATATTAAATACAACATGTACAAACCAAATCTTGCCAGCGTGCTTCCAGTAATAACGGACCTGGACCCCCTCCCCAAAGTAGGCCTGTACGACAGTAGGGTCCAATACATGGTATGAAGTTATAGGCCTACCAAGCAAACACAGAATCAGGGTGTGTTTTTTAACATTAGGCCTAAACCATGTAAACGAGTGTTAGTTAAATTGATTAATTCGTTTTAATAATATTTTGGCCTAAATGTTGGGTAAGCACTAGGCCTATTAAAAGGTTGGTCTGAATTGTGGAAACTTTCGGGCCTCATAACTTCTAAATTGTTGATCTAAAGTATATAAAAGTATACATATTTAGAATGGCAAAGACTTGATAAGTTCATCTGTGAGGTCAAATTTGGGCCAAAATGCCATTTTTGGCCCAAAATCCCAAAAAATAACGGTTTTTGGCCCACTTCTTTTTCATGCATCGTAACAAAAAAATTATTGGGCCAAATTTTTTTTTTATTAATTTTTAAAAACTAGATCAAAATATCTAGGACACGATTTTTCATTTTTTTGAATTTTGACCAATTTCACCAAAAATATTTGAAATTTGGACCAAAATCAGGCTTTTTTATGATTTTTTTGAAAAATCAGCATTTTCTGACCATTTTTGGTGCAAATTTCTCAAAAAAACTACATATAGTCTCTACACATAAGGGGTACTACACCCCTCGATAATTTTGTGACTATTTTTGCATTTTTCTCAAAAAATAATAACACACTGGTAACAAAAGTTATGTATATTATTGGGGCAAGGAATCCAATTACTACACTGAAATTTCAGTGCTCAAGACATGATAAAGACATTCAGGTTTGTTGAAAATGATCAGAGGGTCATAAAATCAAAATTATATGTACTTCATGCTCATTTACAATAGTTTAGTACAGGGTAGATAGAAAAAAATCTACAAATGTACGCATGTACAATGTAGGCTTATTTTAATAGATAGAAATGACCCACTTGTATCACCACGTGGTACACTCTTGCTCTTAAATGTTCGAGTTTTTGTGTGTATTTAGAACTTAAATGCAGTTTTCATCGATTTGGAATTTTAAGTTTAAAAGTTGTTAGTTATGGTGGACGGAAAAAAATTGGCTTGGAAAATCAAATCTTTTCTTCAGAAATTTTCAGATTCTTTGCATCTTTTCCTTTCTGAAAATGTATACTTACCCAGTGGGCACACCCGACGTTGAAATCACGTTGAGATCACGTTGAAATTTCGACGTTGAAATCACGTTGTATTTGCAAAAAGATTTCAACCCGATTTCAACCCGATTTCAACGTTGATTCAACGTCGAAATTTCAACCTAATTTCAACCTGAATCCCACGTTGTATTGACGTCGAAATTTCAACCTAATTTCAACCTGAATTCAATCCGATTTTAACCTGATATTTATTTAAATAATTATAATTATTATAGGCCTATAGTAATATATTTATACGTACCCGTGTAGAACCTCACCGCTGTGGTCCGTCTGGGAGAATATTATCATGAATTCATGATTATAGGCTAGGCCTGGTATCGCCCCTGGGTAACTGGTATCGCCGTCGTTGTCGGTGCAGAGGGCCGGTGCAGTCGGCACACATACGCGGGATGCAACCGGGTGTGGAGTCGTGGTGAGCCGCGCGCAGTGGTCACGCCGTCGTTGTCGGTGCAGAGGGACGGTACAGTCGGCATCCATACGCGGGATGCAACCGGGTGTGTAGTCGTGGTGAGCTGCGCAGTGGTCACGCCTCGTTGTCGGTGCAGAGGGCTGGTGCAGTCGGCATCCATACGCGGGAGTCAACCGGGTATGGAGTCGGAGGGCCGTGAACGGCGGTCATGTTTTTGACCAAAAATCACATTTTTGATTAAAAATCACATTTTTGACCAAAAATCACATTTTTGACCAAAAAATACATTTTTGACCAAAAAATACATTTTTGACCGAAAATCACATTTTTGACCAAAAATCATATTTTGACCAAAAATCACTTTTTTGACCAAAAATTACATTTTTGACTAAAAATTACATTTTTGACCAAGCTTCACATTTTTGACCATAAATCACATTTTTGACCCCTGACCAAAATAACATATTTTGAAATAAAAACACATTTTTGACCAAAAATCACATTTATGACCAAAAATCACATTATTACCTAAAACACATTTTGTCAAAAATCTAATTTTGACCAAAAATCACATTTTTGTTTCAAGATGGCCACCACTGAGTAAACATGCAACTTTTGGAATCTTCTTGGTATCCGATTTTGCTAATTTCTCACCTTTTCATATCAGTTTATCGTAATAGCCTCAATTTGATGATTTGACCTATTTTTACCCTTCAAATCCTAAATAGCTTTCCATAGATTTTAGGTGCAAAGTAAGCGTCGCGTTTTAGGCCATAAGTCGAGTTACCTTGAACTTTGACATTTATATATCATCATATCAATTTTTCAACGTCGTCGTAGAGCCTTCAAGTTGAGTTGCCCAGCAAACACAAAACGTTTTACAGATAACGTGTTATTGTCGGTTTATATAAAGGTATAAAACGTTTTAATAACGTTCTAAAAACACTTTTGAAAAATAGATGCACGATTTTAACATAATGTTATTAAAGAGTTGACAAAGCATTTTGTTTACCTTTATAATGCGAGTAATACAGCAATAAAGACTAAACAATTCTGGTTTATTTTTTCAAGATGTGCCGCCATTTTGAAAATGGCCGCTGCCTTAACAACTGCCTGAAAACAACAACAACAAACACATGTACATATACAGGACACCTCTTTCACCTATTATTGATATAAAATCAACCAGAAATATTATAGTGCTCTAGCTGTAGAACAATTATTTTGGATATGAGGTAATCCATTATTTTTTTCAAGATGGTATAGCCAATTTCATAGTGGCTGCCGCCTTTATTTTTAGCTGGAAAACACACACAAAAAAACTGCATATTTATGTTCTAAAGATTCAAAACAATTTTTGAATAATTAAAAATATGGGTTAAAAAGGATCAAAAATTGGGATATTTTAAGGTCCTTATTCAAAAAAAAATTCTGTCTTTAGAACATAGATATGCGATTTCAATAGATTTTGAAATTCAGTGTAAGTTGTTATGATTTCATATTATAAAACATATTATCATACACATCGCAAATCCAAAATAAAATCAGCTCCGTCCTTTTGATTTTCAAGTTACTTTACATGTGTCATACTTTGATACAATTTGTATCAAAACGCATCCTTAACACTTATACCCCGTCTTCAACACTCTAAATGCTAACGTTTAGCTATTAAAGCGACATGTTTAGATAAGTAACAACATCATAGGACTTCTCATGACGATGTGTGTCACACATCGACAATTCAAGGTTACTTGGATATTTGTGCTGAAAGTCAGTTTAAACTTTTAGAAATTAGATATGTAAGCTTTTTATTTGTGATATTTAGGAGTTGGTGTTGCCAAAAATACCAATCGTTTCGTGAAAATGTGGAAAACAATATTTTCTTTTATTCCTAAGCACTTTAATGAGTCTCCGGCAATCATAATATCATGCCTTATAAATGTTAGAAAGATAATAATCAAGCCCGAATCACATGGTTGCCATGAGTTTGTTTTAGATAAAACCACGTGATTCGTGCTTGATAATTATTTTTCTGACATAGGGCATATTGTTGTGATAGGCGGAGCCTTCCTTTAAAAAGTGTGTATTTGTTTAAAAAGTGTTACGAGCTGGACATTTAGAACCTAAACACATTAGATTTGTGATGGTTCTCAAAAGAACTCGTTAATTTTCAAGAAGTATTTTATGTTAAAGTGTGAGGGTTATCCATAGGCCTATGTACTAGGAGGACACTTTAGAACTTGACCCTTTTGGAACCTTTAAGAATGTACTGGATGCAACGTGCCCATTATACTTAACTAGATTTCGCGGTTCTCGGGTCAGGCGCTTCTCGTGATAGGCCTATTTCTAATTACCCAAACCCGTTACCCATATACCTGCACTGACTTTTTAAACTACTATGAAATGTATCTCTCAATGATCAAGACCCAACTTTACACAACTTAATCAACTCTTGTTTGTTTTTATAGGTGTGATGCTTACTTCGGTAGTTCGGTAGGCCTACCCATAATCTGGAAACCCATCATTCGCCTCTTCCAAGCCCTGCCCTGTTACCACATTTAGAGAAACCGAAATTAGTATCTGGACGTGGATATACCCAGCAAACACAAAAACGTTTTAAAAATGTTTTAAATAAGTTATATTTTGGCTTTTGGTTTAAGTGAAAACGTTTTAATAACATTAAAATGTCGGGTTATATAAAGGTCATGATAACGTTTAAAACGTTTTGTATGAAAACACACTACAACAATATTTTTGTCAATACTTAAATAACATTATGTTAAAATATTTGAACCCAGCAAACACAGAAATGTTCTTGTTGAAGAAAAAAAACACATTTTAATAACATTTAAATGTCGGGTTACATGAAGGTCATAAAAACGTTTGAAAACGTTATTGCAAATATTTTGGGGAAAAATTTTTCCCAAAATAAGATTCTGTTTAGAATGTTTTGTATCAGTTTTCAAGAATGTTTTTGGAATGTTATCAAAACATTTTTATACCCTTTATATAACCCGACATTTAGGCCCTACACGTTTTCTGTAAAACATTTTTGTTTGCTGAGCAGTAGATTATCAAATTTTTTTTAAGGTTATGAAACCGTTTTATACTCTTAATATTCCTTTTATATAACCCGACATTTAAACGTTTTCTGACAACCTTTTGCGAATGATGTCGAAAACGTTTTGTGTTTGCTGGGTAGGCCGTTACTAAAGTAATGAAATCAATCGCGAGAAACGTGAACGCAAAAACGGTTCATATGCCTTCCGGAAATAGTCATGTTCTGCTGAAATAGGCCTATAATTATTGGTCCGATGAGATGCACGTGTTTGGTGTGTGCACGTGTTCGGTATTGAAATATATGTTGAAAATAAGGCCTATAATTATTGGTCCGATGAGATGCACCTGTTAGTCACACTGCTTTTCCGATGCGCGTACTGTACTCCGCGCACACTCCCGTTGATACTCCGCGATAGCGCACATAGACATGGGATAGCGCACCGCGAGCACGCGATAGTGCATCGCGTAAACGCGAACCGCGCTGACGCGAACGCGATAGCGAGCGGACAGAGGGACGGACGGACGGACACGCCGTAATTAGTATTAAGATGTTAATATACTTAACGTAAAAATCCTGAGTAAAAATGTCAAGTTTTTCTTCTTTTCACGTTACAACTAACTTGAAACTTCTGATACCATGTAAGGTATCTTTAACATAATTATGGTTTCTAAGTCCTGACTTTTGATACACTAACATATAACTAAACTGGAAATTGTTGATAGATTATATAACTGAATACTTCTATTTTTCTCATGGAAGAACTTCACAGAACTTTCTTAGACTGATATACAGATAGTGTGATCAATAGCTTTGGCATTGTTCTGCGTTTGCTTCTGCTTCTGCTTTGATACTCCTCAACGCTACATTTGTAACCAGACGAGGAGAACTCTGGAACCTAGAGTTAATGAGTGTATTTTTGAAGTACAGTCAATAGTACCGGGGTGATCCCCTGCAATCCACCCTTCAATGTATTTAAATAATAATAATAATAATAATAAACCATGCTTATATAGCGCTTTACACCAAAGTCCCTAAGCGCTTAAACAAATTATACATAGACAAAAACATAACAAATAAACATTAGTATGCAATTTTAAATAAATAAGTTTTCAGAGATGTTTTAAACTGATTAACAGTCTGAGAGTTTTTCACATGTAATGGTAAACTGTTCCAAAGTTCAGAGGCAGCAATAGAAAATGAGCGATGACCATACTGAGTAGAATATGATGAGCTAGTTAGACGAAATTGTGTTGACGATCGAAGACTACGTGGAGGCGTGTAATGCTGTATGAGTTCTTGTAGATAGACAGGTGCAAGATCATTAATACATTTATAAGTGAGGAGGAGAACTTTGTATATAATGCGGTATTTCACAGGTAGCCAATGTAAATCATGAAGGATTGGAGTAATGTGATCACGTTTCTTAGTAAGCGAAATTAATCTGGCAGCCGAGTTTTGAATTCGTTGGAGTTTGGAGATCTGTGAGTCGGGTAAACCATAAAGAAGACTATTGCATTGGTCAAGGCGACATGTAATAAAAGCGTGAACAAGCATTTCAGTACAATTTTATCAAGATATTTTCTGATCTGGCCAATTTTATACAGAGCAAAAGATGCTGAGCGACAAATGTTATTAACAAAAGAATCCATTCTCAGATCATTCTGGACAATTACACCAAGATTGCGAGCATTATTTACAGGTTGGATAAATGAGTCACAAATTTGAACAGGTGGTAAAGGTGAATTGTGTCTAAAACGAGATGTGATATGGATTACTTCCGTTTTGTCCTCATTTAGTTTTAAATCGTTCATGTTTGACCAGGTTTTAATGTCGTTTATACATCTTTCAAGCTTTGGAAGAAGATATGAACGTTCACATTCATCGAGCACAATATATATTTGAGTGTCATCGGCATAAATCATTTTACTGAAGCCATGAGCATTAATAACATCCTCCAGAGGGGCTGTGTACATGGTAAATGATAGTGGTCCAATCACAGATCCTTGTGGAACACCCTCCTTTGGCACATGCGCTTTAGAAATAGTGTTATTGATTGAAACAAATTGTGAGCGGTTGTTGAAGTATGATGAAAACCAGTTTAATACAGATCCAGTAATACCATATCTCTGGGTAAGGCGGTCAATAAAAATATCATGGTTGATAGTGTCAAATGCAGCAGAGTAATCTAGAAGTATTAAAACAGCTTCCTTTCCTTTGTCTACTGCCAACAACAAGTCATTATATACACGAAGTAGCGCTGTCTCAATACTGTGATCAGATCTATAGGCCGACTGCATTTTACCGCGAAGATGTTGTGAAGTGAGATACTTATGTATTTGTGAAGAACATGCACGTTCAATAGTTTTAGCGAGGAATTTGAGATTGGCCACAGGACGATAATTTTTCAGAGTTTCACAGTCTAAGCTTGGTTTTTGATGAGTGGTGTGATGAGTGCAGATTTTAAAACATCAGGAAATTTACCTTGCTGGAATGATAAGTTGATGATTTTTGTGATGATAGGAACAAGCTCATTTATACATTTTTAAGGAGCCATGTTGGTATTGGATCCAGCGTGCATGAAGAAGATGGTGATTTCATGATGATTTCCTTTACCGATTCCTCAGACACCATGGCTAATTCAGAAAGTGTCGAAGTGCAAGAATAGCTTGTTTGAACACTTAAATGTGATGGTGGTGATTCTTCCAAATTAGCTTTAATACGTTGAATTTTTTCTGCAAAAAAGCTGGAGAATCTTTCAACGAGAGGGTCATTAGGAATTTCTGATGGCAAAACTTTAGATGTTTTTGGTTTGCTTAATTTCTCAACTTGTTGAAACAGTTGCTTTGAATTGCAGTTTTCAAACTGCATCTTATGGTAATCAAGTTTAGCTTGATTGATCATTTCATGGTATTGATTGCTGAGTTCTTTGAAGCATTGCTTGTCAATTTCTAATTTAGAAGAGAGCCAGCGACGTTCAAGGCGACGGAGTTTTTGTTTCAAGTCACGGAGTTGCTCATTATACCATGGTGCATTTGGACGACATTTGACCGTGCGAGTAATAAGTGGAGCATGTTTGTCTTTGAGTTTGAGTAACACATTTTCATATTGAGCAATTAGCTTATCTAGATCAGGAGAAGGAGAAGTATATAAAGATGACTGTAAAATATCATTGCGAAAAGTATTCAAGTCAATGTCGCGAAGTTTTCGTATACATATTTCCATTTTTGTAGTCTCAGGGCGAACAATATCAAGTGAGCACAAGACGGCTGCGTGGTCGGAAGGAAGGAAATTAGTGGCACTTACATTGGATACAAAATTGTCTGTAGAGCGGGTGATAATAAGATCGAGTGTGTTCCCTTTAATATGAGTGGGTACAGTTACAAATTGTTTTAAACCGGCCGAATCGATGAGATCCAAGAATAAAGAAGCTTCTCTATCAGCTGGATCATTAACATGAAAATTAAAGTCTCCTGTTATCAGAAGATTGTTGCGTGTAGTAGCAATTTCCTCAAAGAATGATGGGAATTCACGGAAAAATATAGGAGCTGTATTTTGCTTGCATTCGGTTTTTTGAGGTCTATACAAAACAATGAGACGGAGAGGAGTTTGACAGCGAGAAGTTATTGCAAGATCAATATACTGAAATGAATCATATTCTTTGATGGTAGACATATTAATTTTAAATGATTTCCTTAAACAAACACATACACCACCACCTGCTCTGTTTTTCCGTGGGATATGATGCAAGTTATAATCAGGGAGAGTTGACGTCAAATCTGCTATAGCATGATCATCACGATGATCACCTGTTAACCAGGATTCAGTTATAGCTAATATGTCGAGGTTGTTAGACATAATAAGATCACAAATAATAGGTATCTTCTTTTGGATAGATCTGGCATTCCATATGGCAAAGGTGGTTTTGGATTCTTTCACATTTGTTGATTGAAGATCTGTTTGCAGTGTAGATGGTCTAGAGATCGATTGATTAAGATGTGGTGGAGGAGTCGGGTTGCAGTTATGTTTTGCATGATTTTGGTTGCGTTTTCCTCTGTGAGTAAAACGATGTTTTCTGGTCGGAATTTCAAGAGATGTTATGTGCTTCTGAAGATCGAATGGTAATAGAGAGGAATTAGATTGAAGTGCTAGAAGTTCAGATCGTTCATACACTTTTCTTTGAAGTTTTGTGTTGTTAATTTCACATATTGGCTCAGATAAAGGTGGTCCTGGGTTAGGATTTATGTCACCATAAATGAGGATATCAGGCTGAAATGTAGCTGATGAATTTGTGTAGTAAGCAATTCTTGTGCCAAGAAATTTAAGACATCTAGGCTGTTGCTGTTTTGCTTTACTATAATTCCCACAGTCAGTTTCCATACATGTTTCTGTGTGTAGGCACAAGAGCCCAGACAGGAGGAAGATGACCATGAGAAATTCCATTGTTAAATCAATGTCATTGATACAATTAATAGTGAAGATTGATCCACTTAGAAGTCAAGTACATGAGTGTGACTCACCAATCCATGTAGTACTGGCAATACATAGTGTAGATTTCAAACTTGTAGAAGTTAGTTTCAAAACTAAAATAAATTCACATAAATATCAAGAAATAGTTCATCAGTTCCATCAAAAACAAGTCCAGTAGTATCTTGAAGATTGGAGCTATCCACTGGTATGATTTTGAAGAGAAAACTTGGAGCAAAAACAGCACAATTTGGACAAAATACAGGAGCACAATAGGAGAGGCAACCTGCAGCAGCAGTGCACACCTCCTTGTGCTCAGTTTTAGCTGAAGGAGATAAGCATCAAAAACGTCAACCCTACCAGTAGGCTTATATCGCATTGATGTCATCAATACCAATATTACTTGAAGAAAATCTAGACCAGAATCTGTATTTGCTTGCTTAGTTGTTCAACTTGTTTCTTTCTATGTCAAGACACATATCAAGGCAATAACAGCTGTTATCATGAAGCTGATGGGTTTGCACATTTTTGACCAAAAATCACATTTTGAAGAAGTTGGTCCGTTTCACAGTTCCTGGAATGTGAGGCGTGAGTACATTCCATCTGCGGGCTATATGGAATGAATGATGACTAACAACTTGAGTTAGATCTGATGTACGTGGCAGCAACTGCTTTACGATGGACCCAAAGAATTTGAAGGAGGGTCGATCTGTGATGTGAATGACCCGCCTCTGGACTGTATCTAGCTTTATTCAGTGTCGGAGTTGTTCCATGTCATGCCGTGTCAGTTTACTCCATCTTTGATTTGACCATGCTCTTGTATTAAAATTATGGCTCTCTCAATTGGCCAGTTCATCCAAAATCTTTGGCTGCATCTAAACTTTCTTAAGTTAAAAGTCAATTTTTTTGATGCTTTATACATTGTACATTGTCATGGACTATAGTCTATTGCATGGCCAATCTTGTTTTGATTCCATTGTCACGTGGCACAACAACACGTCAGCTGTAACGACAAAAATAACAATTTAGGGATTATCATCTGAAAATACATTTCCATAATTTACACATACAGAAACATTATATTTGACATAGACATGCAGTACGATTAATATGCTTAATGTAAGATAGTTACTCCTGACTGTTTAGGGTCATTCTGCTGAACAATTCTTAGGGCCATTATTCGGACCAAAAAGAGGGAAATTGTAAAGTATTTTTTGCTCTAGTTTCTTTACATGTTTAAACTAGAGCGATAATACCGTACCATAGCTGAACAATGGGGCTTTGGCAGTATATTGTGGTACATGTATATATCAACCCTTTATGACCCCTTAATGACCTTAAATGAATTTTAAAATATTTTAAACATGTTTAGAATGTCATAAGGATCATTGCATTTAAATATCAGCTCAATTGGAGCATTTGAGAAAACATGACCTTTGACCCCCTTTATGACCTTAAATGAATATTAAATTATTTTAAACATGTTTAGAATGTCAGAATGATCATTGCATTTAAATTTCAGCTCAATTGGAGCATTTTCGGTTCAAATGACCTTTTTTGACCCCTGTGACTCCTTTATGACCTCTGATGTTAGGAAATATTTTTATTATATTCTTTACTCCTTCCTCCTTCATTTGACATCACTGGGGGTTCATGATTTGATTCATACCTTCGTGGCATTTAAAGTTATGTCCATTTCAGACCAAAAGGTTAGTTAGTAACCTAGTAACATACACTGTTATAGGCTGATACCATTTCATGGTTCAGCAAAAAGCAAAAACAAAAACTGAGTTCGCTGAGCTGATTTAGGCTTTATACATTGATTGGTAAGACAGACTAATCGAAGAAAAATTCCAAACGTCTTTAGTTTCGGAACCGGGGTGCAAGAAAGAAAGAAAAAGAACTGACCAAAAACACTAGTACAATGACCTAGCACATGAGCATGACTAGACCTGTAGTCTAGGGGTTCACCTATGCTCCCAGCAGTACAATCCAAGCTAGACCTTGCTGCACGATATGACTAGTCTAGGGCTAGGCCTAGGGCCTAAGTTTGTTAATTATAAAATAAACATTTGCCACCCCCCCCCTCAAATGCCAAAGGCCCAAAAAGTCTTCTTTTTTAACCCCAAAAGTCCCCCTTTTTAACCACAAAAATCTCCCCTTTTAACCCCTGAAGTCCCATTTGCGAGCGCATGCTTTCTTGGTCCAAAAATGTCCAAATCCGCCCAGTCCAAAAGGTCAAAATTTTGAAAAAAGGTCCACTTTTTTCAAAATCAGCACCCCCCCAAATAAATCCAGACTACGGGCCTGATTGCCCCCAGCAAATATTCCAAACTGGTATGACTGGGTCTTCTACAAAGTACAAGTCATGTCACAAGCATGTCAACTTCAAAGCACTGTTTCGTGTTTCTCGAATGGTGCATTCATGATTGTATATATACAGCATGCATGTCATGTGCACCAGGCATGTAATTTTTAAACTGCTCAGTAAGCTTAACTATTTTAACATATCCTGACGATACAAAATGGAAAACCAAGTTGAAATATACATCCAGCAATGTGTCCAAAAGTCAAGTAGACCTTTAAAGAAAATTTAAATGTTTACTAACCTGTTATATTTGCAAATTTAGGCCTCAAGTTTATGTACGTCATACGTACGCGTGCAACTCCTTTCGCTTGCTGCTGTACATTGGGCAATATCCACTCTGGAAAAGTGTTGGGCGAAAGCGATATCGCACTACTACAATTTTAATCCAAAAATATAATTTTCGAATGTCCAAACATTTATGGTGGATCTAGGATTAAAAACCTGTTTTTTAAGGTCAAAATGCGAATATCCAAAAATTTGAAATTGTTTTTCAACATGTTTCAGATATAGGCCTAGGCCGACTAGCCCTGAGACAAGATGATCCAGATCCAGACCCTACATCAAGTTCAAACAAACGGACACATTCAAGGCATTTGTCATTGGCTGATGCGCCATCCCGCTCGCGGCAGTGGCATAAGTTTTGCACTCGCGTGTGCGTAGGCCTACTCACAAACACTTGTGCACGCGGGTACGTACCTACAATAATTTGCAAATGCGCGTGCGTAGGCCTACCTGTAAACACTTGTGAACGCGAGAGTGTACTTACAAACACTTGCGAATTCGCATGCGTACCCGTAATAACTTTCGCGTACCCATAAAAACTTGCGAATTCGCATGCGTACCCGTAATAACTTTCGCGTACCCATAAACACTTGCGAACGCGCATGCGTAGGCCTACTCGAAAACACTTGAAAACTCGACTGCGTAACGCAATGTCTTGTGCACGCACGCGCGTGCGTTCCATAATAAACACTTGCGCATGCGCTTGCGTATTTGCAAACACTTGCGAACGTATATGCGTACGCATAAACACTTGAGAACGAGTGCATACACGTAAAAACTTGCGAACGTGCGTGCGTACTCGCAAACACTTGGGAACGGGCATGCGTACCCGCAATAACCTGCGCACGCACGCGAGTACTCATAAACACTTGCAAACTCGCGTGCCTACCTGCAATATCTTGCCCGCGCGCATGCGTGCACATAAACACTTGCGAACGTGCGTTTGTACTTGCAAACACTTGGGTATGCACATGTGTACTTGCAAACACTTGCGAACGCGCGTGCGCACCCGCAATAACTTGCAAACACATGTGCGTACCCATAAAGACTTGAACATGTACATGCGTACCCATAAAGACTTGCGCACGCGCGTGCGTATTCGCATATACTTGTGAATGTGTGTACCGGCAATGTACGCAATCGTACCCATGAACACTTGTAAACATGAGTGCGTACTCGCAAACATTTGCGAACGCATGTGTGTACCGGCGAGTTAACACTTGTGCACGCGTGTACGTACCGTACCCACCCACAATATCACAATATTTAGAGAGGGCGTGCCCATCGACCTCGATCTGCACCTACTGACGCCGGCTACGCCGCGGCGCACACCGCGGCGATACCCGGGCAATACCCCGGGGCGACATCACATAATCGGGTTAGTAAAATAGAAGATATGCGAAGTTCCAATAGGCCTATTAGGGACCACTCACAAACACTTGTGGGGGGTGTTACGAGTCGTACTTGACTCAAGGCCAAAATCACCTTTTACCCGAACTCACACGAATGCACAACACAAATACACTGTTTGATTTTAAGCTAACAAATCTAAGTCTTTAATTGAAAATAGAGTATGCTTGGTACATATAACAATTACAATAAAATCACACAATCAGTTTTATTATATCGGTACTTAACCAGCGGTCTTCTTGTTGGTGATTCTAGAGTTCTTGCAATGTTCTGGACGACTGATGTAATATATCCTTATTCACTTGTTCTGCGAAAATCAGCGAAGTCCATAGTACACTTGCATTTATAAATCCTTGCGTATAAAATCCTCATACGAAAATGATGATGCTTCCTCCAATCTCCTTTGCGCTGCTATCTCCACAAATATATCTCCTTGCGCTGCTTTCTCCTATGCTAAACTCCTTGCACAGTTCTCCAAATTTAACTCCTTGCGCTGCTTCCTCCAAAAATGGTGTTTCTTTCACCAATCACTCTTTTTCCAGGGAACAGGTTTCTTTAACACAGCTCCGCTGTTTTTTGACAGATGCGTGGCCTTCACAAACCCAGCAAACTCCAGCAATTTGACAGAAGAACTTTTAATCCTTTGATGAGGAAGAGCACTTTTGTGTGCTCGCTGTCTTCTTCGTTGCTGTATTAAAATTAGCTCAATTATTGGCTATATAAACTGGTTAAAATGTACTTCTTTTTGAAGCACGAAGACCATCACACACATGTGGAGTTTTCAATCTCACATGACATTCTGTAAAGTCCCAACAAAAGCCTTCAGCTTTTTATATCAGTCCTCATGCAAAAACCCATCATCTATTAATAAACCATTACTTCAATCACATTTTCACAACATTGCTGCAATCTTGGGATTTCCCAAGATTAATTATACACATTCACCTTTCACATTACATCACTTCCTGGGGGGTTTTCTGATGGTGCAATAATGAACTGGGGGTTTCCAAGTTCCAAACATAGCTCTGACTTTGTTTACAATAATTTGGGGGGAATTCCAATATGGCTTTCCACACCATTATCTTGCAATTACAAGGGGCTTTCCCATCTCATGAAATACTTTCAGCTTGTAAACAAAGTTAAATAATTAAATTAAATCAAATTACTCAGGGCACATCACACCCTCCCCCTTAAAAGAAGAAAGTTCGAATGTAATGAAAACTTTCTTAAGTGTTTTCTTCTTTTACATCAACTTCAACATATTATTAACTTTGAGTATTTAACTCATCATACACAGTGACTACTTGTCACACACAACTTCCCTTTAAAAGGAAATTTTTGTTTGTCAGTTTTTATGCAATTCTGGACAGAGCATCAGCCATTACATTGTCTTTTCCCTTAATATGTTTGATGTCCAGATTGTACTCTTGCAAGGTCAAACTCCACCTCACCAGTCTTTGGTTTTTGTTCTTCATCCTGTTGATGAAGGTGAGGGGATTGTGATCTGTGAAAACAAGCACAGGGTATACTGTGGTACCCAAATACACATCAAAATGTAGCAATGCTAATAGCAATGCTAGACACTCCTTCTCAATTGTGGAGTAATTTCTCTGGTGCTTGTTGAATTTTCTTGAAAAGTAACATATGGGGTGGTCAATTTGATCTTCACCCTCTTGCATCACAACACCTCCACAGCCTATGTCACTGGCATCAACAGTCAACTTGAACTGCTTCTGAAAATCAGGTGCAGTAAGTACTGGTGAACTCATGAGTATTGATTTGACTTTGTGAAAAGCATTTTCACACTGTTCTGACCACATGAATTTTGCATCTTTCTTCAACAAATCAGTCAAAGGACTTGCTATCTCTGAAAAGTTTGGACAGAACTCTCTATAATAGCCAACCATTCCTAGAAATCTCATGAGTGCCTTCTTGTTTACAGGTGTGGGGTATTGCTCAATTGCTTCAACTTTGGCTTTGATAGGTTTCACCTGACCTTGACCTACAACATATCCTAAGTATGTGACTGTGGCATGGCAAAACTCACTTTTTACCAGATTGACTGTCAACTGTACTTCAGACAGCTTCTCAAACAATTGATGGAGTTGTTCCATGTGTTGTTCCCAAGTTTGACTGTAAACAATCAAATCATCCACATACGCTTCACATCCCTCTATGTCTGCCACAATTTGGTTCACCATTCTCTGAAATGTTGCTGGGGCGTTTTTCAACCCGAATGGCATAACTTTGTATTGGTAAAGACCAAATGGTGTACAAAAAGCAGAAATCTCTTTGGCACGGTCTGTGAGTGGAACCTGCCAGTACCCTTTCAAAAGATCAAATTTGCTAACAAATTTTGCATTCCCAATTTTGTCAATGCAATCATCAATTCTTGGAATTGGGTACGAGTCTGTCTTTGAATGAACATTTGCAGCTCTCATGTCTGCGACCAATCGGTATGAACCATCAGGCTTGGGAACAAGTATACACGGTGAACTCCATTCACTACTACTTGGTTCTATGATATCATTGTCTAGCATATAATTGATCTCATTTTTGAGATGTTCCATTTTCAATGGATTGACTCTGTAAGGATGCTGCTTGATTGGTTTTGTATCACCAACATCTACATCATGAAATGCAGCATTTGTTCTACTTGGCGTATCAGGAAATATATTGTCAAATTTGTGAATCAAATTTGCAATTTGACTTTGTTGATCTTGAGAAAGATGACCTAACTTTGAGTCCAAATTAGTGAGCACATCAGAATTGTTCAATTTTACATTATACTCTTTGTGCTCCAGCTCTTTATCCTGGTCAAATGTGACATCAGAATTGTCATCTTTACTCTTGTCTACATTGGCGATTCTGTCTACATCGGCATGTTTGTCTACATTATCAGCATGTTTTACTGTACACACAGGTTTTGGAATGCCACTGTCACTTCTTTCAACATACTCTTTGAGCATATTTACGTGGCATAACTGCCTGCTCTTGCGTCTACCAGGAGTCTTGATAATATAATCTACTTCACCCACTTTTGACTCTACTTCACATGGGCCATGATATCTGGCTTGTAAAGGGTGTCCTGGAATTGGAAACAGTACTAGAACTTTGTCACCTGGTTTGAACACTCTCTCTTTGGCATGTTTATCATACCATTGTTTCATTTTGGCCTGACCCTGTTTCAAGTTTTCTTTGGCAATATCAGTTACTCTGTTGAGCCTATGCTTAAAATTGGAGACATAATCCAATAAATTGATATCTGATTTCTCATTGAGCCACTTTTCTTTCAACAACTTTAAGGGCCCGCGCACTGTGTGTCCAAACACTAACTCAAAAGGACTAAATCCCAAAGTTTCCTGAACAGCTTCTCTAGCAGCAAACAACAACAAGTGTACTCCCTCATCCCAGTCCCTCTGAAATTCCAAACAGTATGTCCTGATCATGTTTTTCAATGTTTGGTGAAACCTTTCTAGTGCACCTTGTGATTCTGGATGGTAAGCACTTGAGGTATACTGTTCTATACCTAATTGATACATGACCTGCTGAAATACTCCAGAAGTAAAGTTTGATCCTTGATCTGACTGTATGGACTTGGGGAGCCCCACAAATGTGAAGAACTTAGTTAAAGCTTTCACTATAGTCACTGCTTTAATATTTCACAAGGGTATAGCTTCAGGAAAGCGTGTTGACGCGCACATAATTGTCAGAAGGTATTGATTACCTGACTTAGTCTTTGGTAGGGGGCCTACACAATCAATAATAACCCTACTAAATGGTTCATCAAAGGCTGGAATTGGCTTTAATGGAGCAGGAGGTATTTTCTGATTTGGCTTCCCTACTACTTGGCATATGTGACATGTTTTGCAATATTCAGAAACATCTTTTCTGAGAGTGGGCCACCAGAAATGTCTCAAAATTCTTTCATGAGTTTTCTTAACACCCAAATGCCCTGCCATGGGACTATCATGTGCTATGTTAATAACTTCAGTGTGGTAGACTTTTGGTACCACAATTTGGTGCACTACCTTCCACTCTTCATCGGCAGGCACATCAGGTGGGCGCCATTTTCTCATTAGCACTCCATCTTGTTTGTAAAAACAGACAGAATTTTGTTCTGCTTCCTCTAGGGTCAATGCCCTTTGATTGATTTCTTTGAGTTCTGGGTCATTTTGTTGCTCCAGAATTAGCTTGTCATGACTTAATGGGTCTTTCATGGTTTCCCCAATTTGTTCATGCTCAGAGGCTGTGTCATCTTTAGGGGTATTTTTATCTCCAGGAGAAGGAAGTTTATCTTCTTTCTCATTCAACTTTGACACAAATGTGTCTTCCAAATTGTAGCCTAAGTAGTCAATTTGGTTGTCCTCAATTGTTTCTAATGAGGCCTTCTTACTCATTGCCCGTGTCACTGCACATGCAGGAAATATCTCCTCTTCCTCACTATTATCATCCTGTATACAGGGCTTATCTGTGACTATTGGGTCAGGAAAACCTTCCCCCTGCCAGATCATTTCCTAGCAACATGGACACTCCCTTGACTGGCAATTCATGTCTAACTCCTATGGTTACAGGACCAGAAACCAAGTCAGATGTCAAGTTAATTTTGTGGAGAGGTACACTAATTATTTCCATCCCAATACCCTGGATCAAAGCATTACCTGCTGAACTATCCTCATTAAAGGGCAAAGTTCCTTCCAGAATCATAGACCGTGCACAACACGTATCTCGCACAATCTTGATGGGCTTTGGACTACCATTCTCACCAAGTGATACTACTCCCTCCAACACAAATGGTTCAAATTCTTCACACACCTTGTCTGTCTCACCTCCCTTTTGTGGGAATTCTTGTTTCTTGATTTGACTGACTTTTTCCTTTGACTCAAGCGACACTGCACATCCCACAGTATTACTAGCAGTTTGCTGCTGTTTTTGTGCATCTTGTCTGCCTTTTAAGAAATAACACTGGGTCATCGTATGCCCTGGTCTCTTACAATGAGTACAAGTTACTTTGGCTTTAAATTCAGTCCCAAATTTTGCTTTGTTACCTGAATTCCCTGGGGTCCCTCTACCACCAGCACTATGCTGTGAATTAGACTGAGATCTCCCTTCTTGTGTACCACCCTGATTTGCTCTAGGTTGGTTATGGCTGAACCTGTTTGAATAACTTCTGTTATGACTAAATTTACTCCCATTCAATTTGTGAGTTAAGCCATAGTCGTCCGCCATTGTCGCCGCTTCGTTTAGCGTCTTAATTTTGCTAGCGCTTTCATCCAAATGGGTTTTAATGTCAACGTGGACACATTTCTTGAACTCTTCTATAAGAACTAATTGCTTAAGTTGGCCGAAATCATCTTTGACTTCTTTTGACCCAAGCCATCTGTCAAACATTTGTTCTTTTACTCTAGCAAATTCTACATGGGTTTGATCTGCTTGCTTTCTTGAATCTCTGAACTTTTGTCTGTATGCTTCAGGCACCAGTTCATAGGCCTTGAGAACTGCCTGTTTGACTTCTTCATAATTATTACACTTCTCTATTGGTAGAGCTGAGTAAGTTTCCTGGCCTTCCCCACAAAACTACTTTGTAACAGTAGGGTCCAATGCTCTGGAGGCCATTTCAAATTTGTAGCTACCTTTTCAAAATGTTGAAAGTACTCGTCAACTTCTTTCTCTTTGAATTTAGGCACAAGCTTTACATACTTTGTAACATCAAACCCTGACTTTGACTTTGAGGAGAAACTTGATGAGTATTTGTCACCCAGTTTTGCTAACTTCTCTTGTTCAAACTCAATTTCTTTTTCTTTCAAATGTGCTTCCATTTGAATCTTAGCTAGTTTTTCCTTTTCTTCCATTTCCAATTTTTGGTGTTCAAGCGCCATCTTTTCATGGCGTGCTTTGTCTTCCATTTCTAGTTTCTGTTGTTTTTCTTTATTTTCATTCTCTAACTTGATCATTTCCAGTTTTTCTTTTTGGTCCATTTCTATTTTCTTTTGGTCCATTTCCATTTTCTTCATTTCTAATTGAATTTCCAGCTCTTTCAATTTAAATGCCGAATCCCCTCCAATTTCAGTTTCTACTGCACGTTTCTCTTCCAAATAGGAATCATCAAAAATATCTTCCCCGACCAAAACATCAATCAAGGCATTTTTGACTATTTGCTTTCTTGTAGCTTGCTTTACTTTCAAGTCATAATGTTTAGCAAATGCTAATAAATCAGGCTTCTTCAACTCATCAAACTTCTCCCAATTTATAGTTTCAAGAAACTCTTCTGCTTTGAACTCTGCCATACTGTACTTTCACTTTTAAGACTCAGTAAATTAATGTCAACTTTTTTTTTTTTTTTTACAGTGTATTTTCCCGGACGAGCCCCCAATTTTTGTTACGAGTCGTACTTGACTCAAGGCCAAAATCACCTTTTACCCGAACTCACACGAATGCACAACACAAATACACTGTTTGATTTTAAGCTAACAAATCTAAGTCTTTAATTGAAAATAGAGTATGCTTGGTACATATAACAATTACAATAAAATCACACAATCAGTTTTATTATATCGGTATTTAACCAGCGGTCTTCTTGTTGGTGATTCTAGAGTTCTTGCAATGTTCTGGACGACTGATGTAATATATCCTTATTCACTTGTTCTGCGAAAATCAGCGAAGTCCATAGTACACTTGCATTTATAAATCCTTGCGTATAAAATCCTCATACGAAAATGATGATGCTTCCTCCAATCTCCTTTGCGCTGCTATCTCCACAAATATATCTCCTTGCGCTTCTTTCTCCTATGCTAAACTCCTTGCACAGTTCTCCAAATTTAACTCCTTGCGCTGCTTCCTCCAAAAATGGTGTTTCTTTCACCAATCACTCTTTTTCCAGGGAACAGGTTTCTTTAACACAGCTCCGCTGTTTTTTGACAGATGCGTGGCCTTCACAAACCCAGCAAACTCCAGCAATTTAACAGAAGAACTTTTATTCCTATGATGAGGAAGAGCACTTTTGTGTGCTCGCTGTCTTCTTCGTTGCTGTATTAAAATTAGCTCAATTATTGGCGATATAAACTGGTTAAAATGTACTTCTTTTTTTGAAGCACGAAGACCATCACACACATGTGGAGTTTTCAATCTCACATGACATTCTGTAAAGTCCCAACAAAAGCCTTCAGCTTTTTATATCAGTCCTCATGCAAAAACCCATCATCTATTAATAAACCATTACTTCAATCACATTTTCACAACATTGCTGCAATCTTGGGATTTCCCAAGATTAATTATACACATTCACCTTCCACATTACATCACTTCCTGGGGGTTTTCGGGATGGTGCAATAATGAACTGGGGTTTCAAGTTCCAAACATAGCTCTGACTTTGTTTACAATAATTTGGGGGAATTCAATATGGCTTTCCACACCATTATCTTGCAATTACAAGGGGCTTTCCCATCTCATGAAATACTTTCAGCTTGTAAACAAAGTTAAATAATTAAATTAAATCAAATTACTCAGGGCACATCACAGGGGGTGGTGCAAAAAAAAATCATCGCGAAAGTTTTTCGCCCCTTTCAGTTCTCAAAAATTCAGGGCCGCCCTTTTGACATGAAAATTATGAGTCAATCCCATAGAAAATCATATAAACTCAATTTTCCTGGGAAAATTTTAGTCATTTTTTCAAGGCCCCTGCCGTACCCATAAGAGGGTCAAAACTAAAGCCCCACCCCCACCCTTTTGCATCAACCCCCCCCCACAAGTGTTCACAAGTGTTCACCATGTTGTAGGAATTCCCATAATTATCAACATCAGCCCGGCAATTGAGCGGCGATGGGGCCGTATAGCATACCCCGTACCACCCGGTGTTTTCGGGTAAGTCATTGGAGGTAGTGCACGCCGCGCGCCACTTGAAGAAGGAAAACGGAAGTCCGGTTTAAGGCCTGTAGCTGTTAATGTGACACTCTCCGTCGAGTTTTTCGATAAATTCATTAATTTCTCAAAAAGTAAAAATAGCAGTTTAACAAATAATAGTTCAAATGAAAGCCATTATTGGGGGCATAATTATCGTATCATTAAAATAGGTCTGACACCAATTAAAACATGTGTTTTGATGTCCCAAGTTCATAGTAAAATATGCTCACGCTCTTTTTTACAGATGGCCTGGAATTTCATATTTCGGTTGCAGCGATTGCCCAAAAATAGGTGGTATGCTTATGAAAAGCGTTTCCGCTTGGAATGTAGATAGTTATTGTTGCTATTACTGTTCGCGATTTTAATTTATGCATTCTTTAGCCGACAATTTTCAATGCAATTTACACACTCAAAATGTCGCTCGCGTAAATACTGATATTTTAAACAGTATCCGTTTTTTAAACGAAACTACTGTCCACATTAGTTCCCAAGACTTTGATGAAAACATATATACCAAATCAGACTGCATGTGACGAACAGATTTTAAACTAGAATTGAAAGAACCAGCGACATGCCCTATGAAAATGCTGTTTCGTAATAAATCGCGTTGTGATAAAAAGAGGGAATTTTAGACATCCTTTTGACTGTTTTTTATACCAAGGAAATGCGTGACCTACCCCAAACTTCTCATGTAGCCTTGACTTAATGTCCGTGACTGTTTGATATTATTGAATTTAGACGATTTGAACTATTTACTTACATTTAACCCGATGTTTGGCCAGAGAATGTTGTATTATATTCCAAAGATGGCGACAGCTACAGACTCACTTTAAACTAGTAAAAGGACACGTTTCTGCTCAGATGTTTCAGAGTTTGAGACCATATATTCACGATTTTCCTATTACAATTCAAACCTATGACAAATTTGGCTGGTTTGCGATATGCGATTTTTCATCCTGATGTGGTAGTGATGTCAGTACAGTGAGCATTTAATTGGGCACAGCCAAATAATTACTAGCGTTCGGCCAAAGCGCTGGTGTACACATGCACACGCTTAATACGCCACATAGATGCGCGAGCGAAACAGCTGCTTCAATGCGTTGACGTTGACTGCCACATCAGGGTGAAAAATGGTAGGCCTACATGTATGACTATAAAACCTCAAACACGCCCCTCGATAAAGGTTGGCAAATGAAGGAGGCGGCAGTTTAGCGAATATGCGAGTGCAAGCGCCGCCCTAACCGTGGAAGGTTTTCGCATACCGAATATAGGTTTATATCATGGCCTCTAGGCCTCATGGTTTATTTTTCGAAAAGAAAGCATAATCAATTGAGAAGGGAATGGATATTGCCATAATAATATCAAAGTTAATACTTGTCGTCCATAACAAGAGGAATGCATCACGATTGTATAATATCCAGCTTTGGTATTTCATTTGATTACACTAAACATATGAAGCTTTATCTTTACTAGATTTATGCACTGAACATTTGCAGACCAGGCCTTCTACATGTAGTGAGCACCACATTAGATTGTGTTTACAAGAAATATTTATAAAATAAATAAATAACATGAATCCATATAAGATTTATATAGTGCACCAGAGGATACAAAGCGCTGTAATTTCGCTGCTACTAGTGAATTATCAGAATCAGATATCATCAACTATGCCGATTGTAGCCGATTAGATTGTAACATCCACTTATTATCTCAGCAGTTCCCCAAAGTCCATTGGATGAAGAAAGATGTGAGCGGTATGAATTAATAAGTGTCGCCTCCTAGAAATATCTTAGATCACCAGCTTGGATGATAAAATATTATCTAGAAACAGGCATCTGTTTTTCAAGGTCTCCTTTTCATCTATTGACCTTAAAGAAAGGATTAAAATTATTGAATAGAGTCCATGACCTGACGCAACGCATTATTAATGAGTAGCTATTAGGGACAGTCATGATGTTATGGTTGAGCGAGCAACGTATGACCACTACACAGGTCAATGGCCTGATTGCGATCTGGCGGGTTTTTTAAAGCACAGTCCCTGAACTACGGTGTACCATGAGGGACATGCAAACTTAAAATAATTTTTCACAAACTCAAATATTTTTTTGTAAACTGAAATGATTTTCTACAAACTCAAATATTTTTTTTACAAACTTTCGACTTTCACGAGAGAGCAAGACTCCCAGCGAGACTCAGGCTATCGAGATTGAGTCTATAGCGATGCGATATGAATTTTTTTAAAAGAAGGGTCTTAGACCGCTCGGCCACACGACTTGTTGGTATCCATCTTGAATTTTTTTTACATATAATCGCAACCTCAACATAGGCTTACCACGTGGCAAGCAAAGGCAGAAAACATACCATATTTTGGAATTTTATTTGCTTAAAAACATTAATGTGTATTAATAGCGCCCAATTGTTGTTAAGGAGGCTGTGTACTCTCAGACATGCATGTAGTAAAAGTGCAATAACTTTGTAATTATTCGCACAAGACATATAAAAGTATACATTTGTATGAAGGCAAGACATCAATAAATCTTAATATAAATACAGATTTGGGGTAAAAACAACAATTCTGAAGAAAATCACAAAAAAGTGAGCTTTTGGCAATATTTGTTAGGTACATCATAACAAAAAAAAAATCTTTCCAAAATATTTTATTTTGTTTATAGCTCAACTTGAGGCTCCATTCCAAAAGCGGTTTTTTTATATTTTTTTATATCAATTGGCCTTATATTTTGAGATATTGACCATATAAGACATCAAATTGAACTTTTAAAATTCACAAACGCCTATTTGCACAAAATGATGCCTAAAATCGGAAATAGACCAAAATATAAAAAAATGAGAAAACCGTTTCTTGAGTCAATCGTGCTTTTTACGATGATCATATTGGCTTACCTATAGATGCTGTATTTATTGAGTTATCGTGTACCTAAATCGTCATTTTACCGAGAAAATGAACATTGAAATAATGGCCGTTGAAGTTTAAAGTGGTCACATTTTGCACTTTCATCGAATTTCACAGGGAATAGGGCAGTTTTCGTTTTTGTACCTTATATTACGTGAACATCGGGTAAATCCACAGCCCCTTGAGAAGTTTGAGCGAAATCCATTCATAACTTGATATTTAAATCGGGGAAAGAACTTGAAAAAACCCACATTTTATCAGCTAAAACGGAGCCATTTGACCACTAGGTTTTTGTGAAATCAGTGCTTCCGTGGTGTTTCCATAAGATGCGCCGCGCATGCAGATAAGCGTCGCGTATGCGTAGCGTATTTGTGCGTTAACAAATTGCGCGATACGCAACGCGATGCGTTGTTGGGCGCGTGTACCCTGCTGGTTCAACAAAGATTTCTTTCCTTTTCAATTTCAAACACGAGTGGAATAGTGAAATAAAATCCTTAAAATATTGCAGTTGGAGTTTACAAATCTGGATTTTCATTCCTTTTATTTATAAAAAACATAACAAAGTGCAAACATCAAAAAAACTCAATTTTGCGAAAGAAACAATGTCTAGAGTACACAGCCGCGTTAAGAGGCGCACCATTTGATTTCAAGGGGCATGGGAGTTTTTGAAAAAAACTTCGCCCACTAGTGAGACGAAAAAACAACTTCGCCCACTAGTGAGATGGAAATTTTTGTTGCCTCACTGGTGAGTAAAACAAATTTCTCCCACCCAACTTTGTATAAAGGTATACATTATAATTGAAAAATAAATAAATAAATAAAAAAAGGCGGTGAAAATAAATCCTCCCTTTGGAGGCGATAAAAAATACAAAAAAAATTCTGCCTGACCCAAACTCCCATGCACCCCTGAGAATCTAATGGTGCGTCCCCTGCGTGATCTAAATACAGAAATCCGACAATAAATGGGCCTCTACATGCACAATAAATTATATTAAAGTTTGCAACAACAAAAATTAAAGTTTGTAATAATTATTCGAGTTTGTAAAAATCATTTGAGTTTGTAAAAATTATCAAAGTTTGCAAAAATTATTTTAAGTTAGCATGTTCCTCATGGTACACCGTACTGAACATAACATATCCGTGGGCATATGACCGAAATTGCCTAGCAATTGACGTCTCATGTCAACGCAGTCTATAGTGTGATTAGAACATTATTGTCTGGTGATCATTATAGTATGATCAGTACGAAAATCCAGATTTTCAAAAATTAAAAGAACCACTTTTTAGCGGGAATTTTCGTAAGTTACACAGCTGAAGTTATGAAAGGGTTGAAAGACTACAATATTATGGCATAAACAAGAATATGTTCGATTGGTCTTTATTCCTATAGGCTGAACCCTTAAATCGTTAGATCATGCGGCCTGGATATATAAAATGAAATTTGGGTAAAATCTCAATGCTCTCGACCTTTAAACATGTTAATATACTAGGCATAGGCATATTTCGTCCTAATAATATTTTATGTAAGGTCATTAAGTTGTGCATTGAAACATTGGTTGAAATCAGGTTGAAATTTCAACGTTGTATCAACGTTGAAGTTTCAACCTGATTTCAACCTCCTTAATTTTTGCATTGAAAGTTGGTTCAAACATGGTTGAAATCAGGTTGAAATTTCAACGTTGTATCGACGTTGAAATTTCAACCTGATTTCAACCAATCTCTAGGTTGAAATCGGGTTGAAATCAGGTTAGGTTAGATTTCGACGTTGTATCAACGTTGATACAACGTCGAAATCCTAACCTGTGCCCACTGGGTATTTATCATTACTTTTAAAGATACAACACAAAACTCTAAAATGTCCCATTTATAGTGATCCTGCGTGCCACCGTAATGATCCACAGCCTAAATCCCCCACTTAAAGGCCCTTTCAGTGATTTCACAGGAACATTTAAAAAAAATGGAAATTTGTCAGAGTTGCTTAGAAATAAAGATTAAGTCTACAGAATTTCATTAAACCACTTTTCCCCTGAATACATCGACAAATTAGTCAAAAAACAGAAGTTTTAGAAAGCTTTTCTACTTCAACTCAGATCGACTCGAGAAAATCGAGATTTTCAGTACAGTCGCCACCAATCGACTGGAAAAACTTCCTAGTCCAGTGTTTCTAACACGGGGAAGTAGAGTCTAAATTGATTTAAAACAGACGCTTAATTTTTGTAGTAGAAAACAAAATAAGCAATTAAAGGTCACCGAGGCAAACTAACGGTCAATTCAAATATGAAAAACAGTTAAAATTGTGTATTTTGTTTAAAATAGTAGCTACTGATGTAATAAGTAGTAGAAACAATACGCATAGCGCGTGTTGGTACGTGGAGAGTGAGCTTCTTTCGATCTCGAGTCGGACTTTTTGTACTGTCAGTATCAAAAGTCCAGAATCATGCAAATACTTTATTTTGTCTAAAATACACGGCTTTCGACCGAACCACTAGCAGGCTATGTTAGCACATCTATGCCTATTACAAAGGTACCAAAATCTGAATTTTGATGATTTTTACGATCGTCCGGATGAGCAAATCACTGAATGGGCCTTTAACCCCAAAAAGCTGAGATTTTATTCGACCATCAGAAACCTTTAGGACTATAAAGCTTACATATTGTTTGTGTGCATAGTCTTTGTTGCAGATTTGGTCATATGACAAAGACGTTATTCAATCTGTATTTTCTGGCTGTCGGCAGACAGAAATCACGACACGGTGGCCTATGGGGCACTATTGTGCATGCAATTATCATGTTTTTCATGAAATTTTGGGAATAAGCTTTTTTTGTGGATATATATTAAACCATATCCTTAAAAGATGATGCTAGAATCACAAAATGACCCTTTAAAACATACATATAGACAGAGCTATCAACTTTTTGGAATTACATGGACATTATTGTTTGCCGATTAAAATGTTTAAAATTAATACTGATCCCTCAATTTTTTCGCCACAGTGCTCATGATCTAAAAAAGTGTGTGTGGGGGGGGGGGGGTGTTAGGGACAAATATTGATGATGCAATTTCACCATCTTGGTGTGTGATTTTAATACCTTGATGTGTGATTTTATATCTTGAAGTGTGATCGAGCATGAGAAAGTGCCCCAGTGGTGAGACTCATGCTGAATGTGTGAGAGTTGGCAGCCCTACTTAGAGCAATTTTGCCCAATGGGCTATCCCAGATATTAACAGCACCTACCCTAAAGAAGACATGGGAATCCCAATAAAGTTTGAGTTTTCCCATGTCTAGGGGGTAAAAAGCCATCCTCAGCAATTATTGCAAGCACCAACATGCTATATACATCCCCCTCCACCCACACACACACCCCCACACACACACTTTTGAACATATGAGTCCGTGATCATTATATTTAGAATCCAATTAAATATTCATACCTGATCATTGATTATCGGTTATCGACTATCGATTAACACCATCTCAAACGCTGCTTACCAGCGTGCTAAGGTAGGACTGTGATGATATCCGTAGGCATGATACTCTATGTACTGCTAGCTATGTTCTTTCCTTTGTTTTTTTCTTATTTCATTTGTCTTATGATTTATGAGGTCAGATGTGTCAAATTTGTCTTCTTCAGGGGTAGGGCCAAAATTTTCTGGAAGCGCCCAATGCGTGAGACTCGTGCCAAATGTGTGAGAGTTGACAGCCCTACTTAGAGGAATTTTGCTCAATGCATGAGACTCATGTTGAATGTGTGAGAGTTGGCAGCCCTCCTTAAAGCAATTTTAAAATGTCTAAAAGCTGCTTTGCTACCGGTATCCCTTTTTGATAAACAATCTCCCCCAGCTATATGCCCTTCCATAAAACCCAACACATCCCCAGTGACCACTTGTATCATTGTGAGATGAGCTGATGGGAGTATGAATTTCCAAAAGGGGCTATGAAGTAGACTAAAAATGACTAGATCGACTAAAAATGACTAGATCTATCCCCTTAAAATGATAAAATTATTTGCATGAGCACAAGACTTATATAACCCTAGAACATGGAGGACCTAGCTGTGGCAGAATGTAGAGACAATTCATTGGTCTGCCTTTCCTACATTCAATAAAAAAATATCAGATCATATGCTTTCACATAAAATATGTTGGCACCTGTTATTCTTATTACAGAAATATGATTACTTTATGAATTGAGCAACCTTTTCCTTGTTTTTCTTGTTGTTGTTGATGTTGTTTTGTTGCTGTTGTTATGTTTGTTGTTCTTACTGCTGGTTTTAATTGATATTGTGATAAAAGCTCTTGTAAAAGTTAATGTTATGTGTATGCTAAACAGGCTCACTTTGGTAGGGCCTGATAAGGTTAAATTAGCATACTGCAACCTACAATAATTTGATTGCTTAGAGCACTAGAAGTTCTTATATAAATAAATGCACTCAATCATGTCTGTTTAATTAGTCAAAATGTATCTGCATTTGAAGAATACTGCGATTACAAAGTTTTAAAACTAACTTAATTGGGTTAATGTCTGTTTAATTTATGTACATTGTATACACAGGCTCACTTCCACACTTGCGGGTAGAAGTTACCTACCTGAAGGTGTGCAAAAAGAAGACTTTAAGGATGACTTCATCAAGTGGGAAGGATAGACACAAGGAAACTAGACAGATCAGGTAAACATTTTCATAATGATTAATACGAAGCATACATTAAATATCAGAGTATTCTACTGATTAGCTATTTATAGGTTTTATGTTACAATATACCATGTGCTGGTACATGTACAAAGTTGTCATACTTTGGGGGTGTGCAATAATTATGAGCCCTGGGGAGTGGGAGGGTAAAATTTGGGGAGGGTGCAAGAATTGTTTTTGTAAGCAAAAAGGGGAAATCAATTTTTGGCTTGTCAAAAGGGGGGCAAGCGATTTTTGGCACACATTTACGGGGCATCTGTTAAATAACACGCCCTAAAAAGGCTTATGATAACTGTACAAAACATTGAAATATGCAAAATTTCCTTTGCTTCGCTTTACGCTCACATTGTGTCTAGACCATTTAAGGTTTGCAAATTCAGAACCCAAATATGTGACATGTGCAAAGGTTGGAGCAAATATTTTTAGTCAGGCCGAAAGGTCGGGGAAGCATCTTTTGGCAGGACGGGAGAGGTGGGCAAGCAATTATTGGCACAGTGTTTGGAAATTTCCCTCTAGTTCATAATTATTGCACAGCCCCTTACGCTTTGAATTAGCAGGTAAGTCTTGTAGTTTCTTATTTATCTCTGCTATTAAAGGCAACACAAACAAAACTTGGGTCCCTGACAGGGGCGTCTATTCTTCCGTTAATCGCCCCCAAAATAGATGGTCACTGGCTGGCAGTGACTGCTCTACTGGGTAGGTGAATTCATCAAGTGTCATGTAGGGAAGAATTATAATGGGTACATAACATTAGCACACATGTAGTGGTCCCTTGGCTTTTACCCATTCTCATCCCAATAATAATTATTTTGAGGGAAACCATGGACTTTAGCTGCAAAACAGGGAAAAGGTGGGTCAGTAATTCTTCCCTGCCTGGGCAATAGTGACTAGTGGTCATACTACAGGTAATAATGCACACAAAGATTAAGGGAGCTCTGCTTTGCATATATTTCATACAAAATCCATTTTCTTTTTAGTTTGGACATCTGCCTAGGGAAGCATTTGGGATTCTAAGGAAGACAGAACCATCAATTAGTTAATAGCTCTATTGTCCAAGTTTATCTTCCTTTTATTAAACCTCAGCTTCAGATCCAAATCCTTGATTATCCTTCCCTAGGCCTAGATGCAATAATTCAGTGGCAATCTCCAAACTTTGCTACAGAAGAATTTTAAGTCAGGGGCATGTGAGTCGCCACATATATAAAAGAGCTGAAAACACCAATAACAGTTAACAAAAAGCTAAAAACACCTAGCAAAAAGCTGCAATTTGGGAAGATCCTATACTTTTGAACAGAGCAAGTGTAGGCCTACTGGGACAAAAAAAGCTGAAAATCAAAACAAAAAGGCTGTACTCTCACACCCCTGTAAATAATAAATCACAGCTAGCTCTGAAAATAATAAAGAGCCTAGAGGTGTTTGCCAGCCTATCTTCCCTTTGAACCATTAGTCCATAGATGCAATGGTTCAGGCAGGGAAGGGAGGGAACAAGAAAATAAGTAAAAGTACATGTAGATAGCAACCAGCCTAAAATTTTCCCTTTTGGGTCCATTTTTTGGGATCTCAGTTGGGGAAGAATCTGGGGACGGATGTGACACAGCGCGGTAGGGTGAGGGAATAATTTCAATTTTCTGGAAGAATAGACACCCCTGGTCCCTGACCCAACCAACTATTTTAACTATGTTAAGTATACAGGATTGTCCGCCCAAATGGGTCTGTTTTTTTTGTAACACAAGATATGCCACCCAAACAGGCATGTGTTTTCACAAGATATCCCTTAGGATATAAGTAAAGGTTTTACAGAAAAGCCTTAGAAATTGCCCTTTAATAGGAAAAACAACTTTTTTCCCAGTTCTAACCCCATATACCCCCATGTCAAAGAGAAATCTGTAGGCCACTGGGGGAGGGAATTAGAGGGCACATACCCTGGGTGCCATCTTAGGGGGTGCCGAATTGACCAATTCAGCATCAATTCTGCGGCCCCCTCCAAGCGGTGAAAGTCAGTATGTTCGCACGCATTTCAGCACAAAATTAATCATTGAAAGATCAATTTAAGGCCAAAATTCAACTTGATTATAACCAAATTAGCGGTATTTGTGCAAATTGTTGCGTGCTCTGCACTCAATTGTTTCAGGAATTGGGGGCACCATTATGTATCCTTGTCCAGGAGTTTGCTGGGAAAAAAACACACCAGACCGACGGACTCTACTTCAAAGGGTTTTTTTTCGTCGCCTAATGGCAGGCAAAATTTATTTCCAAGTGGGGTAAACTATATTGCAAAATTGTCCAGCTGATCCACAAACTGTATGCTTCATATAGATAAAAGCATGTAGCATGCACTGGGAATCTGTATGAAATTCTAACCATAGTAATTCACCATTTTTTTTTCTTCTTCTTTATAGTATAGATAAACCCCAGTTTGATGGATGGTTGTCTCTTGGAAGTGTGTGAAAATCCAAAAAGGATGAAGCAGAACATTTCTATACTCAGACTGTTGATGTATGAAGTGAGCCTTGTTTTTAATTTACAATCGCATTCCACATACATTATTTGAGAATATGAATAAGCATTGTAAAGTGAGTCAAGTGCTAGGCTACATCATCCATCAGGTCTGCCAGCCCAGAGTATACGTTGTAAGCAGGATCGACAGTCATGGATGCATGCAATACTCATCAGGCAGGATAGTTAATTTACATCTGGTACTTAATTTACATATCACCTCAATGTTATGGAATGCAGGACATTGAACAGAGAGCTTTGAAATTTCAAACCCTGAACCTCAATATCACCATGTGCTGAGTGACATCCAACAGTAACAAAGTTTAAAGTCAATCAGGACAGAAAACTGTCAAAGTGGTTCTTTTGTACTCTCAGAACCTTTGATGGAAGATGAACCATAACATTAACAGAATCTCTGAGCATGTTAGGAACCTTTTGGCTCTCTAAAAGCCTGATGAACCTGTAATGGTTCTCCAAATGGTTTTCAATTTTCAGGAACTTTTTTTGTTCAAGTGCAAGGGTGGTTCTTGCTGGAGGACAATTAGCATGATTAGAACCATTGTTGAAACTTTTACTCTTATAGTGTCTGTCATGTTGTGTTAAGTAATTTAGATAGTGTTTGAAATAATCCAAAATCATCAAGGGTCATTCAGGCCCAAAATCAAAATAAATTTAGTTAAATTTTAATGTTACACTGGTCCACTTATTGTGACACTTTGTAAGACTTCAGACTTGCAAATCAACAACAGGTATTGTCATGTATTCATGTTGAAGTCAATATTGAGTCTGTCTTGCTGTATAGTGTTGATGATAAAATTTCACAGGCAGTAGTGGATCCAGGGGGGGGGGGGAGTGCCCCAGAAAAAAAATGAAAGAAATTTAAGTGTCCCTCTGACAAAAATGAAAGGAAAAGAAAAAGGGCACTGAGCCCCTTTTCTACCAAAATTCAGCTCAATCATGGGCCAAAATAGTGTCAAATACAAAATTTTTGTACAAATAAAGCCCTTTACATCCTGATAATTGGCGAAAATAGTGTAAAATACCAAATTTTTTCGTGCCAATAAAGCTTTTTTGGAAGCTCGAAGACATACAATCTCTATATATTGTATGATGCAACTGTAATTTTTTTGTTTTTTTTAACCCTAAATTTTACTTTGCCCCCCGGACCAAAAAGCTGGCTACGCCCCTGTTCACAGGCCCTGGGTAGTATATCGGTGGCCCGTGGTAATTTTGACTGGCTTTTGGCCTGAGAGCCTGCCTTATTTCAAACACTGAATATGTATATGACATGTCATGGGTTTCAGTCAAAGAAGATTTTCACTGCAGCTCCATAATGCACCATGCTTTTGCAAAACACACTAAAACTGGTTCCTGATGTATGCAAGATGTATTCCCATTGAACATGTACACAAGCAACTATTTTTAGGCCTAAGTGGCATGCACTACTGTAACATCACATGGTGTATAGGATTCTGTGAAAATCTTCTTTGAGTTTCAGCTACATTTGCTATCTTCAGTAGACATCACACCATTATGCATATTATCATGTTAATAACATTATAGAGACTACCCTAATATTGACAATGTAATCATTGAAATTTGAATAATTTTTTTGTAACATGTCACAAAAAAGTTTGAAAATGTGATGTAGCTTTTGAATGACAGTCTAAGGTACCTAATATGTTGAGTTAATTTGATGTGGTGTTAAATGTTATCAGTAGATAGCAAATTTACAGAAAAGTAATTGGCATTAACCAAATGAGGGAGCTAGGGTGCATGTGAAACACCCACGTCCTCTGATATCATGTTATTTGTCAGTGCATCATGACCCGTGTACATCTTGCCACACCCAGATAGTAAAGTGTACTATACCCTGATGTGGCAGTGACGCAGTGCGCATTACATCGGGCGCGGCTTCAAATCACTAGCCTTCATGCAAATTGCAGGCGTACACATGCGATTAAAGATGCCGCATAGATACATGTGCAACGTCACTAGTGCCACATCAGGATAAAAAATGGTACAGTAATTCTTTCCATTCTACTGAAATGGGCGATATTGTGTGTTGTTTATTCCTGTCATCTTCAGTAGATAGCGCTGGCAGAACAATCACTGTGGACCACAATGGCCTCATCTCAATAGTTCAATAACCTCAATTAAACACTCATAGTGCAAAATTTGACCTCAAATTGCAGAGTATGAGTTTTTGTACCCAAATTTTCTAAGGTCATTTAATGAATGTACAAATGTATTGGGGTTAAAGAACTGTGCCCTGATAGATGAACATGTTGTGGATCCTAGTGAATAATGCACATTCAATTATACCGAACAATAAAAACCAGGACACAGTGGTTGGGTTTTGAAGACGGACATCCTCCACCACATTTCATGTCAAGGTAGTTGTGATCCATATATCAATATCGTCACCCGCATAACCAAATTGCCTAGTCATTTTTTGCAGTTCTGAGAAAAAGGCAAAAAACTGACCAATTGGTTATGAGAGTGACACAATGATGTTGTGGAGTTGGTGTTGTGTTGGTGGTGTTGAAATTAAAATAGGCATATGTGCATAAAATTCAAAATACTGATAAGACGACATCACTAATATAGTGATACATGTCCTGGAATAACTGTCTAAGTAATTAATTGCCTAAGTCACACTCACAGATTTAGGCAGAAAATCATTAAGGTGTTATTAAGGCGCTCCTATGGTAATAATGAATATGTCATTTTGTTACAAGGTGGCAATTGTTATAAAGATTGAGTTTGACGAAAAACTGAAAACCTCAAAAGAATGACTTGGGCAATTTGGTTATAAGGATGAAGATATCTATTCCTTCACTTCTGTAGATATCATGCAATATTTTTGTGAAATGCTATAGGTGAGCAAAGAGAGTATACTTTGTTAAGATGCACTCTTGGTGTTTTTATTTCAATATATTAAAGAAAAAGGTTTGTTTGTCCTTTCCGGACCAACCCAAAAATCCAAAATGTTCACAAATCACCCCCCTTTTTTATGGGTAAAAATATTTTTTTCCTCATTGTAAAAACATGTATGTGTTAAATGATTCTTACCCACAATCACCAAATAAGTGACAAATGTAGTATACAATTTTAAACAGGGAAACACCTGCTCATTTATTTGGATTCTATTACATAATAAACCATGACCAGCATTGTCTGAGGTTTTGAAAAATGAACACAAATAAGTAAAGGCTGTCACAAATTTTCTAACACACTCTTTGTTCCAAGCTGTACAATTGTTTAAAATCATCATTTGGTTTGAATATTTGAAATATTGATCAGTGTATAGACTTGATCTTATGTTCGAAGATTCACTATTCAGTATTGAAACATTTTATTTTGTGCAATATAAACTGGCCTCAAAAAGAAACTTATAATTTTTCACAAGGTCATATCTTAAAATTCTCTCCATAAAAATGAACAAAAATTGCACACAGGATTACTTCAAAACTCTAAACACATGTCAGTAACCAAGCAGTTGTCCAACTGACACAACAGCAAAATGCACCGACATGGAACACCTTCCTAGACCAAAATTCACATCCCAACAGATTTCTTTTGTTGGGTTCCAATTATTCGCCTGTACATGAACAAAAATTACACACAGGATAACTTCAATACTCTACTCTAAACACATGTCAGTAACCAAGCAGTTGTCCAACTGACACAACAGTAAAATGCACTGACACGGAACAGCTTCCGGGACCACATTCACAGGCGAATAATTGGAACCCAACAAAAGAATGACATAGAAAGTAATCATGTGGAGTACTTTAAAGTTCAATTGTAATTTGTAACTCTGTTGTAAGCAAATAAGGTACGTACCTCACTCATCTTCAAATGTGTAACAGGGCAGTTCAAATAATTGCTCAACAGGAGTGATTTGCTCACAGACGAGAAAATATACAGACTATCAACCAACAGGTAAAGTCCCAGCATCACCCATTAATAAGGGCCAATCGGTCCATGAAGTGTGAGAGATGAAACTGCTACGCACATGCTGCATATTTTTACCGTCATTTGCGTAAAAGTAAAGACACGCAACACTTGATCGCGTAAGCGGATGGCACTCAATGCTAGCTTGATTTGTTAGTTAGACTCAAACGATCGGTGCTCATGAATATGCGAGAATTTGCAGCATACAAACCATGGCCGGACTTTGCCTGTCACAGTGGTGGATGATCTGTATATTTTCTCATCTGTGGATTGCCTGCAGCTTGCAAGTAACAGTTGTACAGATGATCAAGATGCTATCACATCAGTTGAGTGATTGTGAGTGTAGTAATCAACCTGGTGAACCATGTAGATGAATTCTGTAATGAGTTTTGCATGTTTACAGGAAGAATATGTCACTTTTTTGATAAACTAATTTGCATGACTCTGTCCCTCATATAACTATACCGTTTTTAACCCTGATGTGGTAATGACGTCAAAGAGTTGAAGCAGCTGTTTCGCTCACGCATCTATTCGGCATTAAATGTATGCATGTGTACACCAGCGCTTTGAGCAAACGCTAGTGATTTTAGGCTATGCCCAATGAAATGCACACTGATGACACTACCACATCAGGGTGAAAAATGATATGTAGTGGGTAATGATCATTCTTCAATTTGTCAAATACCTCCTTTAAGAGAATGTTTCTTCAAATTTACCCCCTTTAGTTGTTACCTAAAAGGGTTTCAGAATGAGGAACTTCATTTTCCTATAGAGGTTATTATTGCTCCTCTTCCATCTTGTGGGTGAAAATCTATTTGTGTGTACATGCGTAGCACATCACACAACTATTGTGCATTGGCACTGTGTTATGCATTTGTGCATGAAGGGTTGAATGCTGAAGGCACCCAAAAAAGGCATGGACCTACAAGATGGCAGACATGTATCATCACAGGAATAGCCGCTATGTTTATCCCGTAGTGTTTTGAAATGTTGCAACATTTAGAATACAAAAATTATTTTAAAAAAATAAGCACAACAGGGGTAGGAAAACAACAATCGGAAGATTTTTAATAAATCATGATTTGCAAGTTATATCACAAGCCAGGTTTACACCTTGAATTTCCCTCATTTCTTATCTGATACATGACCAATTACCTGCACCAGATTTTCTATGAATTATGCGGAGAGAGGGACTTTAAATAACCCCTATTTTGCCAATTTTGCGGTCCAGGCTGAATGCTGTCGCTTGAAAAAGTGACCCTTTTCTGTGATATTTAGAATGATCATGGTTACGGTGACTAGTGCTGTAATCGATTGTCGTAAGTATCGATAGTCGGAAAATACATAGACTTCCGACATGTCGAAACACTCAATGTCAGTATCGATACACAAACGACATGGCACACATTGCCAAAGTCATGTAAAATTGCGGATTTGCAATACCACTTTCGTTTGTTTGATGCATGATCCATGTAGTTTTAGCTGTTAGGCTTCAATACACTTGTTGTTAACTTGTTTCTGGAACTTACTGATAATAAAATTGGTAAACTCAAATCCGTGTTTCAAACTGCGTGAGTATCGATAATAGTATCGACATGTCGGATGTTTGCCTCCCGACATATCGATACCCAGAAAGCTTATCGATTACAGCACTAGGTTACCCACTCAGTATATAGTTCTGAGTGTCAGGGCAGGGAGCAATGGTATTTGCCAATAACTATGCAGAACCACTAATACTGCATATCAAAGCTAGAGTATCTCTGTAGAGTAATTCTTTAAAAACAACTTTCAAGTGATATTGCTGTTATGAGAATGTTATTGCATGCAACATAGCATGAGATACTATTTGCAGTTTACTTAGCATGAATGTACTTCTTGTAGTGACAATCACATCATCCAGTCACAAATAGGAGGGTCTCTTAACACTGCTGATTGATATCATCAACCCAAATAATTGAGTCTTGCATCATGTTGCTTGTGGTATTGCACATGTAATCATGCAAGAACATGGCTCGAGTCAGTTTCTTCATTCTTTTTTTGCTTAAATAGAACTTATTATGCAAAAATATTGAGTCATGAAGTCTCAGTCTTTTTGGTAATAATTAACCCTAACACCCGAAGGGCTTTTTGGCGACTGGAAGGGAAAGAAGGAATAAAGAGAGAAAACAAACAAATAAGTTGTTTGCTCAGAGTGGGATTCGAACTTGAGACTCCTCGCATGCCAAGCACTAGGTCGCCGACACTTAGCCATGGGTCTTTTGCTGGCTGGGCCAACAAAAGCGTGCCTATATATCACTTAGGGTGATTGTGTCATCCCATCTCGTGGGATGCACGCACATGCAGTGAAGTTGTTTGTAGTGTTTTGTAGTATTCAGGGCGGTTAGGGTTAATCCATACTCCCAGATGTGATTTATAATTATGGTATTATTAATTTACATCAAGCAAAATGTGTATGCAAAGACTAGACCAAAATGACATTAGTGTGAGAAATTGGCTGTGCATTTGGTCATATCTAAATTCACATAGTGTGTGCATGTTACAATGACAGTTGTTTGGGTGATGTTACTTACATGTAACATACACTACAAGATTCCTATTGGGGCTGCCTGCACAGGTACACTGTGGCCAAGGTACTTGGCTGGTACTCTGCAGTACCAGGGGAGTACCAGTGCAGTACCACTGCTGTGGGTCCTGTGCAGTAGCAGCATACTATGTAGGTACTTGGTGTGCACCAGTCAGCGAGTCAGGTACCTTGGCGACGGGGTACCTGTGCAGGCGACCAAAATAAGAATCTTGTAGTGTATTTATGGCATGTTCACATTGCAACCAGTTAAAAGAGATTTCATATACTTGTTTATCAGTTTATGAACATGTGAATAATGTGATAGAGCTTGTCTATCCCTGTGGATTTGATGCCGAAATGGTGAGAGGTTGATGAACTCTATGGCCAGTTTCTCTAAGCTCAGCCAGGCAAAGCTTCAGTAGGCCACCAGGCTAGCCCTATACATGTACCAAAGGAGACATTCTTCTGACTTTATATTTAAACTTACCTCATTAAGGGTTATGTTAAGCAATGTTGGTTAACTGTGTGAAATTTAGGCATTTGTTAACCATGTTTGATTATTTAGATGAAATGAAAGGTAAAGATTGAATGTGTCCATGGCCTCTAGGTGAGCTTTGAGAAACCAGCCTTATTGTTCACTGATTTATGGCAAGCCAAGTAGTTAGAACAAATACAGATAAACTTAAGTTTTTCCCAGAAAAAAACTAGCAAAACTGTAGTTTATCCAGGAAAAACAAAGTTTATCAAGTGGAAAATGTGTTGCTTTTTTGTGATAAACTAAGTTCCTCACTGATAAACTATTTACTCATATTTTCTCTTGATAAACATTGTTTTTTTGATCAAATTAATTTATCACTCATTGAAAAATGTTTTTAAAAACACCGGAAAATCAAAGTTTATCAGAAATATGAAGTAAATCAGAAAAAATAAGTTGATCAGAAAAAGCATTTTTTTTAGAAAAAAAACAGTTTATTAGTAAATAAACTTTATATATCACCAAAAAGGTTTTTTCAATTGATTACTATGTTTTTTAATTTCTTCAGTTTTTAATTTAATTTTGATAGACATGTTTTTTTAGTTTTATCTTGGTTAGGCATAGGAGGCATACACAAGCTGCTGATAGACTACATGTATGTCATAATTGAGTATAGACTAATCGTTCATCGTTTAATTCTAACTGCTGATCATTTCATTCATGAAATTCAACAAAATCATACATTTAGAAAAAAGTTGGAAATACAAAGTGAGATGATTTTACAAACGTGTGCAGGGGATGTGAGAATCTTTTTTGTTTTGTTTGGTTTGGCCTTAAATAACTACAGGGTGAGTAAAAAAAAGTGCAATAGAGAAAAGAATCCATTTTTATTTAAGAACCGAGTTGAACCGTTTAGGTTTTAAAACATTTTATATTTAATATATCCATTAGTGATCTTGTGTGAAAAAATCAAGGAATTAGCATTTACCGTTTTGTTTTTATGACACATTTTACAGCGATACCCAATTTTAATGTTTGTCCAAGAGACATCTATAATTTGAATGTCAGCCCACTCTGTGTAAGGTAGATTTGGAACCACTGCCATATTCTTAACCTCGTTGGCATTGAAATAAAATGAAGCACCCAAGTGTTATTGCCCTTGGTCTTGTTTAAGGAGAAGAAACATTATTTGTTGTTATTTACATTTTCCCTTTATTTTAAAGATATTTATTTTCTATCAAAACCATATAAATTTGTAGGCGTGTTTTTCAAATGTCGAAATGAAATTGAAGTGGAGTGAATTTCAAAATATCCAGTAAGTTGGACATATTGGGATTAAAAAAACTGGAGTTGGAGTCGAATGAGGTATGAAGGACTTCAAGTTATGTTAGAAAGTTTGTTTGAACAGAAAAAAGAAATGAAAATAACGCAAAAACAACCTTATTTATTCTAAAGTCAGTTTTAGAGCTGGTGCATTTAATGTACATTGTGTGCTCCCATTCAAAATACGTGGTACTTCGCGGACAAATAATGAAATTGGGTATCGCAGCAAAAGGACTCGTAAAAATTAAACGGTAAAAGCGAGTCACTTCGTTTTTTCACAGAAGGTGACTATTGAGTGTGGCATTTATAGAAATATTTAATAATGGGAAAGTTCAACTTGGTTCTTACATAAATATCGATTCTTTGCTCTATTGCACTTTTTTTGACTCACCCTGTATATAATAAATAATAGGAGGTGATTGAGCCAGGGTTGAATAGGCCATATCTTCCAGACCTGCATTTTCCTCACTTCAGACCCAGAAACTTAAGTTTGATTGTGAAAAAGTTATTTCTAATGATTTACTGAGTATGCATGGTACAATGTAGTTTTTAGTGAGTTATATCCCAGTATCAAAATGTATATTTTTATGAACTTATCATGGTGATATTTGAAGATTGATTGTTTCTATTAACTTGCTGGATCATAAGGAGTTGTGCAGGGCCAGAATTTCGACGTGAATCAGAGAATCGATTCTTGCAAAGATTCTCGTAAACAGATTTGCGTGAATCAAAGTTGATTCCCGCAAACGTTTGTAGTTTACACAGAAGTTGATTTCCGAGAATCAAATGATTCCCGCAAATTTATTCTGCAAGAATCAAGATTGATTCTCGCACTGTGAAATGAAATTCTGACCCTGGTTGTGTAAGTGTAAATAAATTATTATAAGTTATGTTTTATATAATCGTGGTGGAGGGAATATATGCTTTATGCCATGGGTATGATGAGCTACTGAGAAAGAGAAAGTGTAGTGCGCCACAAAGCAGCGATGAGCGCAAGATACGACTGAGCTAGTTGGAGTTTGTCACATATCAGAGAAAGTGCAGTGACAGTGGCTATTATTATTCTTGTTTTGAAAACTAAATACACATTTAAATTCTTAATAGTGTAACTATGTGACTGTCCACGACAAACGGTGTAAAGTTGCAATGTTCAATTTTTAGATTTTAAATAAGTTACAATGTACAACAAATATGACAAATGGGTTTTAAAATGATGTATCACATGTGATAATTGCTTGGTAAATAGTCACTCAAATGATAAATAATTCTCTTGAAATTCCTTTGTTTCCTATGGAATTTTATCGAGTTTAAGCTATATCTCTTAATAGGCCCTGGCGAATTTACACCTGGTTTGGGCACATTTGTGACCGGCTACCACAAACCCATGCAGAAACATAGCAGATTTGGTTTAATAGATTTTAATGTAGCACTTTCAAGAAGTGTCGGTCAGGCGTTTTTTGTTTGTTTGTTTTTTTGGAAGCTAAAATTACCCTAAAATTTCACCAAAATCTAAAAAATCTGAAAAAAATCTGAAAATGTTTTGCAAACATATTTTCTAAAATGTTCAGCCAAAATTAATAAATTTTGGGCAAAAAACGGCTGATTTTACATGATTTTAGCAAATTATAAAAAAAATTCTCCAAACGCCAAAATTGGATCGGTCGGGCCCGTAGAACAGGGGTTTTTTTGTCGCTTTATGGGCAGCTGTTTGAAGAAATGGACCTTTCGGGGCAATGCACAAAGTCCATTCTGGGAGGGTTTTAGTAGATTTAGGGAAAATTTAGGGTGATAGTAGGCGAACTGTCAGGTGGAAGTTTAGGGACGGGGAGATTCTGAGCAGAATTCAGGTGATTTTTTTGACTTTGGTGAATTAGGCAAACTTGTACCCGAGTCTGCCTCATCCGAATCAAAGCAGAGCTGAGTCCATTTGAATCCGAGTCCTTTTGTGTTCGAGTCCGACTTTGAATTCAAATCTGGGGTGCTGAGTCCGAGCCGAGTCCAACAAAACTACGAACCGAGTTATGACTTGAGTCCGGTCTCGGTCAAAGGCCATGTTCAAAATTGAAGTTGCAGACTCTTTATCAAAGATTCCAAACAGAGAAGAACCAATCCAATTTTACATGTATAGTGGATACAGCCACAATGTGTGCAAAGTTTCAAGAATAATAATGACGCCACAAAATTAAAAGCAACACCGAAGTGGAGAAATGTACCTTTAAATATTAACTGTAATGATGAAGAATGTAAAGGTTTCAATGAATTAACTTAATTTTCAGGACTATTTAAAATTGAATTTATTCAATTGCAGAAAAAAATGGCAAATTGGGAAAACATTTTCAGAAATTTTCTTTTGAAACCTCTCAAGGGTGAATCTTAATTTTAATTCAATCATTATTATTGACATTTTTCCTTTTTCTATTCACTTTCCTATTTGAACATGTATGCTGTACACAACAAGGTGGATTTACCACATGGCCAGATGGGCCTGAGCCCACGATCCAGGCAGGGAGACCCAAATTTAGGTGGATAAAATAAAAAAATTTAAGAATGAAAGTGGGAAAATTTAGTAAAGCACTGGTTTGGAATGCGAGTTACATGGGTGGGTTGGGTGATGGTGTAACACATGGATCCAGATAGCTAGGGCCCCAAATTTTGGCTTGGTCAGGGTCCTGAAGTATTAAAACATAAATCTTGCCCTGGCTGCACACTATGTACATGTATTTGCAGTGATGGCATGTATGCTGCACCTGTGTATGCCTACTATACTACATTGTAACAGTCTGCTGCCTGTGCGTACTTGGTAACACCTACTGCAGTGGCGTAGCGTCATAGGGGCACGGTGGGCATGTGCCACCCCCCCCAATCGATCTGAAATTTTTTTAAATCCCATAGGAAAATTGCCGAAAATGGCTTGTGCCCCCCATCAGACCCAGTGCCCCCAATCATGGTCGGTGCCCCCCCATGTGATGACCCATGCTATGCCACTGATCTACTACATTATGACAGCATTCAAGCTTTGACTTACGTTTGGTGGCCAGAATGGTGGAAACTTAAAGTGAAAGATATCCTATTTAAAGGAACATTTTCTAGGGTAAAATTGTGTGTAGAAACTGAATCTGACATAAAAAATGCATAATTATCAACTTGAAAATTTTCCCCATTGCACTGTACAGGCATATTTCTGTCAGAAGTCCCCAAATTTGAGAGAAAATCGTCGCAAAAAAATAAGTCCTTCAAAACTGGGACACTCGGGGCTTAATATAAACTTGCTCTAGAGGGAGGTCTTGGCTATAGCAAGTTTATATTTGTTTAGCCTTAAACCTCACAGTTTTGAAGGACTTATTTTTTTTGCGAAGGCCTTTATTTTTTTCACACCCACCGAAATGTTAGGGGTAGGGGTAACATATTACTACTTTATTTTTTTTCAGTACATTTTTCTTAATCAAGTTTTATTTCACTATTTAGCTATTGAAATACTGAACAAAAAGACACAAAAAGCATCACAATAGCTCATACCATTGAGGAGTTATGGCATTTTGAAGTTCAAAATTAGGCGAAAATTGCATTTTTTCCCAAATCAATTGTCACCCTGACAACTTTCTAACCCTGTTACAAAAATAAAGAAATAGATTTATCCCATTTAATGATTTGAATATCAAAAATGTACCCTTGTCACATAATTAGCATAAACAATTATGCACTACTCAGTAGTTTTCATGTTCATACACTCACAGGAAATTAGCAAGTCAAAATTTTTGTCACCCCAAAACGGCCATTTTTTGCCAAAATTGGACCAAAAATGAATTTTTCTCAAAATCAGTGAAAAATAAGGGGTTTTAAGTGCCAAAATCTGAAAATATGTGACATTTTACCCCTAGAAACATTGAAGTAACCAAGAATTTTGACTGTTTTCACCCCTAAATATTTTTTTCACACGCGTGTCCGCCAAACGTAAGTCAAAGCTTGAACGCTGTCTTATATACATGTCTGCACTGTGCTCCATGTCTCATTCACGCACTGACTGATGCATTGTATGGTAGGCCTACAAGTAATTGCACCTTTACATGTATGATTTTTGTGTTCAGATTTCATCTAGATTTCAGGTGTCAAAATGTTTATAGAAGAGGAAATTGACTGGACATCAATTCATGAAAATAATTTTAAATATTAATGCAACACATCTCGGATGTTTTCAGTACTTAGTGTAGCCACATCTTGTTCAGGGGGTAAAGTAACTTTCAAAGGGAGGCAACATTTGACGAAAATGGTCCAAAATGGGCCGAGACATCTTAAAATAATATCAGGGTGGCCAGCATCCCATGGGGACTTGTCACGGGGGAAGCTGCCCCACTTAAATACATCACACACTGGATAGCTCTGAATCCTTTACATTGTTCAGATTGTTAGCTGTAAAGAAGTCAATTGAATCTTTTAATTCATATTTTGTCAGTGTGAGTTGGCGAATCCACAAGGAAGGCAAGATCCACATCAATGCACACTCCTGGGATGTGTATCAATGTGAACTTCTCATGTGCATGCAGATGGCATTGTACCATATGAGCTCCCTATACATGCACACTTTGTAACACACAATTACAAGAAACATGGTCACTTTCCAATGCGCATCGCCGAGTGCCATGTAGACAGTTGCTATTGTTGATGCGGATCACAGGAGTGTACATTGGGCAACTCCACACAGAATTTAGGGAAGGCGAGATGCACATCAATGTTCACTCCTGGGATTCACATTGATAAACATACATGTGAATTTTAATGACATTGCGCCATGAAGGCCCTACACACACCGTAACATGGTGTAACGCACTACATGATCATTTCCCAGATGCTGATCTGAGCATTGATGCGGATCCCAGGAGTGCACATTGATGCGAATTTCTCTTCCATGTGGAGTTGCCCATTGATCCATATTGGGCTATTCCAGTTGAAATCCATACACCCCTATGGAAGACATGTCATTTATTCTCCTACACATGCAGTGTAGATTTCAAATAGAGTAACCCACTCAGGTAACCCCATTTGAAATTTACACTCCCTGTGTGGAAGATTAAGGTTATGTCTTCCATAGGGGGCATATTTCAACCGGAATAGCCCATTGATGCATATCTTTCTCCTATGTCTCCTCTATGGAACAAGTTCACTACTCTCACAAGACTGCATGTACTCTTATTTATAACAAAACTGGTGACAAATATTATTTTGTATAAATTTGAGATGAAAAAATGTTTAGAATTGATATCACATTAGTTTCAAGAAATTAATCCTAATTTTCAAAGTAGGCCCCTAAATTTAAAAGTGATTAAAAAAAAGAAAGAAAAAACAACAACCTGGAAAAACATTTCAAGAAATTTTTAATACTAGTATTCTGAAGTATCAATTTATAATTTTTTTTATATCAATATTAATTATTATTTTTTATTCATCATTTTAATATTCCCCATCCAGATACACATACAGCTACATGTATCATGTAGGCCTATACTGGACACATGCCCATAATGTGTGACAGTTTGAGCACTTTCTGCCATCTGTGCGTTTGCCGAGGCAGGCTTGGGATTAGTGTGCATCTTAGTCTAATGAATAGAGAGTTAAGTTTAGGATTTCTAGGCCAAGTTAATGAAACTTGGATATAATTGTCCACATTTGCATAATATGATATGATTATGCTAATGGACAATATAAACCTAAATAATTTAATGGATGTATATGGGACATAAAAATTAATTGGAAAATTTAAGTCTACAAAATTTGGATCAGTTTTGAGATCCAACCAATGTTTTCAGATATTAAAATGTTTCCTCATCTTACACTGATTTGATTTGACTGGACTTGATTCGAGTCCAAGTCCTAGTCCAAGCCAAGTCTTTTCATGTCGGAGCCAAATCCAAGTCCGGCAAAAACGTGAACTTGAGTCCGGACTCAAGATATGGTGCAATGTGTAAATCCCGAGTATCAATGTTCTTTCGATATTAGTGTCAAAGTTGCTTCGAGAAATAAAGTGGAGGATTGTTTTAATTGCACAGCACTGAATAGTGAGTGACAAAAATCACCAAGCAATGATATGGGTAAAGAAATATCTATCTAAAAATAAGGATCTGCCAACATGTTCTGGGATGGGTCACACATTCTTGTGAAGTGAATGTAATTATTTTTATAATAAACTCCTGTTTATTCCACAGGAAATGTGCACCATACAGTGCATTATGGTACACGGTGCTAGTTCAAATCCTTTTTTTGAAGTAAATTAATATAAGCATCCAGGACCTCTGTAAGTGAATATTCAGAGTTTGGTGCTGAATAGAACTAAATTGGGTGGATTATGGGAGGTTTTTTGTGGATTTGGGGCAATTTTAGAAGTTGTAAGTGGATCTCCAGGGATTTTATCGTGTGGACTTTGGTAGGGGGGTGTCTGCCTCCTCTCGCCCCTGGCTACATACCTGAGCTTGATGGGTGGTTCCTTAAACCAGACTTTTGAACTAGTATCACACAAGGCCTGCCTTATTCATGTTCTTCTCATCTTGTTTGTGTTGTTGTCTACTTCACAAGGCAATTCATAATAGAATGAAAAGAGGCCTGTAGTATGATCTACATACCGTAATGCAAAAATGTAATAAAACCAATTTTAGGAAAGGTAATTTCATGTATGTGTAATGTTAAATGTGTTTATTTTTTATTTTTTAGTTTGCTTTGGTGGAGCATATGTATGTAATCAGTCATTTTGATGATACATGTAACAATTATTGTAAATAGAGAAGGTTTCAAACCTGTATTTTTATGATCCATTCAAGCTCAGAGGATGATTTAAGTACTACCCAACACCCCACTGGGTTAACTGTGGAGCATGTGAGTAACATGACACCACTGATTTGCTATGCTGCATAGAAGTGCATGGTTAAATTTGAATGTGTACAGTTATTATTTACATTAAAAAGGCTGTGAACATGCTGGTTGATTTCACATTTTATGTTATCTACAGAAGGTGTGAATTATCCTTTAAACACACATCACTTTTGTTCTGAAATCGACCAAGTAATAATGCCACGCACACAATTTTACACATCTTTTGCACAGAATTCAATGGCATTTGAAAAGTAAAGTGGCAGTTGAAACTCTAGTGATAACACTTTTGCAGTGCATGATGGGGCTTCCTTAAATCATCCTCTGATTCAAGCTATAGCATGTGAAATCAGGAAACACAATAATGTTAATATCCTAGCAAACACAAAACGTTGACAGAAAATGATTAAATGTGGGGGTTATGTGAAAGGTATAAAACGTTTTAATAACATTCAGAAAATTTTGAAAACTTTATTCAAAACATTGTAACATGTGTTGACAAAATATTTGCAGAAGTGTGTTTGCCAAAATATATTTTGCAATATCATTTTTATAACTTTTTATATGTTGTGGTATAGTGTTCTTTCATATAACATGTTTTCAAAATGTTTTCATGACCTTTAAAAACCTGACATTTAAATATGTTATTAAAACATTTTGACCACAACCAAAACGTTTATTACACATAATGTTTTCAAACATTTTTGTGTTTGCTGGGATATCACGATTGACACTGCACATGATTGAGCTGATGTTGAATTTTGAAATTTGAATTGTTGCAATGGTAATATTTCTTTGATGTTGTATTACAATGGTCAGCAAGATTTTTGTTACTTGTTGCCATCACATGGTATATGTAAATATGTTATAAACATTTTTATACACAGGTTTAAGGAACATCTTAATTTTTATTAAGTTTGAACTTGAATTGAGACTTAAAAATATGCATAATTTAGTGCATATGTATTTACATGTATTTATGTAACAGTTGTAAAGTACTTTAGGGAGTGTTCATAAATCATAAATACTTTGGTGGGGGGGGTGGAAAATAAGGGGGTCCCAAAAAGGGGGGATAAAAAAAATCAGTACTTAAATAGGGGGATCAAAAAGGCAAAAGTCCGGGGTTTACATGTATGACAAGGCATGCACATTCCAAATTTTTTGCACACATGAATGTTAGTATTTCAATTGTGTACTCTCAAGCTTTAAATTAATAAAATTTGACGCACTTTACAATTTGGGTGTAACATTATGACTCCAAAAGGTAAGTTTTAGCTGATGAGTTAATAACATATATTTTTGGTTCTTTTTTAGGACCTGATGGTCAAACAATTTTAGACCATAAAAAGGGGATAAAAATTTTTTTGATGTCCAAGGTTCCAACTTTTCCAACCCCCCACCAAAATATTTATGAATACTCCCTAAATCCATTCCTTGTGTAACTGTTGGAGAAAAGTTGTATAAAATGTGGGGATGTTATTGGCAAAGAATGTATAAATACTGTCAATGTTGTGGGGACCAATTATGTGTTGGAGCATTTTACAGGCAGCTCCAAAATGAATTATTGTATATAGTTACAATACATTGATACTGGGAATCCCAGAATGATCTGTACTAGGCAAGTTGACTTTTATTAGCTATATCATTGCTATTGGTTGTATTATAACTTCTACAAGTCATGCAGTTTTGCTTTGGTAGATAATTTAGATTTTTAAAATTTGACATTTCTGATAGCCTATTCTATGATGATATTTGATCAGGTTTGCCATCGAGCCATTATTAAAGGAGGAAAAAAGAATTTAACCCAGGACCTTGGGTTTACGAGAAATTTTATAGGTTGAATTTCCAGTCTGCCTAATTATGAAGCTCCAGTGGCCAAGTGGTTAAGGCACAGGTCTTGTAAACCTGAGGTCCTGGGTTCAATTCTCAGGCGGATCACTTTTCCTCTTTCTTCATTTAATAATGGCCCGACAGCGAAACTGATAAAATATCATCATTGTTTGCTTATTCCTGTCGGAAAAAAAAGTCGCTGTTTTTCATGTTTCTGGTAGAAATTGCAGAATATTTTGCAAATATGGTGTATTCCAAATTTGGCCAAAACGATCTATTTTAAAAATCTGTAATATCACTGACCATGTTCAGCAAAGTTATTTGAAAGGAAAGGGAGGCATTTTTGTTGTGTCTTACTTCCAAACAAAATTCGAGATATATCGATTGTTTATGTTTACGAAGGAATCCAGAATACAATGTAAAGTATTTATTCCACTTGAGTGACCTAATAATAATTCCTTTGGTGGCAGTTTTTAACATAATTATTGTGGTGTGAGTTTCATCATTTGAAATGCTGGCAGAGATTAATTATATTGTATTAATATAGAGAAAATGGCTTGTCTTTTTATTTTGCTGCAGTGTGCATTAGGCCAATCAAAGTCGATTTTGAGTTTCCCGTAACCAGCCCTCACTTCATTTTCTGACCCTCACTTGAATTCATTATTGTGATTTTCCAAAAATACCAATAAAAACTGGTTATATTTGCAAAAAAAATATGAATATCCCTTTATTTTTTGTGGAAAAATCAAAATCAAAACATTCATTTTGCTATCAACCTTGCAGACTCTTTTTAATATACTTCTGAATCTCATTTGGGCTAAACATCCATCTTCAAGTGAGTGAGCGGCAAATAACAACACATTTTACATGCATGTTGGTCATATAATGAAAGGCAGAAGAATAATGAAAAAGTTACCTCACTTGTTTTCAGAAATTATGTGACAGGAAACTCAAAATTGACTGTTAGTGGCCTTATGTCCAACATATATCAGCAAACCAGCAGCTATGAGAAAGTGAAGACGAGATTTGCAGCAAAGATTTGTTGAGTTATAGTCATTGTAATATGGACATTTTGGGTAAAAATTGGGGTACAAACCATACTAAAGCAGCATTTTGCAACCAAAATAAATACTTGTATCTGAACTCATATTGACAAATTTAATTTGGTCCCATATCCAGAATTATTCATCATATCACACTCTACATCAGTGCCAAATGTGGTGCTTTTCCTTTAAAAAAAAGTGCACGACTTGTAGTAGAAGACATGTCCACCAATTTATTGCAGGTACTAAGTTTTTATACACTGTTTATTTTATATTTTTACTAATTTTTTCAAACACGGTACAGATCATTCTGGGGCATTCTGTATAACATTTGAGTTATAAAAGTAACATTTGGTTGTTACATGAATCGATGCTAATTATTTTTTGGGTAGAAATAGCACAATGCTAATGTTCAACCACTTAACAAAAGCAGGAACATGTCATTTTTTTGTACAATGTATACTTTGCCAACATGACATCAAAACCTTAATTTATTAGGGGGGGGGGGCACTTAACTTTGGGGAATGTATGGACACCCTGGGCAGAGGGTGGACACCAGTTCGAAGTGAGAAATTTGACACCAGAAAGGGGATATTTCAGTGAGACTGGGAAATCAAAATTTGAAAAAAATACTGGAATTGTGTGAATTTTACAGAAAAACTTCGTCATTCAGGAAGAGTTTATCAGAAATTTGTTCAAAATTCTTGAAAAGGGGGGTCATTTGGTGATGGTAAAAAGGGATCATTGGGTCAGAGTTGAAAATGGGGCTCATTGTGGCTGCACATCCGCATCATTAATTTTTAGTGAGCGGTACCTCCCTTGTGAATATATTGTATATATGTATCTTTTAAGACCAAGGCCTTATGATCTCGAAAAGTCGAAATCATGTATGCTGACATGTTCTTGGAACGGCAGCAATTACTTTACTAAGTACTACAATGAGTGTTTTGATTTTGAATTAGATATATCGTATTCATTCCATTAACTGTCCAGGGCGCTTAACAAATTCATTTTGGTTGGGCACTTATTTTTTATATTGTTTACATAAATGCATATGTAAAAACTAGCCCGGAATATCAGTGGATTCAGTGGCGTAACTAGCGCCCGGGGTAAGAAACAAAATTGGCACCCATACCCCCCCCCCCCACACACACAAGAATATCTTATTCTTATATCAATTCTTGAAACAATTGCGCACGGAGCGCACAACATTTTGGACAAATAAGGCCTACCACTAATTAATTTTGGTTACTAGAAGTTGAATATCGGTCTTAAAATGTTCTTTTAATTGATTTTGTGCCGAAATGCACGGAAAGTTTGACTTTCATCGCTTGGTCAATTTGGCACCTTTCTAAAGGGTGGTGCCGGGGCATGTTGCCCCCCCTAGTTACGCCACTGTATACAATTTATGTGTAGATGGTTCTGTTTGATAAATGTGAAGTTGCATGGATTCTGCACATAATGATAGATCATGTGTAGTAAAGTTGCTGGGTGGGTGCTTATAGGGGCATGGGCGGTTAATGGAATGAATATGGTACATATATAACATCAACGCTGCAGGTAGTTGCATGCATGGATCCTGCATATAATGATAGGGGATCATGCAGTGTTGTTAATTTACCGGCCGGTAAATTAAAAATGGCGGTAAATTACCGGTAAATTACAGGTAAAAAATGGTAAAATATGTAAATTAAGTAAATTATAAAAGAGTTATTTTGAACAATAAAAATTCAATTATTTTCATATTACTTGAACAGTCCTGTTTAGTTGAATATACCTTTCCAGATGAAAATCAGCTTCATAAATAAAGCTGAAGTTGTAAGAAGTGAAACAAAAGTCATGTAGTATTTACGTACATTTTTAACAAGTGTTTCAATGTTTTCTCTCATAACAACACACGGACACAGAACCTGTCTAGCCACTTGGCACAGGAGTCCTGGACTATAACATCTTAGAAAACTACATTTCATGGTAGAACATTTATGCTAGGAATTTCAATTGATTGAACACGGCTTTTAAAAGCTGTAAGCATGGTAAAAAAAAATTGTCAGGCTGGGTTCATTCAATTGAAATTTCCACTGTAGACCCTATCTCATGACTGATGGTAATGAACCGGGTCATTTTGGATCTGCTTAAAAGTATGCATCGATGCTAATCACAACTTACGTATGAATGATGATGTTTTACAATAGTACCCAAAATATGCAGGGAATACTTTGGTAAAACAGAGACAAAGAGCACTTATATTCAGAATGATGTGAAATCAAACAGCCATTCTTTAGTCACAAGTTCACTCATATTTGTGACAAAAAATATGGGAAATTTTACCTTGAGTACAAATGTAGTATAGTTCCTTAAAATGTTTATATAATATAGAAAACTCATGACATAGTCACGCCATGGTCAACCCCTCAAAATTTGGAAGTGCCATCAAGGGGAAGAGGGCTTGGGAGGGGTTGCTGCTTTCAGTGCTTTCATAATGAGGTGTTGTTTTATTTCTTGCATATAATTTTATATGAGTGTTAAAATGCAGTAAATTTAACATGTTGATCAGCTGAATGCACAATCACACACTTTCTCTACTTGCTATATTAGTCTATTGTACAATATGTAGTACAGTATGGGACCTATGGGTAGTAGGGGTCTACAAAATCATTATTTCAAGTAAGTTGTGCAAATATTGCAAATAAAATTGGCATCTACTATAAAACAAACAAACAAAAACAAAATTTATTTAAAAAAATCCTTTTATTTCATATTTTACTTAATTTACTCATTTTACCCTATTTTACCACGGTAAATTAAGATGGCGGTAAATTACCATGTAAATTAACCGGTAATTTACCGACTCACAACACTGGGATCATGTGTAGTAAAGTTGCTGGGTGGGCGCTTATAGGGGCATGGGCGGTTAATGTTTTGAAACAAGACACCTGGATATTGAAGAAAATTAGTAGGCCTACTGAAACAATAATGCCAAAGGGCACATGAAATATGACACGGTCTGATCCAAGGAGCCACTTTTGCAAACGGAAAGTGAGCATACTATCACTGAAATACACTTGCATCCCTAGCAATATATGTGTCTGAAGTTTATTTATGAGGTTATATTATTGCCAATTTTCTTAGATATTTATTGTTTGTTGCTCCCTATTTCGCCATCAATTTTACAAGCCTTTGGCCTGGTTGGATCAGATTGTGTCACATATTTGACATCTCGTGTATATTTAATTTTTCTGTTTATACTGCGGTGTAGGCGGTAAAGGTATTTTCAACAGTTTCATGGTAGTGGTGGTGAATTTCACTTGACTCCAATTTTGATGTGTATGATAAATCAATACAGAAAGCTGACAAAGATATATGATCCAAATTGTCTTAACTTGTGTACTGAGAATCATTCATTTTAAGTTTATTAAACTATCCGTCGTTTTATCTTTTCAGTTTCTGTTTCCGTATCCGTAATAGTTTTTGTAAGTCATTGTTATTCTGAAGTGGTAGTCTCCCAGGTATGACCAATCTTTTATTCTAGCCTTTTGTTAGTTACTGAAAATTTGAAGGGAGATACTTAAGTTGAGACTGAACAAGCGAGAGTGGGAGGGGTGAGGAAGAAAGAGAGAGAGGGAGAGACGGAAAGACTAGAAAGAGAAGAACTCGAGAGGAGAGAGTACGGACCGGGAGGGAGTGGGGAGACTGATCATGGGGGGCAGGAGGAAGCAAAATAGGGAGATAGACATTGATACGAGGGAAGGGCGACACTGTGGCCCTGCACAAGTGCATTGGGGTGCGATATGCTCATAAGCGGGCCTTTTGTGATTTTAGAGCTTATTTTCAACGCTTTTACAGAAAAAAGTGGACTTTGTCATTCGGATTGGCATGCATCAAAGACGAGAGGGCGCTAGGCCATTAAAAACAGCGGTGTTGTCTCTCCCGCTTTTATTGACATAAGCAACTGCCTCTTTTGAAATAAGCTGATTGGTACTTCAGTAAACTTACTAAATCCCTTGCGTTTTCGTATCTGAACAATAGACTTACGGAAACTGAAAAGATAAAACGAGCCTAAGAATGGAATTGGTACAGGCTATATCAAAATGATTGGTACCCATCAGTTTTCAGTGATTATGGACAAGACTGCCTCATCAAAATGCAACATTAAGATCCATCAATTTTTGTTAGATTTAATGTGATAAAAAGTTACAAACTGTAAATTCTGGCCATTGCAAGAGAATCCCATGTTGCATTTGGAAGAGGCAGGCTTTTCAATTAGCACCAAAACCAATGTGTACCTATCATTTTGATACAGTCTGTAGTTATCGTCCATGCAGTGAAGTCCCTGGTCCATGCATCAGACAGCATTGATTTAATCAGTCTTGTTCCAAAATTCTAACAGTGTCCGTCTTAATCATTATTTTCCTTAGAATCCAAATATCTGTTTCTTACTTGCCAAAGCGTGATGGGCTGTGGTTCAGGACAAAAAGTTGTGATTTTTGATCTCATGGGCCTGAAAAAAGACCTGTAGCCCACTTACTTTCACCCTTGGCTATGCCACTACAACTGGAAAGCATAACTGACAAACACACACAGCAAATTTATTTTATGCGAAATGCAAAACATTTTTATTGTACATCACTTAATAATAAGTACACGTATTTTAATGTTGCATTTCAAAATTACAAAGTTTCCTGCAACTTTTGTATGCATTATGGAGCAATATACTAGTTATAACATTCAATGTCCAGCATTGGATCATTACTGGGTTATTCCAGTTGAAATCCATACACCCCCTATGAAAGACATAACTTCAATATCCCATGTACATGCATTTCAAATGGAGTCTACCATTCAGAACCCCACTGACATTCACACCCCCTGTGTGGGAGATTAAGGTCATGTCTTTCATAGGGGTACAAATGGATTTCAACTGGAATAGCCCATTGATGCTTTAGTTCATCAATCATAATACCTCTACAACATGTCATTATGAGTTTGGCAGACTGCCAAATATATCAATTCACCTCTGTTAAATTTGTGCTACATTCATGTTACCCATGAATTCTTGATTAGCAAACAGGGGATCAGACCGCAGGACACTGCACCAATAACTAGCCCTGCATACTGCCCTCTTTCACTCACTTCTCACACCGAAAAACGGTTAAATAATCGATAAGCTGCCTTCTGGGTCTAAAGTGATGATCCACTATTCAAGTGAATTCATGGACTAACAAAGAGATGAATCGGTATTTAACAGTCTGACAAACTCATAACAATACCTATTCTCCAGGAATATCTGTTGCAAGCAGGCATTCATGATGAATGTTAAATATCTTTGATGCCACATTTCAGTTCTGTATGATCACTGTTCTTTTTCTAGATCATCAGTACAGTAAAAGGTGATGTATTATGGTGGTCAATTTTAGTTTTAGTATTATAATTATTATTGAATCATGTATATTGGGCTCTTTCAGTTAAAATCCATACACCCCCTGTGGAAGACATGACTTTAATCTTCCTCACAAGGAGTGTGAATTTCAAATGGGGTTACCTGAATGGGCGACTCCATTTGAAATTTGCACCCCCTGTGTGCAAGATTTTAAAAAGGTTTTATGTTCCGAAGAGGTGTATGAATTGTAACTGGAATAGCCCACTGTGAGTTGTTTGCTGTGGTAGGACCGTGTATTATGCAGTTGAATGAAAGCTAGTTGATTATGTTTGGATTAGAGTAAGCCCCCCACAGATTCAGGGGGCACTTGTATTTTGAGGTGAATACCATGCCTGTGTACATACTTTCTGTAATTCCAAAATACATACTACCATGGACTTCCAAAACACATAAGCAGGTATTTTGGTCACATTTTACAACCTAATATAGCATTATTTTGCCATTTTTTATTTGAGGTCCTGTCAAACATACCCATGAAAAAGTAACCTTTTTACACTTTTTTGTGAGCATGATATCCACCTCTGAATTCAAGTTCTCTCGCCCAGCATGGTTTAACCCCATGAGAACTACTTGCTGATTGGCCAAAATGAATATTGTGTCCAATTTTGAACCAATCAAGTAGGGAGTTTGACCATATATAGTTTAAAGCCTAGTCATTGAGCATTTCAAGCTATCAACCAATCAGAAATGCTGTTAGATGACCACTACAATATTACAGAACCAGTTCTCTTTATACTCTTTACAGTCAGCTAATGATACATAGCACTTCATGTATCCAAAAGAATGATGATCACACCACACACAGCAGAATCTCAGCAGAGTTACAAAGTTACCATGATTGAACTGCTTTATTCTGTGTGGTAGTAACTTCATAGTTGCCCAAAATACTGCTTGCTGAGATCACACCACAGAATATGAATCTGACATTTGGATGTGGTAGTTTTGTCCACATCAATCACTAGAAAAGAATAAGTATCAACCATACAGCAGGGTGTTAGCTAGCCACCCATCATTTTAGACAGGCAGTTTGCTCCTGAGACAGGCAAATTAATGCCTGTGACATACCATAAATTCTAACAATAATACTTGAATAAGTTATGTGAACTCAAACAAGACCAGACTAATAAACCACGTCTGTAGCAATAGCTATTTGAAATGACTGAACCCCCATAAATTTTGGACAGACAGTTTTGATGAAAATGACAGGCACTTGTCAAATCCTAGCTAATTAATACCCTGCCAATCTGCCATACAGCTGCATTCCTTTTTTCACTAGACAGAATCAAATTGTGGATATCAAAGATTGGCTAGTCAAAGGCCATTCACTATGTGATTTCTAACCCAAGCTTAAAACACATCAGTTCGCACATATTTTTCCTCTATAAAAGAACACTTCCTGTTGTTTTCACACACATGATACAATGGACAATTCAATTAGCATTCATTCATTCATTCATACATATTTATTCAGTACTCACATAAAAAATATTACAGCACATATGATAAAAAAATATACATTATAAATACGTATACAAGATGTGGTCAATTGCATGAAATACCAGATATAGCAACGAAATATATGGATTATGGAGTAAACACCAGACGAGTACCAAGGATAGCCCAAAAAGCCTCAATAAAATTGAGGCTTATTTCCATTGGGGTCCTTAAAGAAAAAAAGAAATGGGGAAACAAGCAGATCAGGCAACAGAACCAAATAAATAAATAAATAAATAACTCCCGAACCCAAAATATTGCACAAAATAAATAAATAACACCCAAATCCCATATTGCACATAAAATTACGACCAAAAGAAAAGATCAAACTCCATCAATACCTAATGAAAGAACTTTGCTCAGTTCTTATGGCTTGATCCATCAGATGTTTTTTGACGGTTTTTTTAAATTGGGTCAAATTGGTGATCTGTTTGATGGAATTTGGTAATGAATTCCAATGTTTGATGCCACTATAAAAAAAGGTGTGACTAACATTACCGTGGTTTCTAGGAACAACAAAATTGTATGAGCTATCCCTGGTACCGTAGTTATGCAAAGATTTTGTATGCGAGTAAAATTGGCACTTAGATAGACCGGGGCTTTTTCATGGAAGATTTTAAAACTTGATTCAGTTTCAACTGAATCACCCTATCATGAACAGACAACAAACCAATTTTGTTCCGCTCTGCCTGACCAATGTGTGCACGAGGTCCCAAATCCAAAATGAACCGCACAACTTTATTTTGCATGGTTTGCAGCCTGTTCTTAAAATGTTGTGAGAGAGAGGAATACCATGAAGAGCATGTATAATCATAATAACACATAATAAGGGCATTGCAAAGTATCTTACGAGTGGTTAAGTTTAAATTACCAGCTTGTCTATACAAGAACCTCAACCGTGTGCTAGCCTTTTTTTTATAATATCTTGGGCAATTGACTCCCCATTCAGTGTTTCATCAAGGGTCACCCCAAATATTTTGCAACCTTGGAGGATGTTATTTTCTGACCACCACAAGAAACAGAAAATGAATTAACTTTCCCGAGTCTTTTTTTGTACCAAATAGCATGCACTCAGTCTTTCCAAGGTGTAAAGAAAGTTTATTGTCTATAAGCCACTGTCTACATGAGTCAAGCTCTTTACCAAGTCTCTCTGCAATGTGCCCCGGATTTTTATCAGACACTAAAAGAGCGCTGTCATCAGCGTAGAGCAGAAGCTTGCAGTCGACACTGCTGGCCATGTCATTCACATAGCAAAGAAACAAAAGGGGACCAAGAATGCTGCCTTGCGCGCACACCGCACGAGACACCAAGGGGATTAGAGTCAACATCGTTTACATTGACAATCTGCTTCCTGTCACTTAGGTACGATGAAAACCAGTCAACAGAAGATACACCCATGGCTCTAAGTTTTGGCAGAGAATGACATGGTCAACAGTGTCGAATGCCTTCTGTAGATCAATTAAGACTAAACCGTGTAATTACCTATGGACATTTGACTCCTGATATAGTCGTTGAGGTGAATTAAGCAGGTATCAGTAGAAAATGAACTCCGAAACCCAGATTGGTACCCATACAAAATATTATTTTCTCTCAAATAGGTCTCCAGCTGAGAATACACAGCTTTTTCCAATAATTTTGATGTAACACATAAAATGCTCACTGGCCTATAGTTTCCAACCTCAGAGCGACTATTTTTTTTGTACAAGGGTCTTACACGAGCAAGCTTAAATTCAGTTGGTACAGTGCTAGTAGCTATTGACACATTAATTATATGGGTCAACTGATTTTTTAATAATGCTGCCCCATCTCTCAGAAATTTGGCAGGAACTCCATCAAGGCCAGTGCTTTTGTTGGGATTAAGAGAGCGAAGCTCTTTCAAGATAAAATCACTTGACACAGGGCATAATTTAAAGGCATTAGGTGACACGCCCAGTTTTTTGTAATGGCTCGAAAAAATTGTGGAGTTCACGCTGAACTTTCCGAGAGAGGCAGGCAATTTGTTGACTAATGTGCTAGCAACAGTAGTATAGAACTGGTTGATATGATTGGCAACTGTGCTAGGATCAAAACAAAGGTCACCATCAATTTTAAGAATAACACGAGATTGATCCTTGCTTTTATTACTGTAACCCAGGGTTTTCAATTGCTCCCAGAGTTTTTTGGGATTGAATCTAAATTCTTCAATTTTATCCCTAAAGAAACTACTCTTGGCCTTTTTCACATCCCTTTGAATTTTATTTCTTAATCTGGAATACTCAGAATACAATTCAGGCTTTTGTTCTTTCTTGAACCTGTATAAAAGATTCTCTCAATTTAATTGCTTCTAAGATTTCACTAGTCATCCAAGGTTCAGTGTGATTTTTGAGTCTGATTTCTTTGACAGGAGCCAAGGTTTCAATAATATTTGATAAAACTGTTTAAAAACACACCATGATCTATTGACATCAGTACAAAAAACCCCAGACCAGTCTGCCAGTGAAATGGCAGTTAACAAAGCATCAACGGTGTAATTTTTCATTGATCGTATCTTGACAATGTTGTGATGTTTCATCTGGCCTTCGACAACTTTCCGAATACAAAAAATCAACAAATGATCACTCATGCCAATATTGATAGTCCCTGACTGGCATATTTTGTTGCTGTTATTACAAATGATGTGATCAATAGCACTAGAACTAGTTGAGGTGATCCTGGTTGGTTCATTTATGAAATTTTTGAGGTGAAACAATCCCAACATATCAAGATACTTTTTCAACAGACCATATGATTTAGGTGCTAATGTGTTAATGTTGAAGTCGCCGAGGACCATTACCTCACAATCAGATCTAATTTTAGAAATAATAAGCTCTAATCGATCAAGGAACCCACTGTCCTTGGGAGGGCGATAACAAACCCCAACCACAATTGGTTTTGTTTTTGGCAAAAGTAATTCAATCCACAGGGCTTCAACATTTGCATCAAGCAGATCTGATCTGCAATTAAAAGCCAAATTGTTCTTAATGTACATACACACACCTCCACCTCTCTGTTCCGATCAGCTCTGATCACAGTATACCCATTGATGTTTATTTCAGAGTCAGTGACAGAACTGTCGAGCCATGTTTCTGATATTGCTATTACAGACGCGGAAGAGTTATTGGCAAGAATTTTTAGCTCAGATATTTTTGATGTGAGCGACCTAATATTGATATGGATGAAATGGAGTCCCTTTTGTTTGAAACAGTCACAAAAGGAGCTAAATTGTTCGTCGGAAGGATTGAAGTTAGACGATTTAGAGTTATTGGTACCGCTAATATCTTGGTCTTCTTCAATGTTGGCAAACGGGAGCTCATCAAAGCAACAAATATTGCACAAGTAACTCAGCTCTGTGTTTTCCGCAACAATGATGTCGTACTCTGCATCCGTTAGTATTTGAGTAATCCCAGTTGAAATCCATACATCTATTATAGAAAACAAGTAAGAACTTAAAATGGGATTACCTGAACGAATGACTCCAATGAAATCAATACCTTCTCTGTGGGGGAGATTAAGGTCATGTCTTCCATTGGGGGTGTATGGATTTCAACAGGAATAGCCCAATACACACAAGTTAAACGGTAGCATCTGTTTTGTTGATTAATGGCACATACTGTATTTTACTTGAGCAAATTTTCACCAACTACAATACCCCCCCAGTAAAAAACAACCCCAACCATGCTATTATCAATTCCAGCTCCAGTGACAACTCACTAATTCGCTGTCGTAGTACACGTTAGTACACCGTTGCTAGGTCAACTGGCTCACACTTTCTTTTTTTACGAACCACTGATCAAAATGATCACAACACAAAGCCTATGGCATATCAAAATTCGGGACAGGCCCAGGCTTGAACCAGTAACCAATGGGTACTAACATGCACTAAGACAGCAAATTTCCCTGGACCTTTGGATGCATTATTACAGTTAATTGTTGGTTATGCATACCTATACAAAATACAATGCCTGGTAACCCACTACTTGAACAGGATTTAGCAAAAGCAAACAAAGACCAGAGCTATTAATAAAAGTTCTATAGCCATCTAAGGTAGAAGCTTATTATCCACTTCAACAATAGGATAATTGATTAGTGTTTCACTATCAAAATGAGATCGATGTCGGGCCAGCTTAAGTTACCGATGAATACGACCTTCGTACACATTTTACACCGTAACTCAGAATACAATAGGGAATTTACGGCTCGTTTGTGCTGCCGGGTCACATTTTACTTTGAAAAATCAATATAACCGGGATGTACTGCTAGCTTTCATGCCCTTCCAGTAAACATAAGCTTAATCCTACCCAGGAAAATATGCACGAGGTGTCACTGGATTTGGAATAGAATTCAGGGGTTTAGGACCAGAAGGCTTTATCTGCAATAGCTGCCAGGTGTGATATTGTTTAGATGTATACAAAATAGTTTTCATAATGTATATAGGGCAGCTTTTGCAGATAGGACATTCTTGCCTTAAAACCCTCGAGATACGAGTACTGTAAAAGTGGACATTTTCATGCTAAATTTATTTTAACGCTTTTTGCATTCCAAGCTACTACAGCGAAAATGACAATATGTGACCATCCAGCACAACTGAGCCCTGAAGTTGCCAATCATCATTTTTGAATTAAACCAAAATATTCTGCTTGAAATTAGCTTTAAAATGATGTATATATCATGTCTATAGTACTTGACATTTAAGTAGTGAAAAAATCAATAAAACAGTCAATAAATCCTTTGTTTCCTATTGTTTATTGTTAAGTTCAATGGAGCATATCTCAATAGTGGCACTGGAGACATCCGGGCTCAGTTGTGGTGGATGGTCACATATGTCAGTGTGGTCTTGGGGTGTGTGTTAGGGTGGGTTGAACCCCAAATGAGTTGGTTTGCTAACTCACCCCCCCAAAAAAAAAAAAGAAAATGTCAACCTTCTAAAACCAACCAAACCTCCCCCAAAAAAAAAAAAACATGACCTTACAATTTCATCTTACATGTAATTTGGGCTTAGTGTACAATTTAAAAATGTTTTTTCTTTGCCCCCCCTCAGACAAATGACAGTGATACACCACTGAACATGTCAAATATTTGGTCCTCGTAAGATTTTTACAAAGACCACACTGCAATTCTAAGCTATTCGCAATAAGGGCGCCAGCCAGCGTTGCGATGTAATGCGTGATGTATCATGGGAAAATCGTGATGTATCATGGGAAAAGGTATCAAGTCCATAATCTGAATATTACCATGCTATTACATAGGAACACGTGACAATATTTTTAGTTTGTCAATATAACGGTATTACACGCAAATCGATAGAGAAAAAATTAATTGTGCACATTTCAAATCACATTATTAAGTATTATTGAGTATCGATTCGCGTAACACCTTTATTTTGACAAACTAAAAAATATTGTCACGTGTTCCTATGTAATAGCATGGTAATATTCAGTATTATGCTGGACTCGATGTCGACCTTTTCCCATGATACATCACGACATTACATCCCAAACCGCTGGCGGCGCCTTTATTGCGAATAGCGAGAATTCGCCGTAGAAGTGACGCAATAATCGGATTAACTACCACAGCAATAGGTAAAACAATTTTTGAATATATTGCACTTCACTAGTACTTTCACGCAGTACGTCTGCATTGAACCATATCATGCTGATCATTCGCACCTGTAAGATTAGTATCTTGAAAAGAGCGGTATTGTATTCAATCTATGATTGCAGACATACACAGGTGATGAGTGCAACCTGCTTGTAATTAATCCGATTATTACATCACTTCTACAGCGAATATGTGAATATATTCATTTTGTGCATAGGTCAATGTAAGGAAACTTAGAATCACAAATTTAAAAACAAGGGAAACAGTTCAAATTGGCAAAGCGTAAAAAAATAGTTGCACAGAAAAATGTCCACTTTTACAGTAAATCACACAGAAAGAAACAGCATGAAAGTAATCTAATAAAGGCAACATTTAGGTAGTCCAGTTAAAATCCATACACCCCTATATGGAAGATGTGATCTTAATGTCCCACACAGAGAGTGTAGATTTGAAATGGATTCAGCCATTCAGGTAACTCCATTTGAAATGCACACCCCCTGTGTGGAAAATTAACATCATGTATTCCATAGAGTGTGTGGAGTTCAACTGGCACGGTGTTCTGACCCATTGGCAACAATGAAATTGAGATATAGGCAAAAAGAAGGTGAGAAATATCTGTTTACATTGATAAACAGTTAAAGCCAAAAATAAGGAATCCACTTTATGTCATGACGATCCTGCCAATCAAACTCCCCACAGCCTGTGATTGGTTAGTATCGCGTAACTATAGGAAGGCATCCCCTTAGGTTGGCGATAATCATACAGACAATCACAGGCTGTGCAGGAGTTTGATTGACAGAATTGTCAGAACCAAACTGTTTTTGTTTTCAACTTTTATTATAAAACTAATATACACCTTTTTAAACTGTTTCACATGGGTTTTGAAAACCTTTTAAACTAAAACAATAACATATGTTTGAACACCTTCTGACTGAACCGGCTTACATACATTTGAACACCTTTTGAACCAGCTTACATAGGTTTGAACACCTTTTAAACTGGTTTTACATGGGTTTGAACCCAAGTGAAATACACTACCATGTTTAACTTATCATGCGAATGCAAATACCACACACAAGTGCACACATGGAGTGTAATTATTATGCCTCATTTTTACATCTATATCCAAAATAAGTAAACACAGTTTTTCTAAATAATATGATTACGAGGGGGTATCAAAAAGTTTTAGAAATCGCCCAGAAGTGAAAGAGCTATATCAATGAAATTTTGTCAGTGCAATCACTGGTCCCACTATGATGCAAAAATGGTCTCATAAGTATGTTTACTTTTTTTAAAGGCGCTAGATGTCAGTACCTGCCTATGTAACCGCATAACCAGCAAAATGGAGAAAATTGAGGCATGTAGCATGATTAAGTTCCATTTTAAGGGTTACAGTGCCCAAAAAATTTTTGATGAAATAAAAATTCATTTTCCAAAAAGCAACAGTGACAATATCATAATCACCACCGAAGATAACTTTCATTTCATCATCGATTTTCTAGGCACTGCAACCCTTCAAATGCAGGATCTTAAATAACGCTGCTTGCCTCAATCTTGCAGTTCATGCGCAGTAACTGGGGCAGCAGGTTATTAGCATCTAGTGTCTCCTGTAAAAAAGTAAACATACTTATGAGACCATTTTTGCATCATAGTGTACATAAGGACCAGTTATTGCACTGACAAAATTTCATTGATATAGCTCTTTCACTTCTGGGCGATTTCTAAAACTTTTTGATACCCCTCGTATATTCCAGGGAAAGTTCCAAAGAGCTGAACAATTGAAGTTATGTAATTTGTTAGCTACCATACATAATATGAATATCATGAAATATGAGCGTGACTAACTGTCTATCTACATAATAACATTAACTCGTAATAATTCTTGCAGAAAAAATAGCTAACCCTGATGAAAATGTGGCAGGTTTATCTTAATCTATTGGGCTATTCTTGTTGAAATCCATACACCCCCTATGGAAGACATGACCTTAATCTCCCACACAGCTATGTGAACTTGAATGGATGAATCTGCAACCCCTGTGTGGGAGATTAAGGTCATTTCTGCCATATGCATATGGGGTGTATGGATTTCAACTGGAATAGCCCATTCTTCACATAATCATTCAAGAATTTAGCCTATTGTCAAGACTTGATTGAGGGATTAGACAGCTTTATTCCATAACTAGTATAATCTCTGTCTTGATACTAGGCTAACTCTGACTATGCTTACATGAGGAAAATACCTCTATTCTATACAATGACAAATACAAGCCTGAACATGAATCAAGGTTCATTTTTTTGAACACACAAACTACTATCATGGTAGGTATTATAGAAGGAGATTCCACAGGAAAATCCTAATCCAATTAGGATTAAGCCGGTTAAGCCGATTACGCTATTCAACGCGAGTCATCACTTGAATGGATTTAATCAGTGCAGTCCCTCAAACACGGCCTTTGATGTTTATGATCGTTATGCGACAATATTGATCATCTATTTTAAAATTTAATCTAAACCGACTCCCCGTGACCCGTGCGAAAATGGATGGTATTAGTGCCCTTTTGCATCGGTCACATGATCTTCGATTGCATCATTGTGTTTCCGAGTTCAAGTTGATTTACTAGCGAAAACCTGATCGAAATTCCTTCATTTCCTTCCAAAGTTACGGTGAATTTATGTATTTTTTCTGATCGTGATTAGTAATACTGGCGGGTGTCTGCGGGACTTTTAAACCAGTGAAAATGATTTGGAAAGGTTTTCCAAGACTGGTAAAGTTGTTTCTACGATCCGCCAAGCTTGGCCATAAGAAATATTGGTGTTATAAAATTACCGGAAGTAAATTGTTTTCCTTTGTTTATGGTTACGGCCACAATGCTTTGTGGGAAAAAATGACGTCATTCTGCTTAGAAGTCGCGATAACGGTGGTTCATAACCGGCCAAGCTCTGTGCAAACTTTTTTGGAAAGAAAACTCTATAGCGTAAGGATTCCAAAGACTCTGAATGCTGACCATTTAACAGGGACACCATTGCTTTGCAGTCTTCACTTTATACATATTCTTGATCCATATTGGGAGTGCAAAATGCCTTGGAACAAACTTGTACGTAATACAGGATCACCAATGATGATTTTGTTGAATACAGACTTGCCTACCCCAAGTATTCTTGAAGTAGTGTCACAACCTGAAAACGCATGGGCAAACAACAGATCCGAACAAATGTCATAACTGAGTCAGCGCTTGGGAGCCTTGATATCATATTATGGTTTATCATTGTCAGACCGAAAGTACTAATCATTACAGTCCTTTTCTGCAAAATGAAGAAGTAATACCAACAGATGTGTCTTCTCCAATTAGGGTTGTTGACTTAAATGATGCCATTGCGACTGCTGCTTTCACTATATCAACATCTGCATCTCCTTCAGTGTGGATCACATGGCATCCTTTCTGTTGCACACGGTCCCCATTGTATCCATCAAAGACGACTGTGGCCTTGCCATAGTAATCAAATGTGAAAGATGCATAATGTGCAAGCCTGTTCAAAGCAGGTAAAGATAGAGTCAAGCAAATGGAAGGACAGGCTGTCTTTTAATATAGCTACAAGACCCTTGCATCTGCTCGGACTATCAAGGTCACTGATGACCAAACCATTGATCAGCTCTGGTGTTTCAAAGCTTCCTGGTTGTATCACAATCTGGAGATATTTGCTTACATTTTGTAGATAAGGTGCTTTATCATGAACTACCACTAAATCCACCATCTTTGTTTGAGGCAAAGTACATTTTACATAAGCCAGATAAAGCAACACTGCTACAAGTCATGTGTCCTCATCAGAGGCTGATGCCCTTGAGACAGTTTCAAGGACTGATCACTATGTTCTTGATGGAGGTTCTCTTCTACATCGCTTGAAGTGGCTAGAAGCAAGCACCTATTATGCACCTTTTACATTTTGATCACTATGGCAAGGACACGGTTGTTTTTGTGGATACACTTGTGGACCAAGCAAAAAGGATAACACGCATCAGTGCCGCAAGAGTCTGATTGCAAATAAGGTAGCCATATCAGATGCAACCAAATTTTCTGGCAAGAAAGAAGTCTTCTTCTCAAATGATCTGAAAAAACAGACTCTCATCAAACTAATTGGGGACCATATGCAATAGAAAGGATGCCATGTGATCCACGCTGAAGTAGATGCAGATGTTGATATACATGTAGTAAAAGCAACAGGTGCAATGGCATCATTAAAGTCAACAATTGAGAAGACACAGATCTGTTGGTATTCTTCGTTATGCAGAAAAAGGACTGTAAGGACCTGTACTTTCGGTCTGACAAGGATTCACCATATGTGTATGATATCAAGGTTCCGAAGCACTTACTCACTGATGACATTTGTTGTTTGCCCATGCGTTTTCAGGTTGCGACACTACTTCAAGAATATTTGGGGTGGGAATGAAGTCTGTATTGCACAAAATCATCAATGGTGATCCTGTATCACAAGTTTGTTCTAAGGCATGTCGCACTCCTAATATGGAGTAAGAATATGTATAAAGTAAAGGCTGCAAAGCAATGGTGTCCCTGTTTAATGGTCAGCAATCAGAACCTTTGGAATCCTTACGCTATACAGGTTTCTTTCCAAAACAGTTTGCACAGCAAAGATGGTCAGCATTCAGAGTCTTTGGAATCCTTACGCTATAGAGGTTTCTTTCCAAAAAAAGTTTGCACAGCAAAGAGCTTTGTTAAACCTGAAAGGCTTCCACCCACAGCCTCTGCTGCAAAGCTTTACTCCAACAGGTATCTACAGGTCATGCAGTGGATGTGCAGAACTGATGGTATGAATCCAACTGACTGGGGATGGATTGTTCAAGGTGACAAATTTGTTCCACTCATGATGAAAAGAAGTCCAGCACCAGAATCATTGCTGAAGACGATTCGATGCAATTGTTCTACAGGATGCATCACATTGAAATGTAGCTACAGAAAGAATGGACTCAATTGCACTGGAGCATGTGGACACATAGGCTAATGTGAGAACATCGATCAAGAACTAATCTCAGATGATGATGATGAGCATGATGACAACTAATTCCAACATACATGTATTATACAATGTGGTCGATGTATACTACTGCAAACAAAGACATCGCATCGTGGTATAGCAAGATGAATTCTGTGTACTTCAAGAATACTGCATGCTATGGCTGCCAAATTGGTACATATGCCTACATAAAAGTATCATTTTAATGGTATTATGGGTGCATAGGATGCTGGTTATTTTAGAATTTCTGTCACTTTAAGGGGAGGAGCAACTAAGGTGACAATCTCCGAAAAGTTTTTCGATAAATTCATTAATTTCTCAAAAAGTAAAAAATCTCAGTTTAATAAATAATGGTTAAAATGAAAGCCATTATTGGGGGCCTAATTATCGTATCATTATAATAGGTCTGGCACCAATGCAAGCATTTGTTTCGTGTCCCAAGTTCATAGTCAAATATCCTGACGCTATTTTTTACAAATCGCCTGGAATTGCATATTTAGGTTTCAGCGATTTCCGCTTGGAATGTAGATGCCTATTGTAGAGCTTAACTGTCCGTGATTTTAATTTATAAGCTCTTTCATCGACAATTTGCAACATCTTTTGCACACCATACGGGTCGCCTGCTTGAATCCCGATATTTTAAAAATTATCGGTTTTTTTAGCCAACAACCAGCCACATTATTTCTCTAAACTGTACTGCAATCGCACATAACATTAGATCGGCTGTGCTATCGGTAGAATTTAAACGAGAACCAAAAGTGTTCGCCGAAGTCTTGTAAATATGGACTATCGCAGATATAGCGTTTTTGTAAGAAGTTGCATTTTTGCTACTGGGGATTATGCACTTTCAGTTTCCCAATGCGCTTTGAACGGAATTATGTACTTTTTCGATGTCTAGTGAGCAAATTTCTTCAATATTTTGAGAAAATGATGTCAAATTTTCTATTCTATATTGTTTGGTAATAATGTCTTTTGCCAACAGTATGTTTAAAGTTGTAATTTTGTGTTTTTGATCGCAAAAGATCAGATATTTTCGCTCGATTCAATTCTGAACCCTTCGCAAGGGTGCCGATTTAGGCAGAACTTTGACGATAATTTTGGACACTAACATGCATTCGATCCTTAATTTTGTTTCAACCGAGTCTTAAATTAGCAAGCACAATAAGGTTGGTACCACTTTTATATACACTGATGAAATTTTAAAGATTTTTTTTCAAGTTTCTGACCGGCGCAAATCGTTAATGCAGCCGTCAAAGGGAATCTTGACCCTACCCTCCTCAAGACTTCACCATGTCATTGGTGAAAATGCGTCTAATCTTTAACGTACTGGACAAAACCATATGGTGAATCTTGACCCAATGAGTTTTCAGATGCTGTGAATCTTCAACCAAATATATGATTGTAAAAGTGAATCTTTGACTAATCTTGACCCCGTGTGGATTGTTATATATGCTTTTACATAGAACCAGCATTCACAGATCAGGTGAATCTTGACCTAATAATTTTTTTCTTGTGGTGAATCTTGAACTAATATTTTTGGACAGAAGGTGAATCTTTGCCTAAAAATAATTTTTGAAGGGTGAATCAAGGTGAACCCCTTGAGGAGGGTAGGTTCAAGACTCACTTTGATGGCTGCATAAGTGTGTATTTCCCATAGTTCTAGTAACTATAACTCAGCATACTGAGTTATAGTGCACTCTATTTATATCTTTTTCACAAATAAGAAACATCACAATATGTGGGCTCATTTTGGGCTCATTTTGGGCTCCATGGATGTAGACGAGGAACTCTCAAGGACAGTTTTGGCCTGCATGGATGATTTTAATCCCATTGTAGAATTTCTGTTACTTTAAGGGGAGGAGCAACTAAGGTGACAATCTCCGAAAAGTTTTTCGATAAATTCATTAATTTGTCAATGAACTCAAAAACAACAAACATGGGAGACAACACTTTTTGTGGTGGTCATGTTCTATACCAACCGAGAGATCATTTGGTTTATTTATAAAGAATATCCGCTATATGGATTTCTTAAGTATCTCATACCAAAGAAAAATGCCCTACACACCAGACAATACCATAATCTGCGATATTTAAAGGCACAATATTTCTTTATGACGTTATTATCATTCATATATAGAATATTTGATTCTTACATAATGTATCACATACATAATCCGCACTACTTGGCACCATATTTCCAACTCCATGGAAAGTACCCAACCTGACGCCTTAACATGAACATAATCTCGCTAATTGGCACCAATATCCTATGGAGTAAAAGCCTAAAAGCCGTGACAAACATAATCAGCGCTGTAATTGAGCCCAAAAGATCCCAAAACGCAGACAAAACAATCACGCATTTTAATTTCAATTTAAAATTGAAAGGCCATCCCATTTGGAATTCTTATCGTGTGTATTTTATAACACCCAATTCCATACTTACACACATGTATTAAAGGTTACATGTAGTTACTATTGAAAATATATACGATTTCAAATAATGACCATGTCATTTGCCATGATTTGTCATAAATGCATATAATTAATGCAGAATATCATTGAAAGCGAAAAATAACTGCACGTGTCGTCTTCTTTTATAGACATGAAAAGTTTTGCTTCAATCATTTCATGTATTTATTTACCACAATGACTAGGAAACTGTTGACATATATGTACCAGGCTTATGTCTTTAACTTCAACAACAATTTTTGACTTTTGTTTTTTGATTATGCAGTAAACAAGGTAGACAGTGGTAAAGTGCTTTTTCTTTAACTTTGGCTACTTTTTGATTTTATGATAAAGTGCCTACTTGACACCAACAGAAAGATTCTTTTTTGTGGAATTATTTAGCTTACATATTTTCAGACTTTAGAATTTGCTATGAATTCAAAGTCATATCAAACTTATTTTGAACTTGTTGACTTATTACTTTATTTCTATACAGCTGGTTCTCATTTCCTTTGTGAACCATTTTTCTCCAGTGTTTTGCGCTGGGAGACATCTTAGTTTAACACGACCGCTCTATGCAGTGTTTAAGGCTCAAGTATATATAATTGAAAGCTTTTAAACTTGAATACAAAATTATAATCACTTGCTGACTTGCAAGTTATTATCTTATCTGTGTCCCCACTTGTTATGATAAACATGTTTTATTAAACATAAGCCATTTAATTAATTTCAATTAAGCCTGCAAAGGCTTGATAATATTTACTTCAATTCTTATGTTATGCCTGAATTCGAAGTTACCTCATATTGTGAACATTTGACATTCATTGTGATATTTCTGTATATACAATTGAAAGCTTTTAGACTTAAACTTGAATTCACAATTATAATCACTTGCTGACTTGCGAGTTATTGTCTTATCCGTGTCCCCACTTGTTATGATAACCTGTTTTATTAATCATGTTAAGCCATTAAATGAACTTCAATTAAGCCTGCAAGGCTTGATTATATTTACTTCAATTCTTATATTGTTATGCATGAATTGGAAGTGAACATTTGACATTTATTATGATATTTCTGTTTCAAATGATTACCTTGAAAACGTTTAACGCTCTGATAAAACATTTAATGCTCGTGTTAATTTAAACCGCATAATTTAGCATTAAACATGTTTTCAAAGTTACGTAAAACTTAAAACCAATTGATTATTCTTACTTACTTTCCGCTAAAACATGTAAACTTATACATGACTCACTGTTACTTTACTTTCACTTAACATATACATTTATTGGGCGTGGAGGGTGGGTTTTTCAGTAGACGTTGATCTCGATGATAAAACATGATGTGAGTCAAAAACCCATTTGCATTTGCCAGCTACAATTATGCCAAGTGATTGGTTGTATCATAGCAACAACAAAAAAACCTTAACAAAACCATTATGAATGCATTCAATAACCCTGCACCTGTTTTAACATAGGTGAACGCATATCTGAAATCACTGATGTGCATACCTCCAAGTGGATCAACGGCTTAATCCATATTATACACAAGGGAAAAAAAAACCATTTATACGCCTGGCCAAAAATTTTCTCCCCATTGACAATTTGGTTTTAATTAACTTCGCTTAATTAAACGCTATTGTCAATGAACTCAAAACAACAAACATGGGAGACAACACTTTTGTGGTGGTCATGTTCTATACCAACCGAGATATCATTTGGTTTATTTATAAAGAATATCCGCTATGGGATTTCTTAAGTATCTCATACCAAAGAAAAATGCCCCTACACCAGACAATACCATAATCTCCGCATATTTAAAGGCACAATATCTCTTTATGACGTTATTATCATTCATATATAGAATATTTGATTCTTACATAATGTATCACATACATAATCCGCACTACTTGGCACCATATTTCCAACTCCATGGAAAGTACCCAACCTGACGCAACATGAACATAATCTGCGCTAATTGGCACCAATATCCTATGGAGTAAAAGCCTAAAAGCCGTGACAAACATAATCAGCGCTGTAATTGAGCCCAAAAAGATCCCAAAACGCAGACAAAACAATCACGCAGCATTTTAATTTCAATTTAAAAATTGAAAGGCCATCCCATTTGGAATTCTTATCGTGTGTATTTTATAACACCCAATTCCATACTTACACACATGTATTAAAGGTTACATGTAGTTACTATTGAAAATATATACGATTTCAAATAATGACCATGTCATTTGCCATGATTTGTCATAAATGCATATAATTAATGCAGAATATCATTAAAAAACGAAAAATAACTGCCAAACAAGTTCCTTTATTTCAAAAGGAACTTGCTTAACTTTCCGCCCTTTTTTTCAATTTCAATGATTCAATGCTCATGTAGCATGAAGTTAGCTGGCGCTACTCGGCTTTATAGGATAAAGAATTATTTCACTTGTGGAGCTTGAGTTGATGATTGTGATTTTAGAGTGGCACACGATTGGCCAACATAATTGCCCAAATTACTTTTGGGTTTTAAAGCGATTAGCACCTCGAGAACTGATTTTAAGCATTGAAGTGGCTAAATGCTTTACCGTATATTTTATTTCTTACATGTAACGGTTTTCAAATAAATGTTGAATAAAATGAACACATATATTTTGAATCATACATATCAAACACAAATTCCCATATCAATCATTTGGATTTCATACTGTCACTGATACCGAATAGATGCAATTGGAACGTAGAAAAACCTAATCAAAACCTTCGTGGGATAAAAGCAGGAAAACCTTCCAATTGCAGTGTGTATCGTTTCAATATTTACAAAGGATTTTCATACAGGATATATATACAATTTTTCTTTTATGAACTCGCTTTATCATTTCGCCTTTGCCAACTGTGAGGTTCATAGCAAGAGTGTTATATCAATATATGTTACCAACTTGCTTTATTATGCATTTCAGGAATTAAATTTCAATTTGTGTCCCCAAGTAAACCAAATTAAATGTATCTTAGACTGCTTAATCCTGTACTGTATACTTGTAGTTCATTGTCTTTGTTTTCATCAAATGCCAATTCCATGCTGTCACACCCCTGACAAATATGTTGATGATGCGGTGATGCGACTATTAATATTGTAATCGACTGTGCATCGATTTTAACGGTTTTCTCTGGTTTATACAACATCGTTCACCTAAACACGTAATAATTCCTGCACATGTGAGAAACGTTCGCACATCCGGTCCTTGCGATTTGGTAGTTCACAGCACCTAGCTTGCAATTGGTGGTGAGCTATTTGCGAAATTGCCTTCATCCTTTCATAGCAAGTGTGTAGAAGAATTTAAATATCACAGATACACATAGGTCATGTGGTTCTTGAATTATGTTGTAACAAACGCTGAACCAACAACACTTTTGTAAGAAGTGTGGAGGTACCAACTCCTTAACAACAATACAATAATCCAACACGTTTTCAAGCTGACGTTTTCACGGTATATGATTTGTAGACTTAACTTTGCAAAACATCAGCGTTTTATTTTTCCATGACATATTGATTTAGATAACGAATCGATATATATCCATGTGTTCATGCATGTCCACACGTTCCTCGCGTGAATTTGTTTTTAATTTCCATGAGCTCAGGAACTTCGCCTTGTGAAGTACCGCCAATTGTCGCTTGTTGTAGACTGAACTTTATACCATGCATGATGTCCCCTACACATTTTGCCATGTCACACACGATATTGTTCATGTTCGTAATGTTCACAAGTGGCCTATGCTAATTCCACAACATCAACACTATGAATTTCTGAAATGAAACAAAAATACACAGCAAGAGACAACTGATGCTATACACTGTATGTCTTATACTACTGTTTTATGATATGCCGATATGATTTGTCTGTTGGTGTCTGTTCTGCCATGTTTCTTTTATAGACGTCTGTAAATTATAACTATAGGCCTACTCCTTTGTTTTTATTTTTAAAACGCCTATTTGTTATAAATTTGTTTGACATTGTAGCTCATTGTATGCATGTGAATTCGCGAACGTGACATTTGCCCTTTCAACTTAGGCTTGTTTTGTTCTCTTACTACATTAGCTGTTTAACTATAATGAAAATGGTGGCTACCATCACAACGCACTATGCAATTAGTGGCTTCCTCATATAACCGCTCCCCCTACTTTCTCATCTATTTTGTATAATCATGTATTCCTTGCCCGTTGCCTACATACATATACCTCTTAACCATATTTGATGTGTCCGCATACTTTATAAATACCACCTACAAACATGAATGCCTATATACATAATAGTTCGGCTTTTTAGTGTAGGCCTATACTCAAAAATATATTTCTTGCCTGTACTGAATATGCCATGTGGTCTGCCTATGTTCCGCACTATTAGCCAGTACCTAAGGTATTTGCTAGCTTTTGCTAACCCTGTAATAAGCATTAGGGTTCTCAGATTTTACATTTGCACAAGTCAGTTTTGTTTTTTGTTTTTTTTTCATTCTTTTTAACTAGGCCTCTCGTTCTTGCACTCCAAACGTCCTAACCATCGATGGAGTATAACTGGTATTAAATTGACAACCACCCGAAAGAATTTCTTTAAATACATGCCAACTACAATATTTTGATATGCCTATGTTCCATATTATCAGCCAGGGTATTTGCTACATACTGTAATAAGCATTTAAGGGTTCTCAAATTTTACACTTGTACCAGACAATTTTTGTTTTTATCATTCTTTTTAACCAAGCCTCTCGCGCTTTTTACCCGATACTTGCACTACAAACGTCCTAAACCATCGCTTGTGTTGTGCGAATGCACTAATTCAATAATATAACTCGTATTAATTGACTACCCCCCAAAAGAATCTCTTTAAGGTTATTAATTATTTTAAACTGTTGTGATTTGGTAGTTCACAGTATCTTATGAATGGTTGTGAGCTTTGGCAAAAACTGCATTGCTCAATTCATAGCGGCGTAGAAGAATCAAAATATCACAGATATACTTTTATAATAGGTGCTGCGGTTCTTGAGTTACGTTGTAAAGAGGGCTGAAACAACAACACTTTTGTAAAACGTACATAGCTCATTAACAACAATAAATTAAGCAAGTTTGCAAACTATACGATTTGTAGAACTTTGCAAAACATCAAGGTGTTGACTTTCAATAATATATTGATCTAGATAATGAAAATCGATTTTTAGATTGCTTCGACCAACAATACCTCGTCTACCCTTAAACGCATGTAATTTATAATTTTTAATATTAGGCCTAAGGCCTAATATACTCAATTCCATTTATTTTGTATTTATTTTTTCTTCTTGCACTATATTACCTGTATGTATTCTTTGATATAGTTATATTAAATTGTATAATGCAGATCCACTAATCGGTCATTTCTACCTTGTTACTAATTTATGTTCTTGAAGGACTATTTATATATTTTACTGCATATCTATATTGTATCTATCATTACCCTTACAAAATGTGTTTCATTTTAATCTACTAGATATGCTATTACTGTATCTGGTATGCTTATTATTTTTTATATTTATACAGTACTTAAACTTCATTTTCCTTATTTGTGACCTAAGTGACCATCCCAATTTGTTTACCTCCAGAAAATAAGATATTTTTTCTTGTTGGCCTTCTTTACTTCCCGTTTTAATTTTACTGCATATCTATATTATATCTATCATTACCCTTACAATTGGGGTTTCATTTTGCTATTACTGTATCTGCTTATTATTTTTTATATTTATATTAGACCTATTACTTATACTTCCATTTTCCTTATTTGTGACTTAAGTGACCGTCCCTATTTGTCAGATTGTTTTCCTTCATTACTTGATAAGATCCAGACTCTGCCATTATATAGAGCTGGTCTATCTCTCTTGATAAACAATAGTTTTTCTTTCTTCTTATTCTGTTTTTCATTAGTAATAGAACCATGAATTTAGTGTAACCTCCTTGACCCTACCATTTGTTGCTTGATTAATATTGTTCCCCGCTAGTTATCCTTGTACTTATTGCCTACCATAATTACTAGCCTACTACTATTAGATCCTGTAATATTCATGTTTAGGCCTATGATTTTTTGAAGAAAGCATGTCAAACTGAAGCGTCATTAATAGCTATAAACTCGAACTTGTGGGATATTGGTTTTACGTACTCTATCAACTCGCATTAACTCGAAACTGAATCTGACCGTGCATTTGTATAATAATTTTGATCCCACTGTACTTCGAAAGGTACCATAGGTCTAGACTGCGGAACTCAGTCCTCAATGATAGTCAGTCATTTATCTTTTGGTCGTTATATGACTATCATTTGAGGGACTGAGTTGTTATAATATATATTCCGAGGTGCAAATTCAGACAATAGCTGGGGATTAGTGGGGCAGAGGTTATCTATTGAATCCTTTCATGACCACTGAAGCATAGTCAAGTCTCCCAAGGACACTCGGCACAAATTGAAAGACCATCACAAAAGAATGCATGCATGTCAGGTCATCGACACCAATTTGGTGTTTGTTATGACACAAATTTTGTGTCTGTTATGCACCTCGAAATATGTACCTTAAAGTCTGTATCTACCATAGGTCATACTACTTGCCCTCCGCCTTAATTACCATGACTGTGTATTAAGCATGTTTGAACTTAATCTATTTAACTGCATTGTTCATAATTATTCGATCACTGAAATGCCCACGCTGGCCCTATTTAATGTTTTAAACCACACCTTATCTTATGCCTTACGCACTCATTTCTTGGCACTGCTTATAGCGGGGCTTATAGATGTTATATGTGTAGGCCTATGCATGTAGGCTTACATTTAATACAATTTCCAAGAGATAAGGGATACGTATAGTTGCGTAATCTTTTCGCTACATGTATTAAATTAATTAATCGCTGTCCTTCATATTGATCCTCGTTAGTGCTATTTCTGTTATTTATTATTATCATTATTATTTCCTCGTATAATTAACATATTAATCAAAACTTGCCTACTCAAGTACATTGTCCCTTCCATACCGCCGAAAGACAAAGATTCCACCATGATGACGCCTTTTGCGTCCTGCACAATCACGATCTATGTTACAATCACACCCTGATTGTTTTACTGTTGCCATTTTGTTTATCCTGTTGGTAGATTGCTATACATTGCCATAGAGCGAATGCAAGCATTAACATGTCACTGTTTTATATTGACATGCAGCTATTTAACCATAGATGCTTTAACCTTTTTTTTTCAGTAGACGTTGATCTCTCGATGATAAAACATGATGTGTGTCAAAAACCCATTTGCATTTGCCAGCTACAATTATGCCAAGTGATTGGTTGTATCATAGCAACAACAAAAACCTTTAACAAAACCATTATGAATGCATTCAATAACCCTGCACCTGTTTTAACATAGGTGAACGCATATCTGAAATCACTGATGTGCATACCTCCAAGTGGATCAACGGCTTAATCCATATTATACACAAGGGAAAAAAAAACATTTATACGCCTGGCCAAAAATTTTCTCCCCATTGACAATTTGGTTTTAATTCGACTTCGCTTAATTAAACGCTATTCTCAAAAAGTAAAAAATCTCAGTTTAATAAATAATGGTTAAAATGAAAGCCATTATTGGGGGCCTAATTATCGTATCATTATAATAGGTCTGGCACCAATGCAAGCATTTGTTTCGGTGTCCCAAGTTCATAGTCAAATATCCTGACGCTATTTTTTACAAATCGCCTGGAATTGCATATTTAGGTTTCAGCGATTTCCGCTTGGAATGTAGATGCCTATTGTAGAGCTTAACTGTCCGTGATTTTAATTTATAAGCTCTTTCATCGACAATTTGCAACATCTTTTGCACACCATACGGTTAGCCTGCTTGAATCCCGATATTTTAAAAATTATCGGTTTTTTAGCCAACAACCAGCCACATTATTTCTCTAAACTGTACTGCAATCGCACATAACATTAGATCGGCTGTGCTATCGGTAGAATTTAAACGAGAACCAAAAGTGATTTTGATTTAAACTTTTGATCCAAACACAGAATTAATTCCGCCCTCGCCTTCAGATGACTCCATCTTTCATCAGCTTTCAGTGACTGTATCAGGTCGTGATTTTCTTGACCTTTGACCTGATCAACAGGTGACCTTTGACCTGATACAGTCACTCACTCGCTGATGAAAGATGGAGTACCATCTGAAAATTCCGAGGTAGGAATTAATTCCTTGTGTTTGGATCAAAAGTTTAAATCAAAATCATGATTTATACCAACACAGATGAACTTTCATGAACGAGAACCAAAAGTGTTCGCCGAAGTCTTGTAAATATGGACTATCGCAGATATAGCGTTTTTGTAAGAAGTTGCATTTTTGCTACTGGGGATTATGCACTTTCAGTTTCCCACGCGTTTGAACGGGAATTGCGTACTTTTTCGATGTCTAGTGAGCAAATTTCTTCAATATTTTGAGAAAATGATGTCAAATTTTCTATTCTATATTGTTTGGTAATAATGTCTTTTGCCAACAGTATGTTTAAAGTTGTAATTTTGTGTTTTTGATCGCAAAGATCAGATATTTTCGTTCCCGATTCGAATTCTGAACCCTTCGCAAGGGTGCCGATTTAGGCAGAACTTTGACGATAATTTTGCCTTTTTTTTTACTATAACACTTTCGATCCTTAATTATTTTTTAACCGAGTATTAAATTAGCAAGCACAATAAGGTTGGTACCACTTTTATATACACTGATGAAATTTTAAAGATTTTTTTTCAAGTTTCTGACCGGCGCAAATCGTTAAAGTGTGTATTTCCCATAGTTCTAGTAACTATAACTCAGCATACTGAGTTATAGTGCACTCTATTTATATCTTTTTCACAAATAAGAAACATCACAATATGTGGGCTCATTTTGGGCTCCAAGGATGTAGACGAGGAACTCTCAAGGACAGTTTTGGCCTGCATGGATGATTTTAATCCCATTGTATACCAGACTCTGGGCGTACATGGATGATTTTAATCCCATTGTACTATACCAAAGTTGAGATAATTGATCTACATTGATCTCATCTTTTGGGTGGGTTCAACATTCCCTGAGTTGGCAAAACCTGCAATCTTCATGGAGTAATTTACTTAGTGCAAAAGTGGTCAAAATATTGCTCTGCAAAATTGCTTTATTTTCATGATTTGGATTTATCATATTGAGCAGCACTCTCCTTGTGATGTTTCTGCACTGTGTAGAGAGGGTCTACAACATCTCTGAGGTAAAACTGACAAATGCAAGATATATTTCTTGATGCTTGAAGTTTGGATTTCTTAAGTTGTGATAGTATTGAGATAACAATATCATGGTATAAACCAAAATATGTTCCTTTGGTAAAATTTTCTATTGTCTCTACCCTTAAGTTTCAAGTTGCAATACGTGCAGAATTAAAGTCAGAAAGGCAACATACCAAAATGGCAGCCATTTTGAAATGCAATCTTGCTGCCAATTTGGTTCGTATGCCTACCTCTATATAAATTTTAATGGGAATATGGGTGCAAAGGATAGGTCATTTTAGAAGATCCAACACTTTAAGTTTCGACTTACAGTTACGTGCGTGATTTGATTTCAAATGTTATGTACTTCTGAACAAGGTTGCCACCGGTGGAACCCACAATAACGAGTGAAAATGGATGAAATCAGTAGATTAATGGGTATTTTTCCAGCTTTTGGCGGCCATTTTGATTTCTTCACAGTTGGACCCCTCGCCCAAGTTCAATTTTTTTTAACTATTGATATGTTATTTATTAGACCTTATACTGCAAGAAAATACCAAAAAACCTTCTGTTGCAATTTTTTTGGGGTTAGGGGTAGCTGTGTCATATTTTGATCCTACTATATACAGGAGATGAACATAACTGGTACCTTAATTTTTTGGCTTACTGTATATCGGTAAACTAGGAATAAAACCTGTGATCTCCGGATTAAATATTATAAAAACTTAATTTTACTGTAAATAGAGCACTTTTCAGACTTCGTCTTTCACATGGTATTTTACAATTGTTACAATTGGGCATTCCAATCATGCAATAAGTAGAAATTCCACAAAAATTGAGGGCATCGCTGTGGAGTAAATTACACATTATGGCTTTAACATCTATGGATTTTTGTGTCTAAAGCATCTCATATAAAGAGAACATTTGCAATGCCCCATTTGCAGTGTTCAAAGTACATTTCATTGTATGTGCTTTTACTGTAATGTTTATATCTGATGAATAAAATGAAATGGTAACCTGTTTGGGGATATAAAAGACAAAATGTTATTACAATATTTAGAGTGTTGAAAGTTGTTTATTTAATTGCACATTAACACAATGTATATGGCTTGCCACATATCATACAGTAAATATATGTATATAGTGTTTGCAATTATTTACAGAGATTGTATTTTAATTAATGGTACACATTATCATTAACATTAAATACATGTATTATGTATGGCCATTATTAAGCTTATCACTGGAAAGCACTAAACATACTTTGAAAATAAGCTGTAGACATACCCTGAAATATTTCCCACCAAGGTGATTTTCCCCCAGTACCTATTTTGGTTGTACTAAAGGGGTTCATCAACTGAGTCTCGAAAAATTGCCCAATTTACTTGTGAATTAACTGAAGAAGTCCATATCAATCCTGGAGGACGCCCGCAAAGGGGAAATCCCTCCCAGTGATACCTCAATTCTGGTTGGTGGCCAGCCCATAAGCAATATTTCAAGCCTGCTGGACGGCTCACAAAGGTATCAAAAGACCATACTTTTTTCTTGAAAGTCACAGAAAGGGCATAAAATACTTTTGCCTTTTTTATGTCCCTCACAAGGGTCCTTATATCATTTGGACCTAGCTGCTTTGGGATCATTTTCAGTGTCCATTGGCATACCACCAACATCCACAGTTTGCGTAAATAAATTCTGCATTCATATGCATGTGGTGATGACTGCACTGAATATCAAGGGTGTTAAGTGCAAGAAAAGCCTATCTGCAATAGCTGCCAGGTGTCATATGTGTACAATATAGACTGCAGAAATGGTCAATTTTTCTACATGGCAGCTATTTATACAGCTATAGTTCGTAAACCTCCCTCGAGTCAGTAAAGTAAAATCAAATTTTGAGATTTTCTCAAAAACTGTTCATTTTTGCAGGAATCTGTCATGCTAGTTGGAGTCCTTGCATTATTTCCTTTCTGAAAATGTATACTTTTATGTACTCCTCATCATTACATTTAGAGATACAATAAAAAACAATATCAAAATTAATGATGCGAGAAAGGCATACACACTATAGGCCTTTCTTGCACCAAACCTTCATCTGTAAATATTTTAACTCAAGATTGCCCACATGCACAGGGGTGTAGAGTTTAAATAGTCGAATTCATGTAACCGTACTCCCTGTGTGAGAGATTAAGGTTATGACTGCCATATATTTTAACTGGAATAGCCCAATAATACATTTAGTTATCACAGAGCTCAAGGGGTTGTTGCTGCTTGGATAGTATCACATCAGTTTTTCTCATTACCCCAGTAAAATTCATTTTTCTTTTTAGCGGAAGTATGCACTATTAGGAAGGAGCATTGTTATACACTTTTTTGCTTCTCATATCAAAACCGCTGGAGCAATACAAATCAAAATTTGGAAACATATTATTGTAATGGTAGGCCTCAGGTTTCTGCGAGTGTCCAGTGTGGCACGCATGATGCAATCAACCTATGATAACAGGGCCTTCCCAGTTACTATTCCTGAAGAGTGGAATTTGCTATCACAGAACATCAGGAAAGCTGACAATGTCCAAACTCTTTGATCTAGATGCACAAGCAACATTACAGGATTCAACAATGATTGCAAGGAGTTGGGCTTATCAATATTACCCTATTAGAGTTTCCTATACAGGGTCAATCACTTCCATGTGACACTTTACAGAAATTACAAAGCATATAATGATGGGTTAGAGCAAGAATGCCCTATCTGTAATAGCTGCTCTATAGATATTTAACACACTATGCATTCTATATTGTACACATATGACACCTGGCAGCTATGACAGATAGTGCAATCTTTGCACACAACCCTTGATATTGGCCCTATCAGCAATAGCTGCCCTATAGAAAATTGACAGTTTCTGTATTATATTTTGTCACACATGACACCTGGGTCCTGGCAGCTATTACAGGTAGGGCAATCTTGCACTACGCCCTTGATACGACCTTCTTCAATATTGGGAAGTAGGAAAATTGTAAGATAATTACAATGATATTTTCATTTGTAAAAAAACCTGACAAGAAATAAATAATAATTTATGTTTATCATATCTTTATATCAGTGGAAAGTGTTTAAAGCAACTGCATGCTAGCCCCATCAACTTTGCTAAACATGGCTTGTCCTTACACTGTATTTAATTAAGATAAATTGTGTGATACGATAGACAGTCGACAATGTAGCTATTTGCAGGTTATTCCATTTAACATTCATACTCCCCCTGTGGAAGATATTTCAGATTCTTAAACACTTGAGAACATTCCTGCAATCTCATTGGTTCTTACCTGTCTGATATGACACGATATCAAACGGGTCAGCGTGTGTGCATCAACGCGATACGTGTGCTCGCTATTTGAACCAATCGGGAGGCGCATAGCATTAACGGGACTGATTGATTTTAAGCCCTAGGTAGTTCCTTATAAAATGTAGGATTTAATTTGATTAAAATTTGTAATATACTTATGATATTTCTATTTGAATTGAAGTGTTTAAGAATGAGAATAAAGGTATTGTTTTTAGCAGCTGTCGTGCATATCTATCGTCTCATATAACACGGGCGACATCATTATTTTTTGGCGTAAAACAACTCGGCTTTGCCTCATTGTTTTACTTAAAATAATGATGTCGCCCGTGTTATATGAGACAATATGCACTCCAGGGGCTAAAACCAATACCTTTATTCTCTAAATATTTCACATAGTAAGTATGAACATCAAATGGATTACTCCAATTTGGCATGAACTGTGTATACTTTTAGGAAGATCATTAGTAAATATGTGACATGATCTGGTCCATGGGGGCCAAAGGAGGCATTTTTGACAATTGAGTTACTGTAATTATTACATTATACATACAATAGGCTATCATTTACTGAAAACACCAAAGGTCTAGCATACTTGGTTCTAAAGTTATGAAGTTTTATGATGTCTATTTTCTTATGTATTTTATTGTTTTTTACTCCATATTTTTACCATTATCTCAGTTTCAATTCCCATGGACCAGATCATGTCACATATTATCTTATATACAGTATACAATAAAGTTATGAAAATAAAAAATAAAAAATAAGCTGTGTGACATATCATCTTCTGAGCAATACAAATATACATCTCAAAAGATAGCAAATTTGCACTGCTCTGTCTGACAAATGTAATACAGGGTGTCCCAGAAAAAATTACCGAGTGAATAAAATTGAACGTAAGTCGAGAACTAGACATCAGAATCAAAAATTTAAAATGTAGCGCATATCCTCTTTTACTGTTCATCAAATACGAAAATTTTATTTGATTCACTTTAGTGGTTGTGCAGAAATTAACAAATACATAATGCGCGCATCAATTCAGTTCATTCCAAGTTTGATCAAAAGGCGTTTTTCTCATACTCGCCCACCGCTTCCTAAAGGTTGTGAATCTCATTGAATTTAGTCCACATAATCTATTTTATATCCGACGGTGTTCTTTCTTGCGGTCTTGCTTTCACTGAAGAAGAATAACATTTTGTTCGAGAAAACTTTGATTTATGCAATTGGAAGCTTTCCAACTTTAATTCTTTAGGTTGTGCAAATATGTTATATTTTAACTTTCCAAAGAACATTTGAGTCAAGAATGACAATGAACAAGTGCTTACAGCTTTACGTGAGAGTTTTGATACCATGCAACATTAATGTTGAAGTTTTAAAAGATTTAAACTTTGCATTACAATTTTGTGGAAATATTCCAAAAACATTAATGTGTGTGAGAATTTAAAGCCAGATGGAATTATTTATGCAATAATTTCTATATGCAACATTTATATCAACATGCAAGCTTTCATTTTCAATATCGTGCAAGTTTTCAAATTTGAACAAACCCTGATTAAATGTTTTGCAAAAAACAAATTATTTAAAAATAACGGAAAGAATTTCACGGTACAAAATATGAAGCCCATTGACAGTTGACCAGTGCGCATTGTGTTGAATGATCTTTTCTTTCAAACTTGGAATGAAGTGAATTGAAGGATGCGTTATGTAATCGCTCATTTCTTCGCAATCAGCCAACCGATTCCAGTAAAATTAGCGTATAAGATGCAGAAATAAATGGGCTACACACTAATTTTTAGATTTTTAGATTCAGATGTCTATTTCTCGACTTACGACCAAATTCATTTGCCCGGTAATTTTTTCTGGGACAACCTGTAGTGCAAATCTTTTTCAACAGAATGCTTGATTTTTCTTCCAAAGAGTCCCGGTATTCCAAGATTTACAGGGGCGTATACAATCATGGATGTACAGCGTACTTTCAAATTGAATTTCATGGATTTGAATCCCTGCAAACAAATAAATCCAATAAAGAAAAAAAGGAAAACAAAACACCAAAATAACCAACTCTTAAAAGGCTTATTCAGTGGTCCCAGTGAAAGTGTAAACAAATTAAATTTGTGTATAAATTGCCTGAAAGTGAAGAATAAATCGTTAAAATTGTCATTAGGTATTTTTGAAATCAAATATTTGGCAAAGTATTGACAAAGTTGAAACCCCATTCAAATACATGCAGTGAATTGCTCTCCTTAAGCAGAGAAATTACAGATTCATAAAAAATGTCTTATTTCTCTTTAATACACAGCTTTCGCCTTTACCATAAGCAGGCTATGTTAGCACATCTATGACACTGACAAAGGTGCCAAAATTTTGATGATTTTTACAATCCTCCGGTTGAGCAAATCACTAACTATGCCTTTCATTTATAATACTATATGCAGAGGACAACTTGTCTCAATTCTGTAGAGGACAACTTGTCTCCATTCTGTAGAGGACAACTTGTCTCCATTCTGTAGAGGACAACTTGTCTCCATTCTGTAGAGGACAACTTGTCTCAATTCTGTAGAGGACAACTTGTCTCCATTCTGTAGGGGACAACTTGTCCCCTTGCATCTGGTAAGCTTAATCTGTAGTAAATAGAATTGTGTCATGAGACATGTCATACTTCTGATGAAGATTTTACAGCATTACACTTGTCTGACATTACCGTAATTGTAACTTTCTTAAACTATGGCAAGAAGTTAAAGTGTGCTCTTTTCAATGATATATCAGAATGGGATATTCCAGTTGGAATGCATACACCCTATGGAAGACATTTTCATCTTCTGCATAGGGGGTGTACGGGTTTCAACTGGAATGGCCCAATACACAATTTGAATACAGAAGCTAACAGGAACATTAACCAGTCAATTGTAGTCATGTAAGATTTCTGACAAATTACCATTTTACATTATTTTCACAAAATTATAAAATTCTGTTATTTTTCAATCTCAGGTATATTCCCTTTTCATTTTGAAACACTTTTGCAAAAATATGGCCACATAAAAAAAATAATATGCTTCACGTTTACCTCCCTCATCACTTTCTTGGATAAGTTCATATTTGATAATTTTCCAATTTTCGTTAAAATAAAACTTTTAATACTTAAATAAAATGTTCATGCTGATAAACAAGTTTAATAAGCATAGCCAGTATGAATCATTTTCAAGTGTTTTTGGCACTTTCTGGAGTCTAGCCCATCATAATCTTGAAATTAAAACAGAGATTCATTGTTTTCCTCAGAGATGCTCAAAACATCTGTATCAAGGTCATTTTTGCAACAACAAAAAAACACCTCCCTGTCATCTCCCTTTTCCAAAAATGTGAAGATGTGAAACATTTGTTAAAATTTTATGTGACAAAATAAATTCCAGTGCCTATTTTGTTAATATGTGTAATATTGAATCTCATTAGCTTTAGAATTAACTTCCCTGGGTGCAATAAGACATCACATTTTGTCACAATTACAGCACCATAGGCTTTGTTTTTCAAAGTATCATTTACTTATTAAAGAACGTAACTCTCATGTGGAAACCAGCATTCTACACAAATCTTGTACCATGGTTTTAAGTATCAGTCGTCAAAATGTACTTTCATTATTTCACATGTACCAATTATGTTTTTTGATTATATTTTCAGAAATATATTGCAGCGATTATTAAATTAGAGTAGGCCGTCTGTGATTACAAAGGGACCATGACTCTCCTTATTTCAAGCACGGATCCAGCATATATGAAACCATCACTATAATTAAAGACAGAATTTAAAAGACTAGTTTGCGGCTGACATAACTGTCAATCTAACTCCCCACAACCCTTGGTTGGAAGCGTGTAATAAAAGGAAAGTTGGTTCATCTGGTGCCAATCAAAGAAAAAAGGAATAGCAGAAAATGGTACATGTACTTTTACAAGGTAAAAAGCACCGTTTCTAAGCATTGTTGACATGGTGCCTTCAGGAAAGAAAGTTTCCTATTAACTAATACCTAACTTTTGAGACAGTTTGTATGAAGGTGCAAAATTAACCACTGCGTTTAGAAACTCAATCATCACAAAACTCATAAACAAACCGCCCCCAAGTTTGATTGACAGATGACGTCAGATGCAAACTATAGTAGAACTTTCCTTTGATTGAACACAACTGTCAACAGCTGTACGCAATCTGACCGCGACCATATCTGTGCATATTTCAAAATACAACACAAATGCACAACTTTGGATACTAAATGAAAATACTAACCAATTTAATTACAAGTGTGTTGGCATGGTTGGATTCACTTCCGCCTCACACACAGGCGTTCATTACACAGTGTACGGAGAAGATCATTATGCTATTGACAGCTGTATTCATTCGAATGAAATTTCCACTAGTCTTTTAAATTATTATAGCAGAAAGTTAATCTGCTTGATAACATGTTAACCCCATGGGCACTATAAAAGCCAAATTATTAGCTTCTAAGAACTGTTTTGATTGGTTACAAAGAGGGCTATATCATGCATTGAGCCAATAAGAAATTTGGTAAAAGTGAGCATGGCTATCTAAAAAGCTTGATTTTGATTGGTTACTCAGATGATTATATTATGCAATTAACCAATGAGGGGCCCTGTAAGAAAGGCAGTAGTGCCGACGGGTTTAATTATAGTTCAAACATAAATTGAAAGACAAGAAAAATAACTCAAAATGTATAAAACAAATAATAATAATAAAATCAATAGTTATGTAAATGAATCATGGAAAACAGTTAGAATTGTACATTACTGATGTCTTACTCAATTTACCAGGTCAATACATTACATAATTAGGCAAAATGTCACAGGTTGCGCTCCACCAGCTACTATAGGATCCACAACTTTTATAAGTTCCCCTAACACTTTCTGAAATAAATTGAAACAACATTTTACAAAATGTAAAATAGTTTGTGTATAGCCTTATTTGTCTTACACATCTTTTTGGGCACAATGATTCATTGTGTAAAATAAAGATCTTATTTCAAAAGTTGCATCTTGAGTCCGTGAGGCGACAACTCTATAATAAGCCAGGCCTATTCTAGTGTTTGTTAAGGAAAGTTGGCTCCTATAGACAACTTTTAAAATGGCCTCTTTTTTTTTTGCGTTATGAATCATTGTGCCCAAACGCAATAATTGGTGATGCTATAAATTGGTCCAGATGTGTAAAATAAATATGGCAACAGATGTGGTATATTTTGTAATTTTTTTTCCATTTATTTCAAACTTATAAATTATGTGTCCTGTAGTATGAAACCAAAAGCATTTTAAGCTACACCTAATCATTTTATATTATATAGGTAACAATAAATACACTGATATTTAATTTCATGAGTTGTTAATTACCAAAATAATTGTGGCATAACTGAGATTACATATTTATGAATCAGTTAGAATAATGCGCCATCAAATTCTGTGTACAAAATATTATAAATTTAGCAAAAACTTTTCCATACGCGTAATAATGCAAAGCTTTTTAAATTATTGTAAAACAAGTCAAACATTTCTAATGGTAATTTCGATGAATTTAAATATGGAATAGTATTACAGTTGACATGTGCTGTTGGAAAAGCCTAAAAGCTCTATTCTGATTGGTTACTCAGATGATTATATCATGTAATCAACCAATCAGGGAAACTGTAAGTGATCACTTATCATTCTTCAATTGGGCTACTGCATATGAAATCCATACACTCTCTATAGGAGACATGACCTTAATCTCCCACACAGGGAGTGTGAATTTCAAATGGGATTCGCTAAATGAGTGGCTAAATTTGAAATTTACACCCCATCTGTGGAAAGATTAAGATCATGTCTTCCGTAGACAGGGCTGTCAATTCTCATGCATTGGGCATGAGTCTTACATAAAGGCACTTTCTCACAGTCTCATGCCAAGGTAGTATATCTAATGCCAAGAGCTGCCAAATAAGTAAAATCTCCGCATCGTAAAAATAAAGTTGTGCCTACCCCCTACATTTTACATTATCGAGCGCCGTGGCTCAAATAATCATGGATCAAAACGATCATTGTAGTCGGCAAACAATTACGTGTCGGTATGCCACTGTTCAAAAGTGTATCACGCCAAGCAATTCCAAAAAGTTAACAGCCCTGCCCTAGGTGGTGTATGGATTTCACTGGAATATCCCAAACACCTATTGCTAGTAGTAAGGAAAACATCAGTTATCACATTTCAATAATTTTGTCATCTGCTTCAAATACTGTCGTATCTCAAAAGGCGGACTTTTGAATTTCTTTTTTATTGTCATCTAATGGTGGCGAAATACGTCTAGAAAATTAACTTAATATGTGACATGATCAAGGGGAATGAGTCACATGTCGGCCCTGGTCGAAAAATGAGTTTTACACATGTTTCTAAAGAGGACATTTAGAGCTTTCAGAAACTGAAAAACCCATGTTGATACGACTTTTCTTTGTGAAGTTATGTCAATCGCTGAAAACAGTATAAAACAAAAGAATTTTAACACTTTCTTTGCAAATATCTCAAAATCAATATTAGCGACATCCGACTCATTTCCCTTGATTGTGTCACATATATTAATTTTGAGATATTATCACAATATTACAATCTCATGTCCATTCATGAAAGAAAGAAGCATGCACAAATACAAAATAACAAAATGAAATAAAACGATAATAAAAATCACACAAGGCAGTCTTTTGAGATATGACAGTATGTGATGAAGACAACGATTGGCAACATGTTAGATTGTTAAGCCTCCCATAATTGGCAACCATTATCACTATGGCAACTATCACTCTCAGAAGGATTGAGGGTTGACATCGATTCTTTGAGATAATTACAACAAAATGAGCTCCCCAAAAGTGTGGGATTTACTCCAGGAGAGGGGTAAATCCACAATTCAGGGGTCAAAAATAAAAATGCTTGGATTACTTTAACCCTATGAGAACTACCTGCCGATTGGCCAAAATGAATATTGTGTCCAAATTTGAACCAATCAAGGAGGGTATTAATCAGATCATCTGCAAATGCAAGGCTGACCATAAATAGCCTAGTCATAATTGGCCATTGAAATGAGCATATCAAGTTATCAACCAATCAGAAATGCTGTTAGATGACCAGTAGTATCCAGGGGTTAAAATACATATCAAACTATCTAGCTTGTCACAAGGATTAAAAAATGCATTGTTTCAACTAGCTGCCACTTTTAGAGATATAAGACAAAATGTGCCAAATGTCATTCATGCAAGGTCAAAATTTTTAAATGCTCTGATTTCATTAAAAATAAACTTAAATTTTTCATCTAAAGTTTGTTCGGTTTATATAAGGTGAAAAAAATAAGACTCATAACACTGTGTATTGATATAGAATGGCATGCATGCGGTTGGGCACAATGCTTACGCTAGTGGTGCGTTGTGTTATGTATGACCTGCGCATGCTTATGTGAATTTACGCGAGCGTGAGTTGGGACTTAATTGATGCGCGCAGTAACAAAAGCCGAAATAATTTCCGCCTAATAAAAGCCGAACAAATTTTAGATTGTAGTCGCAAGATTGAAACAAAAATACTGCCTCCTACATTTTGTTACAGGACGAACTAGCTGTTGGCATTTTGACTTCTGCATTAACTCCATAAAAGAAACACAGTTACAACATAAACTATACATGTACATGTTTTAATCCTTGTGGCAAGTTGAACAATTTAAGGCTATTTTCAAAGAAATCAGAACATTTCTGAATTTTGACCCTGTGTGATTGACCTTGAAAATTTGACACTTTTTGTCTTATATGTGCCCATCCACCACAAACTGGTCGTAAAGTCGGCATTTTCCATTTTGAGATACAATCAAAAACAGTATATGGATTTCTATGTAATATATATTTATATGAATTTGACCTTTGATGAACCATAACTTCACTTCCAGATGTCCGATGAAGCTGGTTGAGGTGTCATTTTAAAGCTGAAAGTGCATTCTTTCAAATTCTGCAATAAACAGAAAATGACCTAGGTGGTGGATGGTCACATATCTCCTTAACCGTAAGTCGCAGAGAGTAGAAACTAATTTTTTAAATCCTTATGATGAGACTCAATCCTTCCTTTGCTCATACGGTCACAAAAACCCTAAATATGACTCTCAATTTAGAAGCATAATTAATTGGCCACTCGGATAAATATATCATAATTGCTCAATCAGAAATGCTGTACATTTGTGCCAATAGGGTTAATATCATCAACAAATAATGCATATGGTAATAATTCTTGAATAAGAACAATTGGAAAAAAAGAAGTAATAAAATATTGACCTATCTAAGAATATCTAATATATAAATAGCAATAACAAAGTATAATTATAATAACATGGGCACTACCAACAAAATTATTGGCCTCTAAGAACTGTTATGATTGGTTACAAAGAGTCCTATATCATATGTTGAGCCAATCAGGGATATGGTTTTTAAAAGTGCTATGAGATCTAAAAGCTTAAGTGTGATTGGTCAGTCAGATGATTATGTCATGTAATTAACCTATTACAGGCATAGGCTTCAACATATGAAGTCCTAGTTCAAAATATCAAGAGGCTTGTTTGTACTCATTTTGATGCATCATTTTTCATGCTGATTCTAAATATAGTCATGTAAATATAGAATTATGAAATTTTCGAAATTAACAAAAAATGAGCTTACGTCATCTGCAGTCGACACCCATGTGGAGAGATTAACATTACAGGTTCATGCAACAATCTCTGATGATACAATTTCAAGCACAAGTCCTATCCCCATGGGCATTACCTTCTTTCTTATGGCGCCTCTGTTTGGTTAATGAAGGATTAATACCTGTTTATTAACACTAACCACCCTGAGTGGCGGGTAATGCCCATGGGATTAATGTGAGCCCTTCTAATTGGCTTCAATTGGCCTATACATGATATAGCCCTCATTGTAACCAATCAAATTAGCTCTTAAGAAGCTGAAATTGTGGTGTGTAGTACCCATGTGGAAGTCTCATACAACCAAAAACATTTCACATATTTGCCTGATTTGGTTTCGTACATATAGAAAATGCCATGAACAAAAAGCAGCTTTAAAATGAAACCAAACTCATACATGTACCATATCTCTGATTGGCTTAATACATGAGATAGCCCTCTTTGTAACCAATCAAAATAGTTCAAAGAAGCTAATAATGTACAGTAGTGCCCATGGGGATTAGTGACTTCCAAACATAGCCAGTCCAGGTTTGCCCCCCCCCCCAAAAAAAAAAATCAGTACAAAGCACGGGTCAAAGGTCAAATCAATAAAAGTATTGTTGGTTTTTATGGGACAGGAATTACCGAAAGCCAGAGGGCTAAATGTCAATAGGTCACCGAATTTATTTGTTACGGTTTCTATGGCACAGGAAACAGTTAAAAGTCACAAGAATATCTACAAACCCACTAGTCAATCTCCTCTAGTCTAATTAAATCTAGAAACACTGGTGCTATGAAGTCATTGGAGCTTCTTTGCTGAAATACGGTGCCGATTCATTGACTAGTAATGTGTGACAGATGTTGCAAACTGGCATACGTCTTCTCCGTGGGCCGCTTTCTACATGTTTAGTTACACATTCTGGACAGAAGACTTTACCACAGTGCTTGCAATGTTGCTGAAATGAACAAAAAATGGCAATGTACCCTTAGTTCAAATTTAGAATTCACCTTTTCGGTAAAGCCTTTGAGTTTAGACCCTTGATGTCATCACGCCTATGTGCACATTGTTACTGTGCACTTCACCGCATTGAAATGCGCAGTCACTATGTTCGATAACAATGTGTACATCGGCGTTACGTCAGGTGAGCTAGAAATGACAACCTCAGTCAGCCAACATTGTAAGACTTTACTCCCAGAATCTGGGCAACTGTGCAGTTGTATCCTTGCTAACCTTTTGACCTGCATCTCACAACAGTCAGCAGAGTGGGATCCTGTCACAATGGTGCACAAAGACAGGAGTGCATCTGAAGTTGACACTAACAATCATACCACAATGACATGTGCAGATGATGAAGCATTCAGTCTACATGTATGTGACTTAGGGAGACATGTGGGTGTATTTGGGAGACATGTGCAGATGATGAAGCATTCAGTCTACATGTATGTTACTTAGGGAGACATGTGGGTGTATTTGGGAGACATGTGCAGATGATGAAGCATTCAGTCTACATGTATGTTACTTAGGGAGACATGTGGGTGTATTTGGGAGACATGTGCAGATGATGAAGCATTCAGTCTACATGTATGTGACTTAGGGAGACATTTGGGTGTATTTGGGAGACATGTGCAGATGATGAAGCATTCAGTCTACATGTATGTTACTTAGGGAGACATGTGGGTGTATTTGGGAGACATGTGCAGATGATGAAGCATTCAGTCTACATGTATGTTACTTAGGGAGACATGTGGGTGTATTTGGGAGACATGTGCAGATGATGAAGCATTCAGTCTACATGTATGTTACTTAGGGAGACATGTGGGTGTATTTGGGAGACATGTGCAGATGATGAAGCATTCAGTCTACATGTATGTGACTTAGGGAGACATGTGGGTGTATTTGGGAGACATGTGCAGATGATGAAGCATTCAGTCTACATGTATGTGACTTAGGGAGACATGTGGGTGTATTTGGGAGACATGTGCAGATGATGAAGCATTCAGTCTACATGTATGTTACTTAGGGAGACATGTGGGTGTATTTGGGAGACATGTGCAGATGATGAAGCATTCAGTCTACATGTATGTTACTTAGGGAGACATGTGGGTGTATTTGGGAGACATGTGCAGATGATGAAGCATTCAGTCTACATGTATGTTTCTTTAATGATAGGGAGACATGTGGGTGTATTTGGGAGACATGTGCAGATGATGAAGCATTCAGTCTACATGTATGTGACTTAGGGAGACATGTGGGTGTATTTGGGAGACATGTGCAGATGATGAAGCATTCAGTCTACATGTATGTGACTTAGGGAGACATGTGGGTGTATTTGGGAGACATGTGCAGATGATGAAGCATTCAGTCTACATGTATGTTACTTAGGGAGACATGTGGGTGTATTTGGGAGACATGTGCAGATGATGAAGCATTCAGTCTACATGTATGTGACTTAGGGAGACATGTGGGTGTATTTGGGAGACATGTGCAGATGATGAAGCATTCAGTCTACATGTATGTGACTTAGGGAGACATGTGGGTGTATTTGGGAGACATGTGCAGATGATGAAGCATTCAGTCTACATGTATGTGACTTAGGGAGACATGTGGGTGTATTTGGGAGACATGTGCAGATGATGAAGCATTCAGTCTACATGTATGTGACTTAGGGAGACATGTGGGTGTATTTGGGAGACATGTGCAGATGATGAAGCATTCAGTCTACATGTATGTGACTTAGGGAGACATGTGGGTGTATTTGGGAGACATGTGCAGATGATGAAGCATTCAGTCTACATGTATGTGACTTAGGGAGACATGTGGGTGTATTTGGGAGACATGTGCAGATGATGAAGCATTCAGTCTACATGTATGTGACTTAGGGAGACATGTGGGTGTATTTGGGAGACATGTGCAGATGATGAAGCATTCAGTCTACATGTATGTGACTTAGGGAGACATGTGGGTGTATTTGGGAGACATGTGCAGATGATGAAGCATTCAGTCTACATGTATGTGACTTAGGGAGACATGTGGGTGTATTTGGGAGACATGTGCAGATGATGAAGCATTCAGTCTACATGTATGTGACTTAGGGAGACATGTGGGTGTATTTGGGAGACATGTGCAGATGATGAAGCATTCAGTCTACATGTATGTGACTTAGGGAGACATGTGGGTGTATTTGGGAGACATGTGCAGATGATGAAGCATTCAGTCTACATGTATGTTACTTAGGGAGACATGTGGGTGTATTTGGGAGACATGTGCAGATGATGAAGCATTCAGTCTACATGTATGTGACTTAGGGAGACATGTGGGTGTATTTGGGAGACATGTGCAGATGATGAAGCATTCAGTCTACATGTATGTGACTTAGGGAGACATGTGGGTGTATTTGGGAGACATGTGCAGATGATGAAGCATTCAGTCTACATGTATGTGACTTAGGGAGACATGTGGGTGTATTTGGGAGACATGTGCAGATGATGAAGCATTCAGTCTACATGTATGTTACTTAGGGAGACATGTGGGTGTATTTGGGAGACATGTGCAGATGATGAAGCATTCAGTCTACATGTATGTGACTTAGGGAGACATGTGGGTGTATTTGGGAGACATGTGCAGATGATGAAGCATTCAGTCTACATGTATGTGACTTAGGGAGACATGTGGGTGTATTTGGGAGACATGTGCAGATGATGAAGCATTCAGTCTACATGTATGTTACTTAGGGAGACATGTGGGTGTATTTGGGAGACATGTGCAGATGATGAAGCATTCAGTCTACATGTATGTGACGTAGGGAGACATGTGGGTGTATTTGGGAGACATGTGCAGATGATGAAGCATTCAGTCTACATGTATGTGACTTAGGGAGACATGTGGGTGTATTTGGGAGACATGTGCAGATGATGAAGCATTCAGTCTACATGTATGTGACTTAGGGAGACATGTGGGTGTATTTGGGAGACATGTGCAGATGATGAAGCATTCAGTCTACATGTATGTGACTTAGGGAGACATGTGGGTGTATTTGGGAGACATGTGCAGATGATGAAGCATTCAGTCTACATGTATGTTACTTAGGGAGACATGTGGGTGTATTTGGGAGACATGTGCAGATGATGAAGCATTCAGTCTACATGTATGTGACTTAGGGAGACATGTGGGTGTATTGGGGAGACATGTGCAGATGATGAAGCATTCAGTCTACATGTATGTGACTTAGGGAGACATGTGGGTGTATTTGGGAGACATGTGCAGATGATGAAGCATTCAGTCTACATGTATGTTACTTAGGGAGACATGTGGGTGTATTTGGGAGACATGTGCAGATGATGAAGCATTCAGTCTACATGTATGTTACTTAGGGAGACATGTGGGTGTATTTGGGAGACATGTGCAGATGATGAAGCATTCAGTCTACATGTATGTGACTTAGGGAGACATGTGGGTGTATTTGGGAGACATGTGCAGATGATGAAGCATTCAGTCTACATGTATGTTACTTAGGGAGACATGTGGGTGTATTTGGGAGACATGTGCAGATGATGAAGCATTCAGTCTACATGTATGTTACTTAGGGAGACATGTGGGTGTATTTGGGAGACATGTGCAGATGATGAAGCATTCAGTCTACATGTATGTTACTTCAGGGAGACATGTGGGTGTATTTGGGAGACATGTGCAGATGATGAAGCATTCAGTCTACATGTATGTGACTTAGGGAGACATGTGGGTGTATTTGGGAGACATGTGCAGATGATGAAGCATTCAGTCTACATGTATGTTGTGGGTACTTAGGGAGACATGTGGGTGTATTTGGGAGACATGTGCAGATGATGAAGCATTCAGTCTACATGTATGTGACTTAGGGAGACATGTGGGTGTATTTGGGAGACATGTGCAGATGATGAAGCATTCAGTCTACATGTATGTTGCTTAGGGAGACATGTGGGTGTATTTGGGAGACATGTGCAGATGATGAAGCATTCAGTCTACATGTATGTTACTTAGGGAGACATGTGGGTGTATTTGGGAGACATGTGCAGATGATGAAGCATTCAGTCTACATGTATGTGACTTAGGGAGACATGTGGGTGTATTTGGGAGACATGTGCAGATGATGAAGCATTCAGTCTACATGTATGTGACTTAGGGAGACATGTGGGTGTATTTGGGAGACATGTGCAGATGATGAAGCATTCAGTCTACATGTATGTGACTTAGGGAGACATGTGGGTGTATTTGGGAGACATGTGCAGATGATGAAGCATTCAGTCTACATGTATGTTACTTAGGGAGACATGTGGGTGTATTTGGGAGACATGTGCAGATGATGAAGCATTCAGTCTACATGTATGTTACTTAGGGAGACATGTGGGTGTATTTGGGAGACATGTGCAGATGATGAAGCATTCAGTCTACATGTATGTGACTTAGGGAGACATGTGGGTGTATTTGGGAGACATGTGCAGATGATGAAGCATTCAGTCTGACATGTACATGTGACTTAGGGAGACATGTGGGTGTATTTGGGAGACATGTGCAGATGATGAAGCATTCAGTCTACATGTATGTTACTTAGGGAGACATGTGGGTGTATTTGGGAGACATGTGCAGATGATGAAGCATTCAGTCTACATGTATGTTACTTAGGGAGACATGTGGGTGTATTTGGGAGACATGTGCAGATGATGAAGCATTCAGTCTACATGTATGTGACTTAGGGAGACATGTGGGTGTATTTGGGAGACATGTGCAGATGATGAAGCATTCAGTCTACATGTATGTGACTTAGGGAGACATGTGGGTGTATTTGGGAGACATGTGCAGATGATGAAGCATTCAGTCTACATGTATGTTACTTAGGGAGACATGTGGGTGTATTTGGGAGACATGTGCAGATGATGAAGCATTCAGTCTACATGTATGTGACTTAGGGAGACATGTGGGTGTATTTGGGAGACATGTGCAGATGATGAAGCATTCAGTCTACATGTATGTGACTTAGGGAGACATGTGGGTGTATTTGGGAGACATGTGCAGATGATGAAGCATTCAGTCTACATGTATGTTACTTAGGGAGACATGTGGGTGTATTTGGGAGACATGTGCAGATGATGAAGCATTCAGTCTACATGTATGTGACTTAGGGAGACATGTGGGTGTATTTGGGAGACATGTGCAGATGATGAAGCATTCAGTCTACATGTATGTTACTTAGGGAGACATGTGGGTGTATTTGGGAGACATGTGCAGATGATGAAGCATTCAGTCTACATGTATGTGACTTAGGGAGACATGTGGGTGTATTTGGGAGACATGTGCAGATGATGAAGCATTCAGTCTACATGTATGTTACTTAGGGAGACATGTGGGTGTATTTGGGAGACATGTGCAGATGATGAAGCATTCAGTCTACATGTATGTTACTTAGGGAGACATGTGGGTGTATTTGGGAGACATGTGCAGATGATGAAGCATTCAGTCTACATGTATGTGACTTAGGGAGACATGTGGGTGTATTTGGGAGACATGTGCAGATGATGAAGCATTCAGTCTACATGTATGTTAGGGAGACATGTGGGAGTATTTGGGAGACATGTGCAGATGATGAAGCAGACATGTGGGTGTATTTGGGGTGTATTTGGGAGACATGTGCAGATGATGAAGCATTCAGTCTACATGTATGTGACTTAGGGAGACATGTGGGTGTATTTGGGAGACATGTGCAGATGATGAAGCATTCAGTCTACATGTATGTTACTTAGGGAGACATGTGGGTGTATTTGGGAGACATGTGCAGATGATGAAGCATTCAGTCTACATGTATGTTACTTAGGGAGACATGTGGGTGTATTTGGGAGACATGTGCAGATGATGAAGCATTCAGTCTACATGTATGTGACTTAGGGAGACATGTGGGTGTATTTGGGAGACATGTGCAGATGATGAAGCATTCAGTCTACATGTATGTGTCTTAGGGAGACATGTGGGTGTATTTGGGAGACATGTGCAGATGATGAAGCATTCAGTCTACATGTATGTTACTTAGGGAGACATGTGGGTGTATTTGGGAGACATGTGCAGATGATGAAGCATTCAGTCTACATGTATGTGACTTAGGGAGACATGTGGGTGTATTTGGGAGACATGTGCAGATGATGAAGCATTCAGTCTACATGTATGTTACTTAGGGAGACATGTGGGTGTATTTGGGAGACATGTGCAGATGATGAAGCATTCAGTCTACATGTATGTTACTTAGGGAGACATGTGGGTGTATTTGGGAGACATGTGCAGATGATGAAGCATTCAGTCTACATGTATGTTACTTAGGGAGACATGTGGGTGTATTTGGGAGACATGTGCAGATGATGAAGCATTCAGTCTACATGTATGTTACTTAGGGAGACATGTGGGTGTATTTGGGAGACATGTGCAGATGATGAAGCATTCAGTCTACATGTATGTGACTTAGGGAGACATGTGGGTGTATTTGGGAGACATGTGCAGATGATGTGAAGCATTCAGTCTACATGTATGTGAAGCACTTATGTATGTTAGACATGTGGGTGTATTTGGGAGACATGTGCAGATGATGAAGCATTCAGTCTACATGTATGTTACTTAGGGAGACATGTGGGTGTATTTGGGAGACATGTGCAGATGATGAAGCATTCAGTCTACATGTATGTGACTTAGGGAGACATGTGGGTGTATTTGGGAGACATGTGCAGATGATGAAGCATTCAGTCTACATGTATGTTACTTAGGGAGACATGTGGGTGTATTTGGGAGACATGTGCAGATGATGAAGCATTCAGTCTACATGTATGTTACTTAGGGGGTGTAGACATGTGGGTGTATTTGGGAGACATGTGCAGATGATGAAGCATTCAGTCTACATGTATGTGACTTAGGGAGACATGTGGGTGTATTTGGGAGACATGTGCAGATGATGAAGCATTCAGTCTACATGTATGTGACTTAGGGAGACATGTGGGTGTATTTGGGAGACATGTGCAGATGATGAAGCATTCAGTCTACATGTATGTTACTTAGGGAGACATGTGGGTGTATTTGGGAGACATGTGCAGATGATGAAGCATTCAGTCTACATGTATGTGACTTAGGGAGACATGTGGGTGTATTTGGGAGACATGTGCAGATGATGAAGCATTCAGTCTACATGTATGTTACTTAGGGAGACATGTGGGTGTATTTGGGAGACATGTGCAGATGATGAAGCATTCAGTCTACATGTATGTTACTTAGGGAGACATGTGGGTGTATTTGGGAGACATGTGCAGATGATGAAGCATTCAGTCTACATGTATGTGACTTAGGGAGACATGTGGGTGTATTTGGGAGACATGTGCAGATGATGAAGCATTCAGTCTACATGTATGTTACTTAGGGAGACATGTGGGTGTATTTGGGAGACATGTGCAGATGATGAAGCATTCAGTCTACATGTATGTGACTTAGGGAGACATGTGGGTGTATTTGGGAGACATGTGCAGATGATGAAGCATTCAGTCTACATGTATGTGACTTAGGGAGACATGTGGGTGTATTTGGGAGACATGTGCAGATGATGAAGCATTCAGTCTACATGTATGTTACTTAGGGAGACATGTGGGTGTATTTGGGAGACATGTGCAGATGATGAAGCATTCAGTCTACAGGTATGTTACTTAGGGAGACATGTGGGTGTATTTGGGAGACATGTGCAGATGATGAAGCATTCAGTCTACATGTATGTTACTTAGGGAGACATGTGGGTGTATTTGGGAGACATGTGCAGATGATGAAGCATTCAGTCTACATGTATGTGACTTAGGGAGACATGTGGGTGTATTTGGGAGACATGTGCAGATGATGAAGCATTCAGTCTACATGTATGTTACTTAGGGAGACATGTGGGTGTATTTGGGAGACATGTGCAGATGATGAAGCATTCAGTCTACATGTATGTGACTTAGGGAGACATGTGGGTGTATTTGGGAGACATGTGCAGATGATGAAGCATTCAGTCTACATGTATGTGACTTAGGGAGACATGTGGGTGTATTTGGGAGACATGTGCAGATGATGAAGCATTCAGTCTACATGTATGTTACTTAGGGAGACATGTGGGTGTATTTGGGAGACATGTGCAGATGATGAAGCATTCAGTCTACATGTATGTTACTTAGGGAGACATGTGGGTGTATTTGGGAGACATGTGCAGATGATGAAGCATTCAGTCTACATGTATGTGACTTAGGGAGACATGTGGGTGTATTTGGGAGACATGTGCAGATGATGAAGCATTCAGTCTACATGTATGTTACTTAGGGAGACATGTGGGTGTATTTGGGAGACATGTGCAGATGATGAAGCATTCAGTCTACATGTATGTTACTTAGGGAGACATGTGGGTGTATTTGGGAGACATGTGCAGATGATGAAGCATTCAGTCTACATGTATGTTACTTAGGGAGACATGTGGGTGTATTTGGGAGACATGTGCAGATGATGAAGCATTCAGTCTACATGTATGTTACTTAGGGAGACATGTGGGTGTATTTGGGAGACATGTGCAGATGATGAAGCATTCAGTCTACATGTATGTGACTTAGGGAGACATGTGGGTGTATTTGGGAGACATGTGCAGATGATGAAGCATTCAGTCTACATGTATGTTACTTAGGGAGACATGTGGGTGTATTTGGGAGACATGTGCAGATGATGAAGCATTCAGTCTACATGTATGTTACTTAGGGAGACATGTGGGTGTATTTGGGAGACATGTGCAGATGATGAAGCATTCAGTCTACATGTATGTGACTTAGGGAGACATGTGGGTGTATTTGGGAGACATGTGCAGATGATGAAGCATTCAGTCTACATGTATGTGACTTAGGGAGACATGTGGGTGTATTTGGGAGACATGTGCAGATGATGAAGCATTCAGTCTACATGTATGTTACTTAGGGAGACATGTGGGTGTATTTGGGAGACATGTGCAGATGATGAAGCATTCAGTCTACATGTATGTTACTTAGGGAGACATGTGGGTGTATTTGGGAGACATGTGCAGATGATGAAGCATTCAGTCTACATGTATGTTACTTAGGGAGACATGTGGGTGTATTTGGGAGACATGTGCAGATGATGAAGCATTCAGTCTACATGTATGTTACTTAGGGAGACATGTGGGTGTATTTGGGAGACATGTGGCAGATGATGAAGCATTCAGTCTACATGTATGTTACTTAGGGAGACATGTGGGTGTATTTGGGAGACATGTGCAGATGATGAAGCATTCAGTCTACATGTATGTTACTTAGGGAGACATGTGGGTGTATTTGGGAGACATGTGCAGATGATGAAGCATTCAGTCTACATGTATGTGACTTAGGGAGACATGTGGGTGTATTTGGGAGACATGTGCAGATGATGAAGCATTCAGTCTACATGTATGTTACTTAGGGAGACATGTGGGTGTATTTGGGAGACATGTGCAGATGATGAAGCATTCAGTCTACATGTATGTTACTTAGGGAGACATGGGGGTGTATTTGGGAGACATGTGCAGATGATGAAGCATTCAGTCTACATGTATGTTACTTAGGGAGACATGTGGGTGTATTTGGGAGACATGTGCAGATGATGAAGCATTCAGTCTACATGTATGTGACTTAGGGAGACATGTGGGTGTATTTGGGAGACATGTGCAGATGATGAAGCATTCAGTCTACATGTATGTTACTTAGGGAGACATGTGGGTGTATTTGGGAGACATGTGCAGATGATGAAGCATTCAGTCTACATGTATGTTACTTAGGGAGACATGTGGGTGTATTTGGGAGACATGTGCAGATGATGAAGCATTCAGTCTACATGTATGTTACTTAGGGAGACATGTGGGTGTATTTGGGAGACATGTGCAGATGATGAAGCATTCAGTCTACATGTATGTGACTTAGGGAGACATGTGGGTGTATTTGGGAGACATGTGCAGATGATGAAGCATTCAGTCTACATGTATGTGACTTAGGGAGACATGTGGGTGTATTTGGGAGACATGTGCAGATGATGAAGCATTCAGTCTACATGTATGTGACTTAGGGAGACATGTGGGTGTATTTGGGAGACATGTGCAGATGATGAAGCATTCAGTCTACATGTATGTGACTTAGGGAGACATGTGGGTGTATTTGGGAGACATGTGCAGATGATGAAGCATTCAGTCTACATGTATGTGACTTAGGGAGACATGTGGGTGTATTTGGGAGACATGTGCAGATGATGAAGCATTCAGTCTACATGTATGTGACTTAGGGAGACATTTGGGTGTATTTGGGAGACATGTGCAGATGATGAAGCATTCAGTCTACATGTATGTGACTTAGGGAGACATGTGGGTGTATTTGGGAGACATGTGCAGATGATGAAGCATTCAGTCTACATGTATGTGACTTAGGGAGACATTTGGGTGTATTTGGGAGACATGTGCAGATGATGAAGCATTCAGTCTACATGTATGTTACTTAGGGAGACATGTGGGTGTATTTGGGAGACATGTGCAGATGATGAAGCATTCAGTCTACATGTATGTGACTTAGGGAGACATGTGGGTGTATTTGGGAGACATGTGCAGATGATGAAGCATTCAGTCTACATGTATGTGACTTAGGGAGACATGTGGGTGTATTTGGGAGACATGTGCAGATGATGAAGCATTCAGTCTACATGTATGTGACTTAGGGAGACATGTGGGTGTATTTGGGAGACATGTGCAGATGATGAAGCATTCAGTCTACATGTATGTGACTTAGGGAGACATGTGGGTGTATTTGGGAGACATGTGCAGATGATGAAGCATTCAGTCTACATGTATGTGACTTAGGGAGACATGTGGGTGTATTTGGGAGACCAATTGAGTATAAAAATGAGTGCATGTACTGATGTTGATAACCCACCAAATTGATATACAATGGGCTAGTCCAGTTGAAACTCATACACACCATATGGAAGACATGACCTTATTCTCCCCACACAGGGGGTGCAGATTTCAAATGGAGTCATTCAGGTAGCCCCATTTGAAATTCACACTCCCTGTGTGGGAGATTAATGTCATGTCTTTTATAGAAGGTGTATGAATTTCAACTGGAATATCCCAATAAATAATTCCTACACTATTGCATACCTTTTTCTTTTTGCCAAACACTTGTTTACATCTGTTACATACCTTTTTCTTTTTTGCCAAACACTTGTTTACATCCGTTACATTTCTCAGCATCATCCTCATGCTGCCATCGTACCTCATTATCCTTCTGACGAATGTTTTCTAGTTGAACCTATAAAAAACATGAAAATAAGTCTTAGTAAAACCTCTTTCTATTAGAGTAGGACCTATCTGATCAGTTGCTTCCGAATTCGTCCAACTTTTGGCATAATCTGATCAATATCGGAACCGGGGAAAATCCCCTCATTTGCAGATCGAATGAATAGATTAATTATTGTCATGCAAAATCAGTATTTAGTCTTCATTCACGCCAACACATCCTATTGTACCACTGAAGTTAGATAATCACAGCAGCAATTAGCTAAAGCATTGTATTTTGCTGGAAAAGTTACTTAAAGTTGTTTGTCCAAGGTAGGTGTTTTCAACTGGTTTTTACTTGTTTTATTACCAGCAATTACTTAATGTTTATACTAGGATTTGAGTAGGTGTTCTTGCCTTTACATATCACAATGTTCTTTTACATTGGTCTGAACCTTGGCAAGATGGTCACTTCATTTCAATTATTATGGATAATATTTCGCCATAAAATGTTGAGCTTGTTGTAACAATTTATGAATAAACCCAGATGTGTTGTTTCCTCTTTCACTATTGGCCATCAGTCAAAGTTGATAAGTGCCAATATAGAGGAGTGTAGGATGTGTATGATGACATATTTTTGGGGGGTATTTTTGGTATTTTACAGATTGGGATCAGGATCAGGAATCAACAGATTAGCAAGCCAATCCTTTTTTCACTAATATACTATTCACCCTTTTCACAGATCCGCCATCTCACCACCAAAATGAATTGATAATTGTTATAACCTAACAAAGTCCCTCTGCACTGCTTCACTGTTGTCTAACTCATATTGTAATGACTGTATTCCTACCTGCAATGATTGTGATATCCTAACAAAGTCTCTCTGCACTGCTTCACTGTTGTCTAACTCATATTGTAATGACTGTATTCCTACCTGCAATGATTGTGATATCCTAACAAAGTCTCTCTGCACTGCTTCACTGTTGTCTAACTCATATTATAATGACTGTATTCCTACCTGCAATGATTGTGAATGCCTAACAAAGTCCCTCTGCACTGCTTCACTGTTGTCTAACTCATATTGTAATGACTGTTTTCCTACCTGCAATGATTGTGATACCCTAACCAAGTCCCACTGCACTGCTTCACTAGCCCCTGTTGTCTAACTCATATTATAATAACTGTATTCCTACCTGCAATGATTGTGATACCCTAAAAGTCCCTCTGCACTGCTTCACTGTTGTCTAACTCATATTGTAATGACTGTATTCCTACCTGCAATGATTGTGATACCCTAACAAAGTCCCTCTGCACTGCTTCACTGTTGTCTAACTCATATTGTAATGACTGTATTCCTACCTGCAATGATTGTGATAGCCTAACAAAGTCTCTCTGCACTGCTTCACTGTTGTCTAACTCATATTGTAATGACTGTATTCCTACCTGCAATGATTGTGATACCCTAACAAAGTCCCTCTGCACTGCTTCACTGTTGTCTAACTCATATTGTAATGACTGTATTCCTACCTGCAATGATTGTGATAGCCTAACAAAGTCCCTCTGCACTGCTTCACTGTTGTCTAACTCATATTGTAATGACTGTAATTTATTCTTAGATTCTCTCTGATCTTTCTCAAGCTTGGACTGAAAACAAACAAAGAGGAATGTTACATGAAAACGGTGGCTTTTTTGACAGTAATAGGCAAACTATGATGAAATCTTATCTGTTTCGCTGTCAAGGCATTATTAAAGGAGGAAATAGGAAAAGTGATCCCATGGAATTGAACCCAGGATCTCTGGTTTACAAGACCAGCACCTTAACTACTTGGCCACAGGGGCTTCATGAGTAGATGCAATGGGATGACTAAAGTAAGCAATAGGGATTTACTACAGGGACACTTTGTAAAGTTACGTCCATTAAAAGGATGTTTGCGATTTACTAATGGTTACAGCATGGTCTGAGGCCTTAGAGTATTATTGTAGTCACACAAAATTTAGTCAGGCCTTCTATAATTTATGTAACTACCATAATTATGTAATTTATTATACACATGCATGCATGTGATGACTGAAACAATAAATTACATGAATTGCCACTTTACTTCGCACATTTGTAGTCGTTCGGTAAGACAACATTACGTACATGTACATCATGCGTATGAAACCATGGTGCAGTACAAATAACACTGTCTGTTGGCTTTATTTTATTCCACAAATACCTTAATTCTAAAAAGGTGTTCAATTTTGGAGTTGTGTGATAGCGTGGTCTCAGAGGAATTGATGGAGAGAAAAAGAAAAAAAAAAACGGACCTTCGTTTTACTTTTCATGCCATAGCATGTAAGCACCACAAGTAAGCTTAAAACTGGCATGTTATGATCGCAAAATTGCATGGACAAATCACATTCTAGCTTACCTTTCCATCCAATTTAAAGTAGAATGTCCAAATAAATTGCATTCTTGCCCAGGGCTCTTGAATAAAAAAGCACTTACAGATCCAATTTCTTAGTATATTGTGATAATATGTAATCCCAGTATGGGCACCACCATGTTGAATTTCAAACCGGAAGTCGTATTTCGCAAATTCCAGAAGTCATATTTCACGAGTTTTTTCATTAAAAATTCACTTCTAACAAATGCCCCCCCATTTTTGAAAATGCAAAACCCCCATGGTAGAAGGTATCTGCTCTTTATGTACATGTATGGTAAGGACCCTGCAACGTACCTTGATTCTTTTAAGATCCTCTATTTCATTTTGTAGAATGCCTATAGTTTCTTGCTTCTTGGTCTCTGTAGATTTCTGCAAACTCTCCAGCTCCTCGATACGGGATCCAAACTCCTCACGTACGTTCTTCTCATGTTCATATTCATCTTTGTAACTCCTTAACATAACTGCAAAGGAATAAAACATGCAAAAAGTCTCAATAATATTCATAAATATACAAAAGAGGTCACTTCTTCTCATGCTCATACTTATCTTTGTAACTTCTTAGGGCTCATATTGAAATTCCCTTACACAGGAAGGTGTGCGCCATCCTGCAGATTTCCTATGCTAGCCTTCTTTTGTTAAAATCCTGTGTGATTATAACACTGCAATTAGCCACTTAAATTAGGAGCGCGCTTTCCTGGGTTTGTGCGATGAGCCATAGTCAGTTTGTTTTCTTCCCGTTCGCCATGGACCACTTCAAAAGGCAGGGTGTATCACTGATGCATATAATCCATCTTTATATTCCGTTTTATGACCGAGCTTTCCTGAGGCACGCGCTTAGCGAGGGGAACCCTGCCTTCTTTCTGTGTGAAAGCGTGGTAGGGTATTTCAATATGAGCCTTAATAACCATATTTGCGACATGATCTGATCCAATCAGGCCATCTAAAAGCTCTATTTTAATTGGTTACTTAGTAAACTTAATACAATTATATTGAAATGAACATGATAGAGTACTGAATAGTAAATTACAATTAAACCATTCCTATCTAATACATGCTTCAAGTGATTCACCGAGAGTGAGTTGTGATCAAGCTTTTTGTATTCTTTTAATCTGTCCGCAAAGGGCAACGTTACTGATAATTTAGCGGCGAAAGGTTTTTGGATGTATTCGGCAATGTAACCAATCACAGGCACTGTAAGAAAGGCAGTTACATACACAGCAATGTAACCAATCACAGGCACTGTCAGAAAGGCAGTTACATACACAGCAATGTAACCAATCACAGGCACTGTCGGAAAGGCAGTTACATACACAGCAATGTAACCAATCACAGGGACTGTCAGAAAAAAAGGCAGTTACATACACAGCAATGTAACCAATCACAGGCACTGTCAGAAAGGCAGTTACATACACAGCAATGTAACCAATCACAGGCACTGTCAGAAAAAAAGGCAGTTACATACACAGCAATGTAACCAATCACAGGCACTGTCAGAAAGGCAGTTACATACACAGCAATGTAACCAATCACAGGCACTGTAAGAAAGGCAGTTACATACACAGCAATGTAACCAATCACAGGCACTGTCAGAAAAAAAGGCAGTTACATACACAGCAATGTAACCAATCACAGGCACTGTCAGAAAGGCAGTTACATACACAGCAATGTAACCAATCACAGGCACTGTAAGAAAGGCAGTTACATACAAAGCAATGTAACCAATCACAGGCACTGTCGGAAAGGCAGTTACATACACAGCAATGTAACCAATCACAGGCACTGTAAGAAAGGCAGTTACATACACAGCAATGTAACCAATCACAGGCACTGTCAGAAAAGGCAGTTACATACACAGCAATGTAACCAATCACAGGCACTGTAAGAAAGGCAGTTACATACACAGCAATGTAACCAATCACAGGCACTGTCAGAAAAAAAGGCAGTTACATACACAGCAATGTAACCGATCACAGGCACTGTCAGAAAGGCAGTTACATACACAGCAATGTAACCAATCACAGGCACTGTAAGAAAGGCAGTTACATAAAAAGCAATGTAACCAATCACAGGCACTGTAAGAAAGGCAGTTACATACAAAGCAATGTAACCAATCACAGGCACTGCAAGAAAGTCAGTAGTGCCCATACACAGAGAAGATATCTTACACTTCCCATAATGCATTTCTCCCATTTCAATTTTCTGTACTGATTTCCGTGCTGATTTGCTATCTAGTGCAACATGGGGCGATAGTGACAAAATGTATCTCAATGAACAGAGCACATCCAGGTCTTGCAAAATATGTTAATTTCTTGACTACTGACCCATGGTTTACCAGTCTATTCTCAACATGAAAACAAAGGGAATGGTAGTAATGGTAGTGTCATTTGATGAAATGAGGTGATGTATCATGTTGCAAAGGATTCTGGGAAGGGTAAGATAATTTCTCTATCCCATACATACTTAGTTCTGCTCTTGATTTTTTTCTGCTCTTGATTATGAGTCGAACAATTATGGCCCATCAACCACGTTTACTTCACTGAAACTTACATACAAGAAGCTGAAAATGAATTTCAGCCCCAAAAGAAATGTGTCCTTAGCCATGGCTCTTCTCCTGTTAGCAGGTGATACTGAGGTTAATCCTGGGCCACGCCCGTGAAATACCCATGCCTTATCTGCCAAAAACCAGCTAAATGGGGCCAGCAATGTCTCCAGTGCGATCAATGTGACGGCTGGTACCACATCGAGTGTATGAACATGCCAGAAACTCTATACGAGGCCAATGCACATAGTAGTGCAGCGTGGATTTGTTGCCAGTGTGGCCTGCCTAACATCAGCCCCACAATATTCCACACGCTTTCCAGCATTTCGTTATCAAACTCCTTCAGTTGCCTGGATGACACTACCTTATCCCTTACTGAGGACATAGGGTTACCGATTGCATCATCTTCCCCTTCAACCAATCCTCACCGTTCCAAACAGGTTCCCAGTCAATCTCACCACAAAGGTCATCGGAAACTTAAAGTGTTAGTGGTGAATTGTGATGGTTTATACGAAAAAGTTCCCCAGCTTGAGAACATGATTCAGCATCATAATGCAGACATTGTCATTGGAACTGAGTCTCACCTCAGTAGTGCTATCCTCACCACAGAAATTACCCCTCCTGGCTTCATTACTTATAGGAAAGATCGAGCCCATGGGAGGAAAGGCGGTGTCTTTATCATGATCAAAGACGACATAATTGCCACTGAGTGTAACATTATAGAATCTGAGGCTGAACTGACATGGATCGAGATCCACATCCAGCATCAGAAGCCGTTAATTCTGGGCTCCTTTTATCGTCCACCAAAATCTCCTGTTTCAAATCTTGAACAACTTGCAAACTCTCTGTCCGATATCCAATCTAAATTCAAGGACGCAATCATCGTCGTTGCTGGTGACATAAATTTAGCCGATATCGATTGGATCGACCGAGTGGTAAAACCTTATGCCATAGAACCTTCAAAATGTGCTTTTCTCCTTGATATGTGCAATGAATTTTTTATGGACCAAATGGTAAAGGAACCAACACGCATTTCGGATGCAACAAAAAACATCCTTGATCTCGTTCTCACCACCCATCCCGCATTCATTGAGCAGTGTAAGGTGTATTCGGGATTAGTGACCATGAGTTAGTCTGTTTCACATTGAACACTAAGCCAAAGCTGAACAGGAAAATTCCCCGCAAAGTGTTCATGTTTGATAAAGCCGACATTAACAACCTGAAAGCTGACATGCTTAATTTTCAGCAAGTGTTCCTATCTAGCGACCCTAACTCAAGATCCGTGGAGTCAAATTGGGACATGTTTACTTCCAAAATTCTTGAGCTTATGGAGAATCATATCCCATCCAAGATGTCTGCTACCCGTCATACAAACCCTTGGATCACTAAAGGGGTGCGGAAGATGAGCAGGAAAAAACAGTGCCTCTACAATAAGGCTATAATGACTCAAAAACAATCTGATTGGGAAGCATACAAGGATTACAGGAAGTTGACCCAAAAGAAAGTCCGTCAGAACTACTGGTCCTTCCAAAATAACATGCTCAATAATCCAGAGGATAAATCTAACAAGGCTTTCTGGAGATTTATCAAGTCCAAGAAGCAAGATTCTACTGGCGTTTCTTCTCTCAAGCAAGGCTCCAAGGTCATATTCGACAGCAAGGGGAAAGCAAACACCTTCAACAACCAGTTCAGGTCAGTTTTTACAACTGAGGAAACATCTAACTTGCCTAAGATGACTGGCTCTGCTTACCCATCTATCAACAACATTGTCGTCTCAACCGAAGGGGTGTTAAAGCTGCTCAAGTCCTTACAGGTCAAGAAAGCGACTGGGCCTGATCTTATCCCTGCCCGTTTTTTGAAGGAATTGGCTGTCGAAACTGCTCCAGTATTAACTGCTATATTCCAACAGTCATTAGACACTGGTACTGTACCCAATGCTTGGAGAATAGCCAACATATCTCCCATATACAAGAAAGGGGACAGGAGTACAGCTTCTAACTACCGCCCTGTTTCAATCACGAGCATATGTAGCAAGCTAATTGAGCACATTATCTTCAGTCAGGTGATGGACCACTATGACACCTTCAACATCCTTACAGACGCCCAGCATGGGTTCCGCCCAGGCCGCTCCTGTGAGTCCCAGCTTCTGATAACCACACACGATCTAGCCAGTGCCCTCAACAATAAAGGCCAAGTTGACGCCATTGTGTTGGATTTTTCCAAGCGTTAGACCGCGTTCCCCACCAGCGCCTCCTCCTGAAACTACAACATTACGGAGTTCGAGGTTCATTACTCGCTTGGGTAGACAACTTCTTAACACAACGCACGCAACGAGTCGTCATCGACGGCCAGGCATCGGAATGGGTCCCCGTCACCTCAGGAGTGCCCCAGGGCACAGTGCTTGGTCCTCTGCTGTTCTTATCATTCATAAATGACCTTCCATCAGGCATTACTTCAAATATCCGGCTCTTCGCAGACGACTGCCTCTTGTACAGACCTATCAACAATTCAGAAGACACACTAGCATTGCAAAAAGATCTTGACATGCTTCACCAGTGGACATCTATTTGGCAAATGAAATTTCACACTGACAAATGTCATTCTATGAGATTCACCCTACGTCGCAATATTATTGACGGCCGATATCATTTAGGGAATAGTGCTCTGACATCTGTTGACGACTATCCATATCTTGGCTTGACATTCACCTCCAATCTGTCATGGTCCAAACACATCAGCGGTGTGACAGCCCGTGCAAATAAAATCCTGGGGCTCATCCGCAGAAATCTGAGAGGTTGCTCTCGCAAGTTGAAGGAACAAGCCTACATGTCGCTGGTCCGACCTCATCTTGAATACACGTACATGTCCAGTCTGGTCTCCATACCATCAAAAAGACATCAATAAAATTGAAAACATACAGAGGCAGGCTGCAAGATTCGTCCTCCACCGATACAGACGGCAAGACAGTGTTTCATCAATGCTTCAAGAATTACAATGGGTCTCCCTCGAGCAAAGGCGAAAAACATCCAGCCTCATTCTCATGTACAAGATATGTAACAACCTTGTGGCAGTCAACCCAGCTCTTTACATGACTCCAATGCTTCCATCCTCTACAAGAGCCTACCATCCCAGTAAATTCAATCCACTACCAGCCCGTATCCAGCTCTTCAAAGCTTCGTTTTCCCACGTGCAGTCGCCTGGTGGAATTCTCTACCAGTGAGCACCTTGTCTTCTCCAACTTACGAGGTGTTCAGGAGAGCAGTTACTGGTTCAATGTAATTCCAGGTCCATTTTTACTCGCACTTTGTATATATCGGCACCTTCATTACCTGCACTGCACGGGAGCAACAAGTTTTCTTCCTTGGCACTACATCCAAACTTATGGACCTTGCCAAGTATTTACGTAGAGGTAGTTCTTCTTTAGACTCATCCAGCTCTGTCTGGTATGTTTCTTCTAGGGTGTTCTTAGTATGTTGTTCTGCTTGGAGTTGATCTTTTAGGAATCCAATCTCATTGCGAAGACTCTCCTCTATGTGTTCTGAGTTGACCTTGACTGTGATGATATCTTCACGATATTTAATGCACAGCCTTTGTAAGTCCTGAAGAGAATAAAAGATTACGTCAAATGTTTACATAAAATTATTATTTTTACTTGAAATTTCCGAAAATGATGATTTTGACATAAGATACATTGTATTTGTAATGATTGTGTGTAAATTCCCATTCATCCCTTTAATAAGTGCCCCCCCCCACAAGTGAATGAATTAAGAGCCCATGGTGCTCATTAAATGTGGTAAAGTACAGTTCACCAATGTCATATCACATACTGAGATGATATACATGTGTAGATATTCAGATATGCCAATGTCTTTGATGAGCCTGAGTATATACTTACATCTACTCCATTTGGCAGTTGGAAATCTTCACCCCTTACAATGGACGTATGTAGAGTTCTTTTGCCACTCAAACTCTCATTTTCTTTCTGAAGTCTTTGCACCTGATGTTATACAAGTGTACACAAATCAGATAATTAAATTTTGTATATTCTTGTTATTTTTTACATGTAGGTCAGTAAACATTAATATGAAATCCTATCAATACCAGAAGAGGAGGGTGCCCTCAATTGTTTTCAAACACAGGGGGTATAGATTGAGTCACCCATTCAGATAACCCCATATAACCTGCATGGATTTCAACTGGAATTGAGCATTAGATGAAATAATTTGCTGCAACCCAAGAGGACAGCACAATAAATAAGTGTTAATAATAATTATTAATAAACCAATTTCCTAAGATAATTTTAACAGTTTTCTGACAGCGAAGCATTTGAAATCTTGTACAATTTGATCATTTCTGTCATCAAGGTTGGTCTTAACCCTGGAAAACGTTTGGGCCTCATAACTTCTAAATGTGACACGATCTGCTCCATGGGGGCCAAAGGAGGCATTTTTGAAAATCGAGTTACTATAATTGTTACCTTGTAGTAAAAATTAGGCTATCATATACTGAAAACACCAAAGATCTAGCACACTTGGTTCTTAAGTTATGAGGTTTTATGATGTGTATTTTCTTATGTATTTTATTGTTTTTTACTGCATATTTTTGCTTTTATCTCAGTTTCAAATTTGCTGCCTTTGGCCCCCATGGACCAGATCGTGTCACAAATTTTTGGTCTAAAGTATAAAAAGAAATGTATATTTAGAAAAGCAAAGACTTGACCATCCCACCTGTGATGTCAAATTTGGCCAAAAATGCTCAATTTTGGAAAAACTAAAAAAACAAACACACATTTTTTATTATTAATTTCTTGAAATTTTGATAAATTTTTACAATATTTTTTTATATTCATATCAAGTTGTTGAAAATTAATATATTTTTTTTATTTTCCTGAAGAATTTCCCCCGAAAATAATTGGGTCAAAAACAAATTGAGCATTTTTGCCCAAAAAGCTGGGCTCGTAAAGCCTTTGGCATTCTAAATATACTGCGCCAAAAAAGTATCCTTACACTTGGAAAAATAATCACAATTTCAAAACTGTACCATATTGGGTTAAAAGTGATAAACTGGCTATTCAAAACTCCATGGAATAGACATCTGGTTTGAGAGGGCGAATGGCTAATTTATGCGTGTATTTCATTTGAAACAAAGGGAACAAAAGAAAACTGAAACAAGAACTGACAAATAAAATGAGAGTTATGAAAAGTACAGAGAAATAAAAACTGAAATAAAAACTGCTTTATAAATAGCTTCATTAAATAAGCTTCATTGAAGAAACTGTGTTGTCTCTTTGTTGCGCTTGTTGGAATCTTTTTGCGCCTTGTATAGGCCAGTTTGTCACTTTTAAAACTGGACCTTCGTCTATTCAACTGCTTGTAACTTTACTTCTTCAGGTCACAATGGATTCAATGTGGTGTCATAGTATGCAGGATTAGATAATGCATCTATTAAAAAAACAAATTTACCCCAATATTGTTCAGTTTTGAAAGTTTGATTATTTTTTCCAAGTGTAAGGATACTTTCTTGGCGCAGTATATGTATACTTTTTATACTTTAGACTATCAATTTAACAGTTATGAGGCCCAAAATGTTCCATAATTCCAGGGTTAAGACCAACCTAAAAGCATCTGGGTTTTTCACCCGGCTGAAACAGACCGAGTATAGACGTTGTGCATATGACGTATCATACCGTAAATATGGCTGACTACTCAAATGCAATCAACAAAGCATGATTGCAATCTACCATGACAGTTCGTCTCACACACATAATAAATGCACTATGATGAAATAAAGTCTGTACAAAAAGTAACCCAGCTGTTATATATATGCCTATAGCTTCAGAACTAATAATTGTTTCCACAATATTTCTAAATAGAGAGAAGGATGATTGATTTAGGCACATTTTGATACCCAATTTGTCAAATGTTGTTCAAAATTAACAACATCAACACAGTAGTGCTTTTAAAGAAAAATACCTGAATTTAAAAGTTGCATTTTACAGCATTCAATTGTTATAATTATGCAAGCATTGTGGCACGTACAACCCTCCACTTATCTTCGCACTGACTTCAAATCAATACAAATAGCTGAAACTTTTAAATTCGGGTATTTACAAATACTGCTGTGTTGTTAATATTGAAGGAAATTGGACAAATAGGGTATCAAAATGCGCATAAATAAATCATACTTCTTTCTATGTTAAAATATTGTGAACATAATGATTAGTTCCGACGCTATAAGCGTATTTATAACAGCTGTGTTACTTTTTGTGCAGTCATTAGGTTGATGACAACATTTGATTGAATGGACTGCACTGTGCCATAATTACAGTGAAGGACACCGGTTCAAATCCTTTGAACCAATGAATAATTTCACGCACAATCTCTATATTTCAAGAAGAATGCAATTTTAGAGAAATGAAGTTAGAAATTTGAGGAACTTACTTCTTGATAAACTGCATCTCTGGAATTTAACAGCATTGTCTGCAACATACACAACCAAAGACACATGTTATACATGTAAGTCATTGAATTAATCGTGTGGAGTATGTGAAATGAATTTTAGTCCTGTGGTTGCTGTGGAATTTAAGGTTTTAAGATCTGTTTCGACTAGACAGGCTAAATGTGCATCTATCTACACCATGGCTCATTATTTGAATCAGCTTGCCCACCAGCATATCAACTACCTTTGGTCCAAGGCATATTCAACAACTGATTGAACTCAAAATATCAAATATAATACATCCTAGGGTTATGAAAAGTGAAAAGTGCCTTCATGATTGAATTTCTAATTTTTGACGATTCATTGATAGTTAATTATATTGTCCTAAGAATGTCAAAAAGACTTGGTTTAGTCTACATATCAAATGGCCCTGCACTTTCCAGATTATACGTATACATTTCTCCATGTAAGACATTCTTACAGTAGTACGCTTGAAGTTACAATGCACTCAATATACATTGGGGTCCTGCAGAACATATAAAGCTAGATTTTAAAATAGGCCAACATAATTATAAATCTCAAGATTAAATACAAGTAAAAACCATACAATACCTGTTATAATATTTTCCTGTAAACTTTTGATGAGAGTGTATTTTAAGCTTACATTGCAGATTAACTACGGTGACACGCACTTGTCTCCGATTGGCTGCTGAGGCGATCTGCTGTTGCCAGGTGGAAATTTATGAATAAACTTTGTGTCCTTGACGTAGTTATCTCCGACTTTTCATCACCATGGCAGTACGCTTTCGTCAAAGGTTTACAGCAAAGTAATATAATCCAGTATTGATATGAGCAAAATTTAAACAATATAAAATTAATGTTATTTATCTGTACTAAGATCTAAAAGCAATATTTTGATTGGTTACCCAGATGATTACATCATGTAATCAACCAATCAGGGGTATTGTACTTACCAATTGGTCATGCATTTCATTCTGTGCACGCAAGTAATTTTGACGTAAATCTGTTAGAAACTTCTCAGATTCTAGATTTTTACTACTTGCTGTCATAATCTGAAAGAAAAAAGTATGAGTGATTAAAGACTAACCACTAGGCATGTCTGATTTTATGTTGTCCATTTCATTATATGTGAGCGATTGCACTTTGTTGTTAAGGTGAGTTGGAGAACCAAATATTGAGATAAATAAAGCTGACACACAAGAGGAATGGCATTGGTTCTATACAGGAGATCCCAAGGCTTAATGTAAGGGGTGTCATTTCTTCCCCATGTGCATGACTTTTCTCAAGAGGGAAACACCTAAAACTTTTGTTTTGATGTATTATTGGCCTAAACTCAAGAATCCCAAGACCTATGGAAATATGAATGCGATTATAACTCTCCTTCACTTTAGACTTTGCTTACTGGTTGATTAATACATTGATTGATTGACTACCTGATCCATTTATTGATTAATTGATTGATTGACAACAACTTAAGCTGAATTTATACTCAATCGCCGAGCGATTGCGATTAAACGCTTTTGAAAAGCGATGAGCAATCGCCGAATTTTGCGATGTATCGCTCGTCGGTTTTGCATTTATACTTATCACGGCGATAGCGATTGCAGCCGACAATTAAAATATTCTAAATGCCACAAAATACATTTTTAAAACATCAGTTGCTGTCAATAATTATTGCTTTGAATTAATACATCACCAAAAATTAATAATCGAGAAAGGTAAATTAATTAGCAAAATAATAGATTCAGAAGGTTGTATATGATTGGTTGACGCATTCACGTGTCAAGCGATATCGCAGGGAAGTTGAGATTTCTTCAACTTGCAAAAGCGACGTCGTTTTTTCCTCGGCGATTTGAATCGATTGATCGGCTTGACGGTCTGGAAATGTAAGTAAACATTGAGCATGCGTGAAAATCGCTTTTCTGCAAAAGTGATCGAGTATAAATTCAGCTTTACATGGTTTTACTTCAGCAGCATTTTTCAAACTCTCCTTTAATTCACTTCCTAGTCTTTGCTCATTGGCTACATGAGTCAAGGCCTGGTTGATTGATTTATTGATTAATTGTTGATTGATCAATCAATCTATTGATTAATTGATTACAACTAACCTGGCTTGGTGCATCTTAGCAGCATTTTTCAAACTCTCCTCTAATTCACTTCTTAGCCTTAGCTCATTGGCTACATTAGTTAGGGATTGATTGATTGATTGATTGACAGACTGATTGATTGATTGATTGATTGATTGATTGATTGACTGATTGATCAATCAATCTATTGATTGATTGATAAAACTAACCTGACTTTGTGCATCTTCAGCAGCATTCTTCAAACTCTCCTCTAATTCACTTCTTAGTCTTTGCTCATTAGCTACTTGAGTTTTGGCTTGCTCCAATTCCTGCAATTACCACGGCAACAGAAGAATACATGACAATTTCAAGGTTCCTTAAATCTAAAATGCTTCTACACTCAAAAGAATTACTTTTAGATGCGATATAGGTACAAAAACTCATGTTTCACAACTTGAGGTCAAAATTTGAGCTTTGCTTGTTTAATGGGGGTCATTGAGCTTTGTCATTGGGATGAGATTATAACTCATGACTCATATTAATCTCATCCCCAATGGCAAAGTTCAATGACCCCCATTAGACAAGCAAAGCTCATATTTTGACCTCAAGTTGTGAAACATCAGTTTTTGTATCACATTATTTAGAGGTATAATAACTGCGCATCGGTTATTTGGAGGCATTGTGAAAAATCTAAACATTTTGCCTTTGGAACCGAGGAATATCCCGAGGGCGTAGCCCCGAGGATATTCCGAGGTCCAAAGCAAAATGTTTAGATTTTTCACAATGCCCGATATATTACCGATGCAAAGTTATTAACCTCATTCATAACCGTCACTTTAATCTCTTCACCTTACAAAATAACACCAAATTTTGCTCAAAAGTTTATAAAAATAGATGAGTTTTACATCTTCCCTTTCCAAAAATTGATCAGGCTAAAACAGAACGACCAATAACAAAAGTACGTATCAGAATCTGTGCAAATATGGTAGCGCGCAATCCAAATCGGCAGCCAGTCTTGCCAAGCAGTTTGTTGGACGCTTTAATACGGTGACGCGAAGTCAATTGTGTGCGACATTGGAACAATTACGCATTTTGCGGTCAATTGTGAAATATTAATGACCTCGATTTGCGTTCGCGTTTTTGCAAATAATAAAATATGATTGGATCACACGCATCATGCGTATTCATGAGGTTATGAATTCATAGCCATAACCTCATGAATATATGCTATGTGATCAACACAAATTAATGTAGGTCATTAACCCTAACACCCAAAGGGTTTTTTTGCTATTGGAAGGGAGAGAACAAACAAAAAAAAAGGAGATAAATGACTTAACTTAATGGATTTATATAACATGCTCATATCATCAAAATAAGATGGTCAAGGAGCAATACAAAAGCACTTTAAGAAAAAAAAAGTAAAAACTTTAAGATAATTTAGGTAATTGACCAATCTGAGGCAATGTTATATCGGCAGGTACGTAGTGCTCAGGGGTTTAAATTGGATGCTTTGGGTAACAGCTGTTTGCAGGGTTGCCAAAATATTTCAGCCCGAATCCCGGTTCAAATATGGTCGTGAAAATTTACAATTCTGACATGTTTGAATTTTTTAAAGAAAATTTGACTATTGTTCACTCACCTGTTTAAAACCTTGAACCAAATCTTTACACTCCTGTTCATTACTCTGAACAGTCTGTAGTTGTAACTCATAATTACTGCACATATCACATGGCCTGCCTATCTTCTCTCTAGCATTCTTGACCTAAACATGATAATAATGAGATGGAATCAACTGGCAACTCTAGTAGAAGATCTTCTAGAAACACTGATCTCAGCATCTCACACACCATTACCCACAGAGGAAGGAACCAGTTGGTTCTGAAATTACCTGGGCAAAATCAAAATAACTAAATAACTTGTGTAGTTAAACTGCCCCCTATATGAAAGTTGCATGCATCGCAACAGACAAAATGTTAAGAGTGCAAATATGCAATGTAACACAGCTTGATGGTCAAGGCTGTCTGTTACAGTAGTTGTGCTTCTCATAATTGCAGCATATATCACACAACCTGCCTAAGCTTTTCTGTTATAATTTCATGAACTTAAGGGGTCGGTCACCACCTTTGCACAGTATTTTTTGTTGGACCTGGGAGCACATCAGATACACCAAATTGCATTCTGAGCATGAGGAATGTCCTTCTGATATTAAATAATTTAGATTTTTTGAAATTTGTGATATAATACAAATTTTATGGCAAATTATTGAAGTAAACTTTATAAATCATAAATCTAATGATCTGTACTTAAAGTGTATGTAGCTGGGATGAAAAGCCGACCATAAATTGAACATTTTGACTTTGAATTTTGACATAAAGTTTCCCAAATGACCTAAATTTTTTAGGTCTTTTATGAAATTCCATGTACACCTTTTAGCAATTTCAACCATATCATATGACAGCTGATGTTGTTCTTGCCATCACAATAAATCTGAGCTCTCAACAAAAAAATGAAGTTATGACCAACAACTTGATAATTCCCATCTCTGCTTCATAATATTACCCACATCTAGCTTATCTTATCCCCATGTGCACTACCAGCCAAATTATTATTGTCTGCCCAGAATTCAATTAATGCTCTGCATGCTAGCCATAGACTTAAGTTTTCAGATATTTTCTCAAAATATCAAGAACAATATGGTTATGAAAATTTACAATTTTGAATTTACAATATTTAGAATTTAAACAAAAAAACTTATATAGGCTACCTAAGAACTATTTTGACTGGTTACAAAGATTAAGGTCTATAGCATGTACTTAGTCAATCAGATATATGGTAAGAATAGTCAGTAGGCCTGAAGGAGGTTAAGCTTAAAATTGTAAAAAAAGATCTATAAGCTATATTTTGATTGGTTACTCAGATGTTTATATCATGCAATTATCCAATCCGGGCCACTGTAAGAAAGGCACTGTAGGGGAAGCCACAATCCCCGAAATATGTCCTTGAAACGCTTTAGGCATCTTAAATGAAATCAAAAGTGTATTTTTAATGTGGATAAAAATGTTGAATATTTGGAATTAGAAGAAAGCTGGGCCATCAATTAACACTTTTCCTTCCCCACCCCCATTATTCAATGTTGCGACACTTTAGCGACACGCTGAACACATTTGCACGTTTCAACATTGCACGGGGGAGGGGGGACTTATTTTCCCCTAAAGACGCTTTAATGTTTCAAGACATATTTCGGGATTGTATGAGGCAATCGCTAAAATTAACATCTGATTTTAAACTTTTGGCTGTAACTTTAAAACTACTTGATAGAATTACTCCAAATTTTCAATGAATATTAGTTAATGCATAAGCTATGATGTGGATATAAAATAAAACAACTAATTGTATCAATTTTGACTATATCGCCCTGCACTACAAGCAGGTTGCACCCATCACCTGTGTATGTCTACAATCATAGATTGAATACAATAGCGCTCTTTTCAAACATACTAATCTTACAGATGTGAGTGATCAGCATGATATAGTTCAATGCATATGTATCGCGTGAACGCTGCAGTGCAGGGCAATATAGTCAAAAAACGATTTTTTTTCACCTTTTTCAGACCAACGCCCTCCCCCAAAGCAAAAAAAAACAAAACTAAACGAACCAATAAAAAAAATCGCATTAATACGCTCATGAAGTAGGCCTACTCATGCAGAGATATCTTTAAAATTGATCATTTTATTTGCGTGAAATGGTAAAGTGCAATTGTAAATCGTCCCATTGAATCACATAGTGGTTTGACGGTTTACCATAGTCTAATACTGAATATTAATACAAGGAGTTTCTTTAATTTAGAAATGGTAAACCGTTGACAAAATTCATAATTTAGGCCGATTTGGTGTCAACTTTTATTTGTAAAGTGTTTTGTTTGAAAGCTTCTTAAAAACTACATCTAATTTTACTATTTTACGTTTTGTTAGCTCTAACATTATTTACATTTTACTGATTTTAGCAAATGTAAATCGTCTGTCGAGATTTACCATTTTCATAATCACGAGAATGCAATGCGCACCCATATATCACGGAATCCCGTAATTATTTCAACATGACAGCGTGGTGTAATGGACAGAACTTCCGACGGTGAAACGAAAGGCTAGTGGTTCGAGTCCCAACAGTTTCACTTTTTTTCTTCTTTTTTTTTTGTGTGTGACTTATTCAAACCAGTAAACTTTTCTTCTATATTCATGACAATTGACATTGTGAAACACGAAAATAAGTGTTAAAACCCTAATTTATCTATGGCATGATAATTGATTGGTTTTTTTAATTGTAATAAAGACACACATAGATCCGGACATCTTTAAATGTCATGAATATGGGCAATATAGCAATTGTCAGATAACACTAGTGGAAGTTTTGGATGAGAAAACGGACATTTTGATGAGAAACGGCCAAAATGGTGAGAATTTAATTTTCTCATTCTTTTGGATGAGAAAATAATAATCAGGGATTAGCAATTGTCACCAGTTTTAATAAGACAATAATGATTGACACACACACCAGGAAGTTTCTCATCCAAGAGAATGAGAAAATTAAATTCTCACCATTTTGGCCGATTCTCATCAAAATGTCCGTTTTCTCATCCAAAACTTCCACTAGTGTTATCTGACAATTGCTATATTGCCCATATTCATGACATTTAAAGATGTCCGGATCTATGTGTGTCTTTATTACAATTAAAAAAAACAATCAATTATCATGCCATAGATAAATTAGGGTTTTAAAACTTATAGAGTGCTTGCACATAAGGTCATTAGTTCAAATCATCTCCTCTATAGGCACGCTCCAGAAGATATGCAAATGGATGCAGTACAAAAGAATTATTTGACCACTATCTAAATAAAAGATTAGTTGTTTTATTTTGTGCCCACATCATAGCCTATCTATCAATAAATAGTCATGGAAATTTTTTTCACGCGGTACCTATGCATTGAACTATATCATGCTGATCACTCACATCTGTAAGATTAGTATGTTTGAAAAGAGCGCTATTGTATTCAATCTATGATTGTAGACATACACAGGTGATGGGTGCAACCTGCTTGTAGTGCAGGGCGATATAGTCAAAATTGATACAATTAGTTGTTTTTATTTTATACCCACATCATAGCTTATGCACTAACTAATATTCATTGAAAATTTGGAGTGATTCTATCAAGTAGTTTTAAAGTTATAGCCAAAAGATTAAAATCAGATGTTAATTTTTATGCGATTGCCTCAGACAATCCCGAAATATGTCCTTGAAACGCTTTAGGCATCTTAAATGAAATCAAAAGTGTATTTTTAATGTGGATAAAAATGTTGAATATTTGGAATTAGAAGAAAGCTGGGCCATCAATTAACGCTTTTCCCTTCCCCTCCCCCCATCATTCATTGTTGCGACACTTTGGAGACACGCTGAACACATTTGCACGCTTTCAACATTGCACGGGGAGTGGGGGGACTTATTTTCCCTAAAGAGGCGCTTTTAATGTTTCAAGACATATTTCGGGATTGCAGACTCACCTGTTCTTGTAGTTGACTCTATTCAACCGATTTCACCCTATCTCTGATTGGCTCAATATAATATGACATAGCCCTCTTTGTAACCAATCAAAACAGTTCTTAGAGATTCAGACAGACTCGCATCTTCTTGTAGTCGACTCCATTCAACCTATTTTACCCTATCTCTGATTGGCATAATATATGATATAGTACTCTTTGTAACCAATCAACATAGTTCTTACAACCAGACTCACCTGTTCTTGTAGTCAACTCCAATCAACCTCACTGAAAATTCTCTTGCCAGTTTATGAGGGGAAACTCTCTGATTTCATCCTGCCACTGGCTAAAACTGACTTGCTATCACCCATCTCAGGAGTGTCACCTGCAACAGAAAATATGACAACAAAAAATGTTTAATTTATAACAATATTTTGATTGACACAAGTTTGGGAAATGCTGTGTTCAATTCGAGTTAACTCTATCCACAGGGGTGCCAACTGCAGACAACAAGTTTCGAAATTCAACAATTTCAGAAGGGCAACATTTTCATTAAAATGGGTACAAACAAGTCTAGTATTGGTTCATATCTCAAAATTTGACTTTTTATGTTGAAGCCAATGCATGCAAAGCATTAAACCTCTATTCAGTTTGGATCAGACATGAGAGGTAAAGTTCTATAGGCATGTCTTATTCCATATATCTAGTATTATTTCATTAAATAAACAAGACAACCTTTATAGAGCCGCTATTATTTTGTGATCAAAACTGCCAGTCAGCTCACAATGTTGGTACATGGGTAAATTTAGGCCCTACATGTATTTTGCTTTATTGGCAAACAGCTTTAAAATTTCACTTGAATCTGTCTTGCAGATACTGTAATGGGCTATTCAGTTGAAATCCATACACCCCTATGGAAGACATGATCTTAATCTTCTACACAGAGAGTGTAAATTTCAAATGGGATAACCTTTATGTGTGACTCCATTTGAAACCTACACTCCCTGTGTGGGAGATTAAGGTCATGTCTTCCATAGGGGGTGTATGGATTTCAGCTGGAACCGCTAGCTACGCCATGCACACACACGCCATAGTGACCACTAAATTTCCCTCTAAACATAGTTCAGGCAAGACAAAAAAAATCAAAAACAAAAGACATGTAGTTTGTTTCTACTTGCAAAATGAAAATACTCAGACTTTGTTGTACTCTTACCAACACACCTTGTACCCATAGCCAGGCATGTATCCAGGCTGTTTCTACTGAGAGCACTTAACCAGAACATTGTATGCTTAGCGGCAAAAACCTACATTAATTTTTGCATGCCGTGTCAATAGGAAATAATGGTATGAACAGTTTCTACTAAGCTGGATAACAGATCACCCCTTGGTTAATATGGTTATTATTCTCCTCAGAACTAACATGCCAATCTATTTGCTGTCAAAGTGAATACATCATACCTTAGTTACTGGTTCACACTTGGTTTGCACACTAAGCAACCCCTTGACTTTGTGTTGTGATCTTTTGATTGAGGGTTCTGAGCACAGTTACCGTAAACCGATTTGACCTGGCAAAAGTCAAATTTGATGTCACACTACAATGGCAAATATGAAGGTGGGATATTAGTGTTTGTACATATACTTTATTTGGGTTTTAAGTTTCAGTTTTAGATTTACGATCATCAAAATTTACAAAAGACTGAATTCACAATGTTATGTAATTAGTTTAAAATCAGTCATTTATAGTATATGGGAAATTGGAGCCTCTAATAGAAAAATCTAACTTCATGTTTCACCATTCAATCTTCATTTAACTGGATTTTTTTTGGAAAAATTGTGTCACAGTTCTCCTTCAAGGTGACTAATTAGGTTGACTTACTGCATTAGACTGCAAGCCATAAGTCTTGTCTATATTCTTCACACGATTCAGCTGCCCTCCACTGCCCCTCTCTGCTACAAATCTGAGTATCTGGTCACTGTAGCCTGCTATGCAGACATCATTTGGATGTTGGTACATGTCAGATGAACTAGAAACACTGAAAATTACACAGAAGTAACAAATAATATAACAATTACTTCTGTTTAAAAACATTGAAGGATTTTTATGATTTTGTTCCTATTTACAAGAATTTAAACTGGCCAATAATCTGTTTGTTACATTTAACAAGAAGTCAAATTGGCTCAATCAATAAGGCGTGTGACTATGGTGCGAGAGGTTGCGGGTTAGAACCCTGGCGGTGGTTTAGTTAGCTCTCATGGAAAAATTGAGTAAGCTTATTGTTAAAATTCCCCTGGACAAGGAACTTACTGCTAATTGTCTCATTGTATCCCATACGAAAATTGGGGTGCTGATCCTGGCTGCGAAGGTCAATTGTGGAATGTCGAGGATGTGCGCTTCTAAGCATCAAAAATGATGTGGGGCCATAGCGGTAAGTGACAACCTGTAAAGTGTGCTGAGGCTTGTGGACCAACGTATAGGAAATGCGCCTGTGAATACCGCACTATAAATATTGTACTTTTCTGTCTTTTTTTTTAATGTTAGAGATAATGAAATTGACCATGTTATCATGTGGTCTGACTAATTGGTACTAATCAGTATAAATGTTGGTTTCTGAGACAAACATTGCCAACTTTGGTGCATTGGGCTATTCCAGTTGAAATACATAATACCCACTATGGAAGACATGACCTTAATCTCCCACATCCCATTCACACTCCCTGTGTGGAAGATTAAGGTCATGTCTTCCATAGGGGGTAGGGTGCATCAAACGCCCCTCATGTCAACCATATTTTTTGTACCTAGTGTCAAACTGTGCCATTTAACTAGAAAATCATCCCCTCCAAATTTAAATTCAATCGGAGGTCGGGAAGGGGGTCCACCGTGAGCTTAAAGTTCGGACAGAGGCAGCCAGTAAAAGTCCGGCCGGCAGCTATTGAATTATATATACAGTTATACATACATATTAATAGCTGCCTTTAGTGAATGTTTTTATAGTACCTCATATCTCGGACAATACTCAATAAAATGCAAATCCATTTGAACTAAGCAAAAAGGCAGATATTTTCAAACATATTTGAAGTCATAATAATAGCTGCCATGTGCATGTTTCTCTATTTACAGCCATTTCTGCATGGAAAATGGGTCCATCGCATGCTGCGAGCTTAAAGTTTGCATGATAGGTGCCTTTTACTTAATGACAAATCAATCAGGCAGCTATTTAGTTTTCATTACTTTATACTGAACATCACTGTGGCTGCCATATGAATAACAATGTAATAAATGTACTTATCTATGTTGCTGATCAGTCCATATGATATTGGTAAATTAGGTAACATCATTCAGTTTACGCTCTCTCAGATTAGGTGTCCGTTTCTATCTTGCAAGACATTTTGATAATGTTCCTAACTCTGGGCAGCAGCTAGGAAATCTGCACGCCAGTTTCACGCCACGTTCTGCTGCATCATCACATTGAGCTACATTGACGGCTCTAAGATTGCTAAGCGATTGCAGATAAACCGAGGACTCTGGCCAAGTATCAACATTGTCTGCTAGGAATTTGTCATTGATCTGCAGGATGTTCATAGTGAATCTTGCCTGCAAAATCAGCTAGGGCGACTGTAGACTAAGTGATATTCTCAGGGTCAGGGAACTTTGGCTTTCCAAAGCCTGCGCCACGCGAATCTATGGCTTTAGTGCTGCGGCATCAGGTTTAAGTTCAAGTAGCCTTCTCGCTAAAGCCTGTTATTGTACTGACCCAGTAGCTTCCACTACAGAGGGCAAGCGGTGCCATCTCTTCGGTGAGGTACATGTACCACAGATGTCTGCTCAGGGCTTTGTGGGTTTGCGTGCACTGGTTGCAACGCCGAAATTGATATTGGCATACTGCAGGAGGCGCTTGTACAACTGAAGATCGTTCCATGGCGGGTCAGAAGCAACACTGCATGTTATCCAGCAGGAACTTTAGATTATTGTTGCAAATACAACAAATTCACATATCTTTGATAGCTGGTGCTTTGATATCACAGTGCCTTGCGGAAGCTGTTCAATGTGATTCTGCATTAGAGAGATTTTGATACTATACAGCAGTTTGGACATGTATACATGACTGCTTGAATGTAATTGATTGCCCCGAGTCCTTAGCTTTACTGCTATCGCTTAGCAATGTTAGAGCCGTCAATGTGGTAAATGATGCAGCAGAAAGTGTCGTGAAACTCATACAGATTTCCTAGCTACTGCCCAGAGTGAGGAACATAATCAAATGTCTTGCAAGTGGTGGAGCAAGATAGAAAACAGACACCTAATCTGAGAAAGCATATCATATGGACTGATAAATATTAAGCAATTTATTACATTGTTATTCATATGGCAGCCACAGTGATGTGCAGTATAAAGTAATGAAAACTAAATAGCTGCCTGATTGATTTGTCATTTAGTTAAAGGCACCTATCATACACAAACTTTAAGCTTGTAGCGCATGATGGATCCATTTTCCATGCAGAAACAGCTGTAAATAGAGAAACATGCACATGGCAGCTATTATTATGACCTCAAATATGTCTGAAAATAGCTGCCTTTTTGCTTAGTTCAAATGGATTTGCATTTGATTGAGTATTGGCTGTGATATGAAGTACTTTAAAAACTTTCACTAAAGGCAGCTATTAATGTGTGTGTATAACTGTATATATAATACAATAGCTGCCGGCCGGACTTTTATTGGTTGCCTCTGTCCGAACTTTAAGCTCACGGTGGACCCCCTTCCTGACCTCCGATTGAATTTAAATTTGGAGGGGATGATTTTCTAGTTAAATGGCACAGTTTGACACTAGGTACAAAAAATACGGTTGACATGAGGGGCGTTTGATGCACCCTAATAGGGGGTGTATTGATTTCAACTGGAATAATCCATTAAATACATACATCTTAACCACATTGTGCACCGTGGGATGAAGGTGGCAGGAGGAAGCCTGCTTCTTAAGAAAAAACTATTTCACATGAATGCGGTGGATTGGAAGCTAATTGACTTTGTTGTCCCTGTTTCCGCTCTAACTGGGCTCTTGCTCCCTGAGAGCAACCAGGTTGGTAAGTACTATTCCACTTGAAATCCATACTGTGGAAGACATGACCTTAATCTCCCACACAGGGGGTGTAGATTTCAAATGGAATCACCTATTAAGATAACCCCAATTACCCCATTCGAAATTCACACCCCCTGTGTGGAAGATTAAGGTCATGTCTCCCACCTGGGGTGTATGGATTTCAACTGGAATAGCCTTCTGAGATAAATCAAAGATCCTAATACTGCAAAGCATGAAGTGTCTGTGTGCATGAAAATGTCATAAATTTTGTAAGTGCAGTTGATTTGCAAAATTTTAATGCACATGAATATGTTTTCTTCCTATAGCTTTCAGGAAAATTTCATGTTACAGAACCATGGGTTTTCTCCAAAATGTGAAATTTTAAAGCTGTAAAAATAACATACTTTATTGTTTACCAGACATCAGTATTTCTCCCAAGTATCCCACTTGGATGTAGATATATATAACATTATTCTCCGATTGGCAAGATCATTACTATGATATTTACCTGCATTTTGCACCACTGAGATCAACGTTAACAAAGAGTAGATTTGGTTTGACCAGACATCTGTATTTGCCCAGGAATGTTCCAATAAGACCACCTTCATCCACTCCATCAGATAATATCACAATATTATCAATCTGGGAAGAAAACAAACCAGTATCATTATCAGTAAATATATGACGGTATTTGCTGGGTTTGCCCAGGAATGCAGGGGGGGCCGGCCAAGATTGGCTCAATTTTGACGTTGTCATTGGTTTTACACGTAAAACACAAAAATGTCTCAAATTATTCCAAAACTGTACGTATGTTATTAAGCACTATTTTATCAGTCTAAATCCGTTGAGGTTCGCCAGTGAACCTCATTGTAAGTACTGTTTTTTTTAATTTTTTTGTATGAATCACGCACGATATGTTACGATATATACTGAAAATTTCCCCTATGTGTATCAATGAGTTTACGTGGTGTAGTGGTTACGAAGCTGGACTCCCACGCAGAGGGTCCCGAGATCGATTCCCATCCCGGCGATGATTAAAAATTTTTCTTCTTCTTTTTATTTGAATTTAAAATGATTTATTTTCATATGAAAATGTATAATTGCACTGGGAAATATATTTTGTGCATTTTTTTTCTGTAATGGGGCCACCCGCCAATAGAGCTAAAACGGATCTTGGCTCCGGGAAAAAATAATTACTTCCATTCTGCATGCAGTGTTGCCGTCATATTTTCTGTTTTGTTTACGCTTTTGGCTGTTGCCACATTGAATAATGTAGTCCACCATCGTCTGCAGGAATGTTCAAACCCAGGAAAGAAACCTGTATTATTATCAGTAACTAGACGTAAATTTACACACACTCTTTACTCAACAAAATTTACCATTCAAGTCCTTCCACTACCCTCATCCTGCAAAATATGGGGCATGTAGCTTGTGTAATGTGTCATTTCCAACCCGCAACTCAGGGGATTGGACAGTAGACAAATCAATGTAAACATCAATCTCTTAGACAAGACACAATCCACGCTTTAATGCCTACAGATCAAAGAATTTACTTTAATGTAATAAATCTGAAAATGATAAACCTCATGTTAAAGGGGAGGCACCCAGCCTGTAGGGTTTTGTAGATTTCAAGGCAGTTAGGGTTTACACCAGGCACAAAAAGAAACTCGTCAGTTATATTCATCCTTGCTGTTCAATAACTTGAAAAATTTGGATTATTCTGAAATATACATTTTGTTAATTGAACTTTTCTTTCTCATTTGACACCCTGTTCGTGAACATTGAGCAAGAATTGACCAAGATATTCGCTTCCAAGCTCTCAAACCGTAAAATGAAAAGTTGCAATTGTAACGATTCAATTGTACCTGTTACACTGTGTGCTTTATTGATTGGCCCGTGGTGCTTGTGTGCAATACAACGATGCGTTCCCATTGAAAATCGTTGAAAATGCAACGTTTGATTTTGGTGTTTGAGGCTTTTGAGGCGCATATCTTGGTCAATTCTTGTTCGTTTTTCACGAACAGGGTGTCAAATGAGAAAGCAAAATCCAATTAACAAAATGTATATGACAGCATTCAAGCTTTGACTTACGTTTGGCGGACAAACCGTGAAAAAAGTATTTAGGGGTGAAAACAGTCAAAATTCTTGATTACTTAAATGTTATTAGGGGTAAAATGTCACATATTTTCAGATTTTGGCACTTAAAACCCCTTATTTTTCACTGATTTTGAGAAAATTCATTTTTTTTTTTTTTTTTTGCCGAATATGGCCGTTTTGGGGTGACTAAAATTTTGACTTACTAATTTCCTGTGAGTGTATGAACATGAAATCTATCAAATAGTGCCTAATTTTCTATGGTAATTGTGTAACAAGGGTACAATTGTGATATTAAAAGCATTGAATGGGATCCATATATTTCTTTATTTTCGTAGCAGGGGTAGAAACTCAAAGGTTCGGGTGACAATTGATTTGGAAAAAAGTATAATATTTGCCTCATTTTCGATTTGAAAATGCCATATCTCCACAATGGTATGAGCTATAGGGATGTTTTAAGTGTCTTTTTGCTCAGTATTTCAATAGCTAAATGGTGATATAACAAATAAGTAAGCTAGATTTACAGAAAAGAAAATAACTTGCAATATGCTACCCCCACCCCTAAGAATTTTGAGGGTGTGAAAAAAGTAATGGATTTTGTTAAAAAAATAAGTCCTTCAAAACTGGGAGGTGTAAGACTAAACAAAGAACATGTTGCTCTTACCAATACCTTTCTCTAGAGCAACATGTTTTTTGTTTAGCCCTAAGCATCTCCATTTTGAAGGACTTATTTTTTTAATAAAATTTTTTGCTCAAATTTGACGATTTTGGGCAGAAATATGCCTGTACAGTGCTATGGGGAAAATTTTCAAGTTGATAATTATGCATTTTTTATGTCAGATTCAGTTTCTACACAAAATTTCACCCTAGAAAAAGTTCTTTTAAGTAGGATATCTTTCACTTTAAGTTTCCACCATTTTGTCCGCCAAATGTAAGTCAAAGCTTGAACGCTGTCATATTGCAGAATAATCCAAAATTATCAAGTTATTGAACAGCAAGGATGAATATAACTGACGAGTTTCTTTTTGTGCCTGGTGTATATATATTAACAACACATCAACCTAATTTTCAAATTCACTATAGCCTACAACGCATTATTAATTACCTGGGTTTTATATCTGAGCATATCAAAGAGAATTGAAGATAGCCTGGTCATCTGAGTAGTCATTCATTGCCTGCATAAAGACATGAAGTAGAAATACTAATTGGCAAAGGTCAACCACCATACATTCACGGTTCACCTCATACATAAACCTCAGATGTCGTCATGCTGATGCGCGTATCATTATTAAGCACTTCATGGCTTTCAAATGCGCCGTAAGGATGTTTGTCAAAACGATGTGCAAATCAGCATGGCGTCAAATGATGACAGGTCTACCCGCAAAGGCTTATGGGTGTATTCCTAATACATTCCCAATACATTTTTTTGGGTGTATTCCTAGTACATTTGGATGTATTCCATATACATTTGGGTGTATTTCTAATTGATTTGGGTGTATTCCTAATACAATTGGGTGTATTCCTAATACATTTGGGTGCATTCCTAATAGACTTGGGTGTATTCCTAATACATTTGTGTGTATTTCTAATACACTTGGGTGTATTTCTATTCTTCCAGTTCAAAACCATTCACCCCTATGGAAGACATGATCTTAATCTCCCACACAGGGAGTGTGAATTTCAAATAGGGTTACCTGAATAAGCGACTCTCATTTGAAATCTAAGCCCCCCTATATGTAGGATATAAGGTCATGTATTCCATAGGGGGTATATGGATTTCAAATTGAACAGCCCATATGAGAGAAGTTGAGATACAAATGGTACAGAAAACTGTCAAAAGTAAAACAAAATATTGTTGGGCAGGAAATACCTCGTATGTACTTGTGGCCCTTGAACATGTTTAAAAATAACTGCCAAGAGATTACAAAGGAGGTTTTGCTTGAAACACATGCTCAGGGGCAATAACATATAGGAGGATTTCCCTGCCCAATGATGAAAACCAGGTTTTGAATCATTCCATGTACACACAGAAATTTATCTCAAGCTTGATGGTACAAAATTGTAGATTTTTAAATATTTTATAAACTTTATATAAATTTCTAACAATGTTTCATATATGTATTTGATATCAAGCAAAATGTTTATATTTTGACACAGAAAGATTCTGGACATGTGTAATATCATAATGTGATGAAATGGGCTATTCCAGATATCAATGGCATCCCCCCTAAAGAAGACACAGGATTCCCAACATTTCTAGCCTGTTTTTGCCCTGGGAATCTCCAAGAAATATCTCGTTCAATTCAAAACACAAAAGAAGACATGGAAATTACCAAGAAAATTAGCATTTTCAGCACGGTGGTAATTCCCAAGAAATAATCTTTCTAAACCCTAAAGACGACATGGGAAGTTCCATTATGGGGGGGGGTTAAAATTAGCCTGGGGATGCTCAAAAATTTCAAGTAAAATTTGCTGTCTTCTTTAGGTTCCATAATGACGGCTGCCCGTTTCGGCAAGAAAGAGAATTGATTCTCGCAACGATTCTCCTAAACTTAGTTTGCAAGAATCAAAATTCTCCTAAAATCATCCCTATTCCAAAAGCAGTAAGTTGATTCGATTGATTCTTTCAAGATAAGTTTGTGAGAATCAATTTTTGTGTTCAACAAAACTGCACCACACTGATAACACATCCCACACAAACATCCCATAAGCTTATGTGTGGACAAACTTAATTTTGACCATTTGCCTTCAAACTGGCGCCACATTTTTTATTTAAATTCCTTTTCATTCATATTTTCACCAAATACTCTTAGAAAGGCGGTCTTTCAGAATATACAACAAAAATTTGAAATAGACTTTTCTACTTTGAGAGATTAACCTTCTAAATTGGGTAAAGTTGTTTTTGGACCAGCCTGTATATGATGAGTGAAAAAAATATGAATGAATGATTTTTTTTAGTCTGATGAGCTTAATCAAAATATCTACTTACAGGTCATTATCCCATTCATAACAGGAATTTTCTCTTGTTGCCAATCGTTCTTTGGTGGCACTTGTTGATCGCTGCACTCTATTTACATTTACACACAGACTGGGTACAATGCTGTGTTTAATGCTATCGACATCCCATAAGGCTGCAAACAACAAAAATGGTATGTTAGAAACAATACTATGCAAGAATTATGGACCCCAAAGTAATTGACAAGAGCCTATTTTGACTGCTAAGTGCCAGAAGTAGGTAAGTGCAATAGCTGCCATGTGTAGATGAGTACAATATTATTTTATACTGTGTAAATTGCCAAATGTTCACAGGGCAGCTATTATTTTAAACCCACATCTGGCACTGGAGCAGTTAATTTGTGCCCTGAAATCCTCACATATGATCTCATTAGACAAGACATTCTAGGATTTGGCAATATCTTTGTGAAGACAAAGGTTTAGAGCAACAAAAAAAGTGAGATATGTAAAGGTATCCTGCTATCATGTCATCAGTGAACCACAAGAAATTGTGCGCTGGCAAAATTTGACCAGTCATATCCACATCCAGGCATTTCACTGTTGGCCACACATCACCCTTGTACATTATCCAAGGGTCTAAATTAAACAATGTCAAAGGTGGATAGATACAGATCCATTTGTTTTATTCTGTTGAGAGGAAATTGCACAATTATTCACTTAATTTTTATGCTGGTTTCAGCACAACATGTGCTTGATCCTGTCATCCAAGATTTAAGTCATAATTTTTATTGTTTTATGCATAAAATATCTTTTCTGGTTTTCATTGTGACATGATCAAGGGGAATTAGTCTAATAAGGCTAATATTGATTTAGAGTTGCTCAAATTCTTTTGCTTCCTATTGTCTTCAGCAACTGACAAAATGCCTATGACATATGGTAACCAGAATCTTAATTTTCATGGGTGTGCATGAAAATGTAGTATTCCGATGGGCTAGTAACTACATTAGACTCACATGAATCTGTATCATAAACAGGTATAACTACATTAGACTCATGTGAATCCTTTGATCGTGTCATAATTAGGAAAAACTGTCACCAAAATGTTGCATTTTTTCATAAATTTTCAGGGACAGATCTCATATGGATAATAAACAACCTCTGCCCAACCCACCCCACCCCAAATTAAAACAAGGATGAGATGCAAATGCATGTGGGGGCAGTCAAATGTTTACTGAATGAGGAGGAGGGATTTTAATGAATTACTTACCATTTCCAGGAATATGTCATATGAGGTTGCTCTATTGATGCATCACAACCAAGACTGCTTGTTTTTGGGGAACTGTAAATAACAATAAATTCAATAATAAATATTTAATTACAAAAAGTGTAATGATGATAACAATATGTGACATAATCTGATCCACTCAGACCAAAGTAGGACATTTTAGAAATTTGAGTTATTACCATTACTATCTTGCTTAGTACTAAGGCTTCAACTGATGTTGAAATCTCTAATAGTCCCTGACATATTTATGTGTCAATTTTCTTATATTTTTGTTCTTTATTTTTGCTTACATACATGTATCTCAGTATCTCAATTTCATTCTTGCAGACTTTGGTTTGATATGATCAGATTGTGTTACATAAAGCAATATTTTATGGAGAAGAAACTGCATGGTTCTCAACAACAAAACAAATCAGTGTGGAAGTGCAAACAGTATTACTATTAGGTGGAAGTCCTGGGTGGAAGTACAAGAGAGGAAATAAATTGGGTATGCACTCAGATCTACAACATTCCAATCTATCAGGACACAGTTTTTCTGCCGAAAGCAGTATGTATTCGAATTGGAACATGAAACACGACTATTGGGCGAAATAATGGCCGGATTGCCATGACAAATCATTCTGTCAAGTACATTTGGTCTACGTTTTCCATGTTGCTACGAAGTTCTTACAGTACAAAATGCTCAATGAGTCTGCATTTCGGGCTAATGAATTATGCATTAGAAAAAAAAATGACAGGGACGGTCATAAATTCTTTATACGGAGTTGTAGTAAAATGTTTGCCTTGAAGAGTGATTATAAAAATGTTTGACTTGATTCTGGACTTTGAAAAGAATATAAAGCTTTGAATGTGTAAAGTTTTTATTGTTTTAAAGAAGTTAATCTGAAATAAGGTATCTGTGAAGGATTTTAGGGATATTTAAAGGGCCTGCACCCCCGTCTTACAAAAATGTCGAATTTTTTGAACGGTAGCTAAATAGTTCAGCCTGAGACGAATATTTAGGGAGATCGGGGCAAAGTGGAACACGGGCAAAGCGGAATCATCAGTCGGCTGCGGAGCAGGTGACTACAAGCTCCTATCTTTGGCTGCATCCTTTTTAGTACTTTGTGTACTTAACCCTCTATCTTTTTAACCAAATATCCCACAGAGTCGTGCGATATGTCAAACTTTTCCTCTGGTCATAAAGAACAAAAAGTCAGTGGTCACATCTCACGTAGGATCATTGGTTGATGAGATATAGTCACTTTTTTCTACTTTGTGCATTTAACCCTCTATCTTGTTAACCAAATATACCACAGAGTCGTGCGATATGTCATACTTTTCCTCTGGTCATAAGGAACAAAAAAGTCAGTGGTCGCATATCTGTAGGATCATTGGTTAACGAGATATAGTCACTTTTTCTACTTTGTGCATTTAACCCTCTATCTTTTTAACCAAATATACCACAGAGTCGTATGCGATATGTCATACTTTTCCTCTGGTCATAAGGAACAAAAAAGTCCGTGGTCTCATATCTGTAGGATCATTGGTTAACGAGATATAGTCACTTTTTCTACTTTGTGCATTTAACCCTCTATCTTTTTAACCAAATATACCACAGAGTCATGCGATATGTCAAACTTTTCCTCTGGTCATAAGGAACAAAAAAGTCAGTGGTCGCATTTCTGTAGGATCATTGGTTTATGAGATATAGTCACTTTTTTCTACTTTGTGCATTAAGCCTTCTATCTTTTTAACCAAATATACCACAGAGTCGTGCGATATGTCATACTTTTCCACTGGTCATAAGGAACAAAAAAGTCAGTGGTCGCATATCTGTAGGATCATTGGTTGATGAGATATAGTCACTTTTTTTCTACTTTGTGCATTTAACCCTCTATCTTTTTAACCAAATATACCACAGAGTCGTATGCGATATGTCAAACTTTTCCTCTGGTCATAAGGAACAAAAAGTCAGTGGTCGCATTTCTGTAGGATCATTGGTTTATGAGATATAGTCACTTTTTTCTACTTTGTGCATTTAGCCCTCTATCTTTTAACCAAATATACCACAGAGTCGCATGCGATATGTCATACTTTTCCTCTGGTCATAAGGAACAAAAAGTCAGTGGTCGCATATCTGTAGGATTATTGGTTAATGAGATATAGTCACTTTTTCTACTTTGTGCATTTAACCCTCTATCTTGTTAACCAAATATACCACAGAGTTGTGCGATATGTCAAACTTTTCCTCTGGTCATAAGGAACAAAAAAAGTCAGTGGTCGCATATCTATAGGATCATTGTTAATGAGATATAGTTACTTTTTTGTACTTTGTGCACTTAACCCTCTATCCTTTTAACCAAATATCCCAGAGTCGTGCGATATGTCAAACTTTACCTCTGGTACGTGAAGACGGCCCGATTACGCGAGAGTTCATATTGGTGCGTATGCACCAAATATGTATCTTGTAAACCTTAAATTTTGCCTTGCCTTCCTTCGTAATCCTGATTGGGCCACAAAAAAAATGTGTTCCACTTTGCCCCGGTCTCCCTATACTAGGTATATTCGCCTCGGCTGTCTCCGGTTTTAAAGCATCGCTCGATGGGTTAAGCTTTACTGATTTTCTTTATTTTAATACTAGTATATTGTAAAAAAACAAGTAGCTGTGGTGTTAGCTCAATATGCTAGGAAAATATTATAACCGATGACTTCATGTTCACTTTGGCTAAATCAGCTGTATTTTTGCTGATAAGGGTGCATAAATTAGCATTCGACATGTTGGAGAAATTCGCGTAAACTGTTTCACTATTGAAGTAGTAGCACTCTCCCTCTTCTTCTTCTACCGGTGAGTACATTCCTCTCTTCGAGAGTATCGCCAGTACACGCATTTAAATGATTGCAAATTTACACATTTGTAATCATTTTGACCACAAAATATGATGTGAAAATACCGGGAATACAGGTACCCCGGTAGGCCTAAGCAATGAGAACAAGTCCTCAAACATTTGAAATTTGTAGCGTTACTATAGGTATGCCAGGCAAACCTTAGTTAACACATTTGCTAGTCAGCCAAATTCGCCTAGAACACAATACATATATTTACATAGAAATATAAAAGAACTGGCCGGTCAAGGAAACCTACATAAATATGTTGTCTATACTTCACTTAACCCAAATATATGATTTTTATGGTGATAAGTCACTCGCACATGGAATTTTAGAGGATTTTGATAGCAGTTCCATTAAAAAGCTGCTATCAACATGAGGTCTAAGATCTAGAAACACCACCAAATGCTTTTTGGGGAATTTTGCTAGATGAATCTTTTTGATGAAAGTCAATCTTTGACAAGATGTAACTTTACTATGGAAAGTGCTATGAAAAAAAGGTTTTCAGTTTTGGCTTTCTTTACTCAAGGGCTTTAATTTGATATATAAAATGATGCAGTTTGATGGCAAATTTGAATTCACCTGGCATACCTACTTACTACAACCTGAGGCTGAGACTTTGAATGAACGCAGGTTTCAACAGCTGCACTTTTCGATCCAACCGCGATCGTATATCGCGTATTTCAAACTACAACGCGAACGCATACGACCTTGGATACAATGCTAACCAATCACGAGTGCATTCCCAGACAAACGAGCACCTAGACCAGTGACTTTGACTCGCGTGAGTGAAGCGGACACTGCTTAGCAACGACTTTGACACGGACGCATACCGGGGCGCAAGCAAGCAGATATGTTCGAGTCTACGATACCTGTTGTATTTGATGCGAGCGATAATGGCGCTGGAATCACACAAACCAGCGCGCCTTTCTCTCCAGTCGCGTGTACAGAACAAGTTGCATTTGACACGAGTGATAATGGCGCAGCAATCACGCAAAGCGCGTCTTTCTCTCCAGATATGAACGCTTTTTTTTTTCCGCGTCCGACCAACCGACCAAAATCACCTTGGATACGTGGCTTCACCTACTGCCCTGGTTAGGGATGGGCACTCATAGGTCTAGGTGGTATGTCTATGAGTGCGTTGGCATGGTTGGATTCACTTCGCGATACTCACACACAATAATCGCACACGCTGGCGTATATCGCGCAGTGTACGCAAAAATTCGTCATGCTATTGAAAGTTCATTCAATTGGAATTCCCTCAGCCGAATTCCTACTGAAGACATAAATCATCTACACATGTCAGATGTATATATTGTATTAGCAAATATCCACAAAAGCATTCATTATAAATTTATTTTGATGATTTGTCATATTTTATGCCATATATTATATCCTTAAAACTAACCGGTGGATTTGCGAACAATTTGTCGACATAAATGACGTTATTTTTAGTAATATGCAGACGAATGGCCAAATTACCTGTTGTGATAAATTTATCTGTACAAATTGTCGCACTCTGAGTGACATATGGTATGGTATATTTGCAACCCTGCTGTGGATATGTGAACAATTTGTCGACATAAATGACGCTTGCGGAGAAATTATTAGAAAAAAAAGGGTTTTTTTGCCTAGGCCTGTCCTAGGCCACGGTTGTTTGATGGGATCATTTATTAATTTTTCAAGCGAAACATCATGTACAACCATATTTTAGGCTTGAACAGCTAAATGTGATATCATGCTAATGTGTACAGATGCTTTTGGGTCATTCTCAACTTTAATTTCCCCTCTTTTACAAAATCATTCACTTTTATAGCATTTTTAAAGCTTTTTCGGATATAAAATGTATCTATTAATGACAAAATTGGTGGCGCTATTTAGTAACTGGAAATTACTCTTTCAAGATTTTAATACAAACAATTCCTTATATTGTTTGATAAAATATGTTTATAAAATTTCCTTGTTGCTTGTTTCACCTATTCCAGCTGTTTTAATGGCAGTATTAATCACCTACCCCTTGCAAATAAAGAAATATGATTTATGATAAATAGCGCCATCTATAGTTTGCATTTAGTTAATAATGAAACCAATTCTATACACATCAAACAACCGTGAGGCCTATGCTAGGTATGATCATCAAATTTCGAAGTAGCCTTTTTAGTACTTTTTTTGGTCCTGGTGACAACCCTGCAAGTAGGATATTTCACATTGAAATTGTTTTGTTTAGAAAGGTGATTATTTAACTTGGGCAAATGTATTTTCCCAATTCTGTGACCATCATTGATGGTACCTTACAATGAATACCTGTACAAAAAAGCAAGTACCCATTATGCAACATTTTTCAGCACAGCAATCAATTTTACAGAAAAGAGATTTTATTTGAAAAAATCTTACTATCACTTCTGCTGTATAAAGGTGTACCAATTGACACTTTTGACTTTCAACCTTAAGTTTCTGGTGTCCAAATTTCAATTTTTTTTTTCCTACACAGTTATTAAGCTATTTCTGTGGTCACAAGTTGGGAGTTGAAGGAGGCCCTCTATTATATATAAGCATCCGGGGCTCATGATTATAGCCTAGTTTCCTTGTGTGTAGCCTCAGTACGAAGGCTACAGCATCAATGTATTGAAAAATGCAGGGTCCATCGATCATGTCAGTAAATGAATAGGGCCTAGGACTGATTATTCGGACTACCACCCGGCATGCAGGTATTCCTACATTAAATACAACAGAATTATTACCATTGCAAGATGGCTTAAAGCTAGCATTTCAAGTATCTCTTATAAGCTAATAACAAATGGTGCCCGCTGGAATCTCTTGAGGCATTGTCTTTTTTAAAGACATTTCTTGTTTAACCTCAATTTGTTTGTACATTCATCAAATGACCCTCAAATATGTTGGGTACAAAAACCATAACTTGATGTCAAGATTTGAGCTATGATTAATGAATGGAGATTATTGAACTGTTCCACTGAAAGCGAGAGCATTCTTTGTTTTGTTTTTTGTTCTTAGTAGCTATAAATGACAGCAATAAACATGCACTCCTGATGGAACAAGTCGATGTAGCAAGGCGCGTTAAAAGCATTTAAACCACTTAAAATGCACAATAGACAAATCCTTTTTAAATACGCATCAACAGTATCATATTCATTATGTATTCTGCCACCCGTATGTAGATTAGCAGTATATTAAATACCCGGGATTAAATACAATCACCACCGAATTCTGTCACAATAAACAACACAGTAAGTCATATCTTTGCGAATCTCATTTATGACCAGCAAGCCATCACATCAAACCAAGCACACCTCTGACCAGGTTTGTCAACCTTCATATCACCCTTAAACATTGGGGGAAAGAGAAAACTGGGGCCCTTAATATTAACCCTACCCATAGGGAGTTGATCACACTAGTGATATCAAGGTCATCCACACCTACTTACCTCTAGCATTCGTAATGACTTAAAATACAGGAATCTAACATTCCTGACGAACGTTCTGTCTAGCTACAGTTAATGAAACAGGTGAGTATAAATGCATCTTTAGAAATGACCGCAATTGTGTGTTCTCAAGTGGGTTTTATCATGTTAATTAGTGACCTGGCACACATTTATATTGGTTCGATCAAGCATTGAAATGCTTTCATTTTTTGTACTGGATCGTTCAAGCATTCCCAACAATTTTTTCAATGTAAGTGCCTCTGGCCCTAGTGGAAGTAAAAACGGATACTATGGCCAGAGTGCTAGGGCTAGTGACGATCGCTACGGTCACAAATTTGGTCATTTTACAGTCTTCAAATGTACCCAACATTTTCACACATGCACCAAATATTTTTTGTTCAAATCTTATTTTCATGTGAGGAACGGTAAGAAGTGATATTTTGTTAATAAAATTCGATACTGTGTACCCTGTACCAGATAGGCTCAGAAACCTCAGACCATCGAGATAAACGGAGCAGATCAGTGGAAATCATAGTGATGGAGGTGTGTGAGTACCTCAGGCTATTCTGTCGGTCGGACATCCGGGCATGAACCGGCTGACAAACAACATTCACTGGAGTGAAAACAACATTACAACATTCGCATTCACTGAACTCTGGAGTGAGCCATCACACTATTGTGCCAGGTTCGACTCTCTGAAAATATAAAAATATGCGATAAAGTTGTTTTCAGTCCAATGCATGAATGGGTGTGACGTGACCCGACCGAGAGAATGGAGGATAAAATAATGATAGGTACATGGGTAAGCTTACAAACAATCTGAATCTGAATCTGAAGAATATTCTCAATGCTTCTCATTCGAAGCCAACCGAGAAGATATGGTGTGCGCAAGAATATAATTAGTCCACATGTTTTCGCTGGCTGACATAGTTAGCCAGGGTTTCCTTGAATATATTTGTGTCCTCTATGTTTACTATGTGCTCAGGTAGACTGTTCCAATTGTTTATGGTGTTTGGGAAGTATGAAAAGTTATAGTAGTTGGTTCTGCCACTTAGTTTCTTGATGTTTCCCGCCTCTCCTTGAGTGGTACCCATTCCAATTTGGTCAACATATCTGTCACGCTGCTTGTCCACCTGTAATCTTTGAAAACAAAGCGTGCCCCTCTTCGTTGAATGGATTCGATTTGGTCTACCAGATCCTTAGTGTAGGGATCCCACACCGTGGAGCAATACTCCACGTGTGGGCGTACCAGAGTCTTGGAAGCTGTGGCTCTAAGGTCACGTGGGCAAGAATGGAGATTTCTCCTCACAAATCCAAGGACCCTACTAGCTCTAGCAGTGATTTTGTTGATGTGATTCGACCACCTGAGGTCACTAGAGATCTCAATACCCAAGTAATTATGTGAGGATGTTTCTTGTAATGTTGCATTGCCCAGTGTGTATTTATGTTGTTTACGTTGTCTTGCACGGGATATTTTCAAGGTGTAGCATTTGTCTGTATTAAATGTCATCTGCCAGTTATTTTGCCATGTGGTTAAAGTGTCGAGGTCTTTTTGAAGTTGTCTAGCGCCTGTGTCGTTTTTGATGGGTCTATATAGTACGCAGTCGCCTGCAAATAACCTAACTGTTGATGTGATGTTGAGAGGAAGGTCATTGATGTAGAGCAAAACAGAAGGGGTCCCAAAACCGTGCCCTGGGGCACTCGGGCCACATGGACCCAATCTGAGTGCTCCCCATTGACCACCCTCTGCTTGCGTGTTGTTAAAAAGTTGGTGAGCCATGAATGTATGTTGCCTGTGATACCATATTTGTCTAGTTTGTAAAGGAGTCTGTCATGGGGTACTGTCACTGTGTCAAACGCTTTGGAAAAGTCCATTATAATGATGTCTGTCTGTGTGTTGTTGTCGAGTGTGTAAAAGTCATGAACTGTCTGTAAAAGTTGTGTCTCGCAAGAGTGTTTAGCACGAAAACCATGTTGTTTGTCTGTCAAAATGTTGTGTTTTTCAAGGTGCTTCATAATGTGACTATGTAAGATATGGGGTGCTATCATCTTCAGTAGTCCGGTTCTGATATCTGCAATCAATCCTAGGTTCCAGGATCGTGAATAGGTCAAAAAACTGTGCACGTTAAGCCCGTGCGACAATAGAGTGTATGCAATAAATCAACCGAACGGTATAACAATTGAAATGGCAGCCATGCTGGAGGACAGTTCTAGGATCGCTTAAGATGAGAGAGGGACAGGTCTCTAGATCGATTCCACAACCATTCATACATATAACCTGTTTTATTGTAGTATCATGCGAATTGCCCTGTGGTACCTTATGGAGGACAGAATTTTATTTAAATGAGAATGACTCTGTCATGAGTGACGTCGTATTGCATACCCTCTATACTCAATTTGAGGTATGCACGATATACATTAGGAAGAAGAAGAAGAATCAGACCCAGAACAAAATATTAATTTCTGACATGATCCTTCTTCTTCTTCTTCTTCTTTGTGATACTGCACAACGTCCCTTATGGAACTAGACGAGCAGGAAATAATGGTGTGCGCGTGTGCTGTGCTTAGTCCTTGATGTTTGAGTCTTGTGCTTTAGTTAGGTTGCTTGTTGCTGTTTTAAACTGGTTGGGGTTTGTAATGCTTGTAATATCTGGTGGTACATCATTCCAATCCTTAATTGTTCTTGGCACAAATGAAAATTTGAATGGGTCGATACGTGTGTGGTACTCAATGTATGATGATGAACTTGATCTTCTGGTGATCCTCTGGGCCGGGTGCAGGTAGTTTTGGGTGTGCATCTTCCGGTACAGACATAGACTGTAAGGTACTAATTTCGAGGAGCATAACAAACACCAAATTGGTGTCATAACAAACACCAAATTGGTGTCGTATGACCTGACATGCATGCATTCTTTTGTCGAGAGTTGACATGGTCTTTCAGTTTGTGCCGAGTGTCCTTGGCAGACTTGACTATGCTTCAGTGGTCATGAAAGGATTCAATAGATAACCTCTGCCCCACTAATCCCCAGCTATTGTCTGAAATTGCACCTCGGAAAATATATTATAACAACTCAGTCCCTCAAATGATAGTCATATAACGACCAAAAAATAAATGACTGACTATCATTGAGGTTCCCGCAGTCTACTTCCGGTAGTGTAATCCTGTTCTGGGTGCAAGGTGTGCATCTTCAGCAAACGCAAACAAGGCGGTAGAGGAAGCACCTCTTCACACTTGTTCTCGCTGGGATAAGAGGGATTATAAATTCCCAATCACTCTATATCGACGTTAAGATTGCCTGACCGACAACTAATCAATAGATCGGCAATCGACAACGACCGTGACGTCATTGACTTATAATACACTGACTTGCCTGGCTGTTTTGATGGCTTTACACATGCGTAGGCCCCCTAGTGTTTAACTTTATTATTTTGATAGTAGGCCTATATGTACTTTATTAAAACACAGTTACACACTTCATTATTTTTTATATAAACTGAGTAGAGAGTACCTATAAATCATAATTGATATTATTTATAGACCAAAAAAAAAACCGTTTGTTTAGCGTATTAAAAAAAAAAAAAAAAATAGTGTAGGCCTAGGTAGTAGGGATTTTTATGATTTTTTTAGTATATCCAAGCACATTCTTTGTGATAACCAGTGCAACTTTTAAAGCTGTAAATTGCGTTTGATAAAAGCCTTGGATCTTTTCTTTTTTTTCTCTCTCATTTTTTTTTTAATTAATTTTTTTCTTTTTTTTCATTTTTTTTTTTTATAAAAGACGGAGATGAGACAACTTGATAAAATAAACACTTAAGACAGCGTTCAAGCTTTGACTTACGTTTGGCGGAAAAAAAGTGAAAAAAGTATTTAGGGGTGAAAACAGTCAAAATTCTTGATTACTTAAATGTTATTAGGGGTAAAATGTCACATATTTTCAGATTTTGGCACTTAAAACCCCTTATTTTTCACTGATTTTGAGAAAAATTCATTTTTTGGTCCAATTTTGGCCGAAAATGGCCGTTTTGGGGTGACAAAAATTTTGACTTGCTAATTTCCTGTGAGTGTATGAACATGAAATCTATCAAATAGTGCCTAATTTTCTATGCTAAGTGTGTAACAAGGGTACATTTGTGATATTAAAAGCATTGAATGGGATCCATATATTTCTTTATTTTCGTAGCAGGGGTAGAAACTCAAAGGTTCGGGTGACAATTGATTTGGAAAAAAGTATAATATTTGCCTCATTTTCGATTTGAAAATGCCATATCTCCACAATGGTATGAGCTATAGGGATGTTTTAAGTGTCTTTTTGCTCAGTATTTCAATAGCTAAATGGTGATATAACAAAAAAGTAAGCTAGATTTACAGAAAAGAAAATAACTTGCAATATGCTACCCCCACCCCTAAGAATTTTGAGGGCGTGAAAAAAGTAATGGATTTTGTTAAAAAAATAAGTCCTTCAAAACTGGGAGGTGTAAGGCTAAACAAAGAACATGTTGCTCTTACCAATACCTTTCTCTAGAGCAACATGTTTTTTTGTTTAGCCCTAAGCATCCCCATTTTGAAGGACTTATTTTTTTAGCAAAATTTTTTGCTCAAATTTGATGATTTTGGGCACAAATATGCCTGTACAGTGCTATGGGGAAAATTTTCAAGTTGATAATTATGCATTTTTTATGTCAGATTCAGTTTTTACACAAAATTTCACCCTAGAAAAAGTTCTTTTAAGTAGGATATCTTTCACTTTAAGTTTCCACCATTTTGTCCGCCAAATGTAAGTCAAAGCTTGAACGCTGTCTTAAGTAAAATACCAAAGAAGATCATTACATCTTCTCTGAAAATACGAATCAAGAGTAAACTGTAAACACCCGTGCGCACTGTAGGCCACAAGAGAACATCATATACACCTTATACTATAAAGGCTGTATAATAATAATAATAATAATAATAATAATAATAATAATAATAATAATAATAATAAAATAACAATAATTATAATTATAATAATAATAGGGCCTATAAATAAATAAATAAATACAAGTAAGGTAAATCATCCACAGTAAATAAATAAATAAATAAATAAATAAATAAATATAGGCCCACTGATTTTTTTTCCTTAATATTATTTTTATTTCTTTCATTAATAATTTAAGGAATTTATATCACGGGTAAATATTGGGAAACGTCGATTTATTTTAATTTTCGAGGGACATATAATTATTATTATATTATTATTTCGTATTCTTTTTATTTCATTCATGTCATAGGCCGGGGTCATAGCACATCGTCAGTGCATGGTAGGTATTCATGGTCAGTGCATGCACGGGTTAATATTGATCAACTGCATGACTGAAGTAGGATGAGGAGGTGCGATGATGTCAAGATCGATACATAGATTATAATCCCTCTTATCCCAGCGAGAACAAGTGCGAAGAGGTGCTTCCTCTACCGCCTTGTAAACGCAAGATTTCACTTCCAAATGCAATAAGCTCATTCAGCATGTTCAGTATCAATTTTAGACAACACCTACTTCTAACATGTCTTAGTCGTTTGTCTTGTGGTCCACCAAATCGTTTTGGGCCGACGGTTTCGCAGACACAACACTCGGTCTCGGAACGTGAAGGAATTTCCCAACTGGGCGCCGCCATAGTTCAGTTCAGTTTAGTTAGGATATCCCGCCTTTAAAGAGGCGCACCACCAAAACGTCTTCTTGGGCAATTCCTCCTTTCTGTAAGAGCACCTCCGAGTTCACACATTAAAACATACAACATTTTGCAATAATTATATTAATTGTAAAATGGTTTTGTGGTGTTTTTTTCATATAATCAGTGATTGGTGTTTTTTGTATGTTTGTGAAAACTCAAAATTACGACAATTTCCACTTTTTGCGGCAATTTTGCGCAAAACTGATTTGTTGATCCCCACAAAAAAATTCACTTTTCCCCACTAAAATGCCACCCCCCGAAATTTTTTCCGGCGCTGCCGCTGCTGCGAAACAAAATACCCGGTATTCTAACATAATGCTATGTAAGAGTTGACAAAGTATCTTGACATATCTGATCAACAAGTCAACCTAAAACCAATACGCCTTGGTAAGAAGTCAGACATGGCAACTGGAAGGTCAAGACTATTGAAAGTAACTTTAAATAACATAAATGACAAAAAGAAAATGTTATCAAATGCCAAGAAACTTCACAGTAGTAAAGACGATACTCTATCCTTCATTTACGTCACACCTGATATGACACCAAAGGAACGTGAAGAGAACAGAAAGTTGAGAGACGATCTTAAGGAAAGACGACGCAATGGTGAGGATGTTGTAATACGTGGAGGAAAAATAGTACCGTCCACAAGTACTACAAGTAGCTCCTTTCGTGGCAACAAAAAAGGAGCCAGGCTCAAAGAATGGTAATTACAAAGATACAGACTTTTTACTAGCACCGGCACCATGCACCACAAGTATCATAGACCTGCCTATGTCAGAAGATATTGCTGCAAGGAGAGCAAGTTTTTATCCACCTGAGTTCCAGCCAGTGTCAGATGACAGAAGAGCAGAAGGGACCAGAGGAGAAGTGAGTTTAAACCAGAACTTTACGGTAAGGGGCGATGTGCAGACTGACCAACCCCTGGAAGTTCCGGGTACTAGTGACAATGACATGATGACAAGGCAGGCAAAAGTTAAGCCAAATCCTTCAAAGGAGAAAGAGAAAACCTTGTATATAAAACCTGCACCCAAGCACAACAGCACAGGTACAGGAAGTACTGTACAAGAAGTACATGAAGTAAGTGATACTTCAAAGATTATGAAACTAAAGATAAGTGATATTGAAATAGACAATAAAGAATCAGAACCAGATGAGAAGTTTAGCGCTACCCAGAAAGATGGTCCTACCTTAAGAAATGATGGTTCGACTTGCAGAAATACAGGTAGTAGCAATCCTAGTTCTCTGAAATGCTTTTACACAAACGCCAGCTGTATTATGAATAAGCGGAGTGAACTACTAGTGCACATAGACAGACTTGATCCTGATGTCATCGGCATTGCAGAATCATGGTGTGGCGACTCTGTACTAGATGGAGAAGTAAATTTAAGTGGGTACAATCTTTTCAGAGAGGACAAGCCTAAAACAGAAAAAGGAGGAGGCCTACTAATGTATTTCCGTGACAATCTACAAGTCTCAGAATGTCATGAAGTAGTCAGCAACAACTTTGAATCATCACTATGGTGTGATGTGAAGTTAAGTAACAGTGAAGTTCTACTTGTTGGACTTTGTTATCGTAGCCCAAACAGTACAGACACAAATAATGAGAAATTACTTGATCAACTGAAGAGTATTGACAATATGAGAAGAAGCCACATCCTTGTTTTCGGCGATTTTAACTTCAAAGAAATCAAGTGGACAGAAGGCTTTGTGGAAGCGAGTGACACACATCCAGCAAGTGTATTCTACGATGTTACTCAAGATCTTTATTGGATTCAGCATGTTACCAAACCAACCAGATATAGAGAGGGCAAAGACCATCGTTGCTTGACCTTGTTTTTACAAACGAAGAACCAATGATTGATGGAGAAATAGAGGAAATACCCCCATAGGAAAAGCGATCATGTCGGTTTATTTTGGAATTTTACATGCCATGTTGACATAGAGACTCTGCAGGATGACAATGAGTCAAAGCCAAATTTAAACAAAGCAAACTATAATGATATGAGAGCCGACTTCAGTTCTATCAAGTGGAATGAAGAAATGGACATTCTTGACAGTGAAGGTGCATGGCAACTGTTGAAACACAAGTATCAGAGTGTGACTGATAAACATGTGCCAAAGAAGAAGCCTGCAAAGAAAAACAAACCACGATGGATGAAATCTGGAGTCAAAAGAGCTGTCAAAAAGAAGTATGAACTCTATAAAAGATACAAGAGAACGCAAAATGATAGTGATTTTGCAGATTATAAGAAGCAAAACAACAGGACCAGACAAATAGTCAGGAAAGCACAAGCAGACTATGAAAAAGAACTCATGAAGGAGTTCAAGACGAAACCGAAAAAGTTCTATAGTTACGTTAGAGAGAAACAAAAGGTGAAAGTTGGAGTAACACAGCTTGAAAAAGGAGATGGGACAAGAACCGACAACGACACAGAGGCAGCTGAAGTACTGAGTTCCTTCTTTCAATCAGTGTACACTAAAGAACCAGATGGAGAGATACCAATTCTACCAAGTGTTATTGAGGATGAACTGAGTGATTTTGATTTTAGTATAGAAGATGTTGAAGAGAAATTGAATAAGCTTAAGGGTGATAAATGCCCGGGACCAGATAAATTTCATCCAAGAATTCTGCAAGAGTGTAGCAGAGAATTAGCAACTCCTTTGTACCTCATCTTCAGGAAAACACTTGACACAGGAATTTTGCCAGCAGACTGAAAACAGCAAGGGTTGCACCCATCTTCAAAAAGGGATCGAGAACAAAACCCGGAAATTACAGACCTGTGAGTTTAACTTGCATCCCTTGCAAGGTCATGGAATCGATCATCAAAGACAAGATTCAAAAGCATCTTGATGAACACAGTGCACTTTCAGAAAAACAACATGGCTTCTCAAAGGGGAAATCGTGCCTTACAAATTTATTGGAGACTCTGGAAGACATAACAGACAACCTTGATAGAGGAAATGGAGTAGACGTTGTTTTTCTTGATTATCAGAAGGCCTTTGATTCGGTGCCACACAAGAGACTTTTGAGTAAACTAAGTTCATATGGAGTCAGAGGAAATATACTGAATTGGATCCAAGGCTTTCTCAGTGGGAGATCACAGTATGTAGCTGTAAGGAAAGGCAAGTCAGCAGAAGCAGAAGTTACAAGTGGAGTTCCGCAAGGATCCGTGCTAGGGCCACTCCTTTTCATAGTATACATAAATGACCTTCCTGAAGTTATTGAATCAGAGGCGCAGATGTTTGCGGATGATACCAAGGTATTTAGTAGTGTGAACTCAAATGATGATGTACAAGCGATGCAGAAAGACATAGACAACCTCCTTGAATGGTCTAGAACATGGCTCCTGAAATTTAACACAGCAAAGTGTAAGGTGATGCATATGGGATACAATAACCCAGGTGGAAGCTACAAGATGAATGGGTCAGCACTTGAAGAAATTGAGAGTGAAAAGGATTTGGGAGTGTACATCACGAATGACTGCAAGCCCAGCACCCAATGTTCAAAAGCAGCTCAGAAAGCCATGAATTCTCTCCGAGTGATTAAAAGGACATTCAAGCACTTTGACCAAGATGCCTTCCAGATTCTTTATAGATCATACATACGGCCTCATCTTGAATATTGTGTTCCAGTATGGAATCCAGAAAAAAAAAAAGATATTACTACTCTCGAAAAAGTGCAAAGAAGAGCCACCAAATTAGTTCCAGAACTGAAAGATCTTCAATATGAAGAGAGATTAGAGGCACTGGGTCTATTTACACTGGAGACGAGAAGATTGCGCGGTGACCTGATAGAGGTGTACAAAATCATGAATGGGTTAGAGAAGGTAAATGCAGACAAGTTTTTTTTTTTTTGGATGAAAGCAGCAGCACAAGAGGACACAACAAGAAGATCTTTAAACCCAGATTGCATAAAGGTCTTCGCTGCAGAAAGGATTTCTTCACGCAAAGAGTCATTGAAGAATGGAATAACCTGCCTCAGCAAGTTATTAACGCACTGACAGTTACCTCATTCAAACATGAACTCCAGAACTATTGGCAAAGATATGGGGATATAAAGGCGAGTGCCTAAACACTACCCATCAATTCCGTAAGTTCGTAAGTTCGTAAGTTCGTAAAATATTTTGAAATTTTACAATAACGTACATTTTGACAACATTATTTTTACAAAATACTGTTGTGTGTGTTTCATCTAAAACGTTTTATAAACGTTTGTCGTTTGACAGTTATATAACCCGACATTTAATGTTATCAAACGTTTTGAATAACAGCAAAATTTGGATATAAGCCTATCATTAGATTTATAAAGTTGACGTCGAGTTCGAGGACTGTTAAATGTCAAAATTATCAAATTTTAATAATTTGCCAACAAATTTAGGCCCTATATTATATCGCGAATTTCAAAACAATCAAAAATTCAAAATTATATAATTTGATATCAGAAGGACATTCCTCGTATTCAGAATGCAATGTGTCTGATGTGCTCTCATGTCCCACAAACTGTGCAAACGTTGCTACAAAGAACCCAATTGAAACCCAATGGGGTTCTTTGTAGAACCAAAAAAGTTCTGTAGCCAAGAAAAAGGTTCTTTGTAGAACCTTAAGCTTGAAGAACCTTTAAGGAATCTTAAAGAAAGAACCCTCAAAGGTTCTAAGTAGAACAGAAAAAAAATGTTCTTTATCCAAGGAAATGATTTTTTTCTGAGAGTGTACTGCTGATAGTAAGCTACTTCATCCACTATCTACTGCTGATAACACACTACTTCATCAGCTTTCTACTGCTGATAGTATAGTAAGCTACTTCATCCACTATCTACTGTTGATAGCATACCGGTACTACTTCATCAGCTATCTACTGCTGACATGCGCGTACGCAGGAATTTCTCAAGGGGGGGGTGATGATAAAAATACTAAAAAAAAAACCCCTTTAAAACCTGTTGGGTTAAGCAGCGTCAAAGGAAATCTTTGAAATTTTGGAATCTGTGATGAATTTTTTTGTAAGGGGGTGGGTAGATGTTTTACTGTTGTATTTTATTACTTTTTAAACAATTTTGGAACTCAACATGTCCGATGTTTAGGATCTTAATACTGTCATATGATTATTCTTTGTGTTTATGTGTTAACTTCATGTTTGCTTTGGTGTTGAAGTGTCTTTTACACTTAGTGTGAATTGGATAGATGTGAGAGCTGATTGTATGTTACGGCTGTCTGGTTCAGATCGCTCAAATTGAAACAAACATATCAATAAATTGATTTGAAGTCGTAGTTGAATTTTCTGTATGACATTTCTTAGAAGTATTTATCGAATAGTTTGCGATCTTAAGGCTGGTTCAAAGTGAATATTCGAAGCCGAATATTCGGCTTCGAATACGTTTTGGGCGTCAAAATATATGCGGCTTCGAATATAAAACTATGAACCGGAGAAAGATATATTTCTACAATTTACAGCGTTGCCCGACTGTTAACAAGTATTGCCTGTTGACCAAGGTAAGCAAAATTTAGAGAATTTCTTTAACGAAGTTAATAAAATCATAATAGGTAAACTCCATTGAACTATTGTCATGATTTAATGTCTGTATAAATGGGTCTAAATAGGAGCAGTGGCGTAACCAGTGGGGGGCCGGGGTGCAAGCTGCCCCCGGACACAAAAAACCTGGAAGGAGAGTAAAAGGAAAGGGAGAAAAAGAGGGAAGAAAAAAGAGGGAAGAGAAAGGGGAAAGAAGAGAAAGAAGGGGAAGGGAGAAGAGAAAGGGAAAGGGACTCAAGGGAGAAGAGAAAAGGGAAAGAAAGAGAGAAGAAGATCTATAGGCCTACTACTTTCATTGTGAAATTTGTACTCTGAAACACTGATATTTTCTAATAATGCCAAAAACCAGGAGCTTCATGGCGCTCAGCCCCTTGATCCCCGCCTGGACCCCTGGACCCCACCGACTCCACCTGTTTAACGCTAACGCTTCGTGGCAAGCAAGCTTTCTCTCGAACATAAATACTAAAACTTTTGATCAGAAATTGGGAATTTTTTCAATCTTGCCCCCCCCCCGGAAGGTCAGGTCTGGTTACGCCCCTGACTTGAATAGGAGTCAAAAAGATTTGCTTTTTGGGGCATTTACGACGCGGAGGTTGACCCATACCTTCTTGTAGGTTTCAACTGCAAAGCAAATCAAGAAATGAAAGAGTCAATAGATAAATAAGTAAATAAATAAAAAATAAATAAATAAGTCAATAAATAAGTCAATAAATTCATAAATAAATAAATAAATAAATAAATATAAATAAATAAATAAATAAATAAATAAATAAATAAATAAATAAATAAATAAATAAATAAATAAATAAATAAATAAATAAATAAATAAATAAATAAATAAATAAATAAATAAATAAATATCATAAGATATGATTGAAGCGACGACTAATATGACAGCTCTCACAAGTGTTATATATGAGACCACCCACGGTGACCCACCAAATATATATCTGTCGAGTTCAACAAAATTCAACTCCCACAAATATATTTCCGGTGAATACTTTTTCCATTGGCTGATATCCACTTGAGATCGGTATCATCAAAGTAGTACTGCTCTCATTTCATGATTCATTGAGCAATCAATTTTGGCATTTGACCGAAATACGCGTCAAAAGATAAAAAGTCTCGTTCCGAACTTGTGTAGGCCTACATTGCTAGGGCCTAAGTGTGTTTTAATGCCTGATTCACTAATTATAGAAATAAACAAGAATTTATTTTAAAAGAACACGCAATGATAGGATACCAACGCTCGTGGTTTTGGTTGTTCTGCATAGTTTATGAAGATATTAATTGCAAAGCGCTATATATCCATTCCTACATATTACTTATTTTGCCCTCTTAATTATTAATTATAATTATGAATTTGACTGATAACAACGCATTACATCTTTATTCCGCCCAAAATAACATCGTTTATTGGGGCCAAAAACGTCAAGAATTCCGCTATGACAAAAATGGTTGAACCTCCATCATGGCAAACGCATTTTTATATCAATAACCAATGATTTACCACCCCAGACCCTCACACATCGTCTGCCAGGGGCAGATGCATATGGGGACCTAGAACTGGGGCCAAACATTATTTATGTAAAACCGGGGTGGAGGCATAAATCTGAATTTGGACTTTTTTCTGCATCAGTCGATTTAAAATATGGAAACATTCTTTAGGTTATGTTTGTAAGCCTAAATATCATATTATTTGCATAAAACATTACTTACCATCACTACAGGATTGGAATGCTATTGCCTGCCAGGCATTTTCCTTTACTTTCATATCATATAAAAATGGGTACGCTTGTACCGCACTAATAAGGGGGCACACCACTAAATGAATGCGCCATTTGTGTAACCCTAATGAGTTCCGGTAAAATACAGAAACTATTTGAGGTATTTTGGGCTTGGCTGGACTTATTAATCAGAAAGAGTGGCGAATTATAGCTTAAATAAAAGTGGAAAGCCTATACATAAATTTGAGTCACCAAAAATGTCGCATTTTTATAATTATTGAGAAAATAGGTCCGCATTATACTTTTTTTTCCCAAAACACCAAAAAAATTTAGGTGTTTTTGGGAGAAAAATCCATATCTTCAATATGAAAGGGCAAAATTTTCAATTGATCGTCGGCTTTTCCTCCCAGCTACATACACTTTAAGAAAGTATCATTAGATTTATAATATTTGCTTCGAGGACTGTTATATCAATATGTGAAAAATATCAAATTTTAATAATTTGTCATAAAATTTGTATTATATCGTGAATTTCAAAAATGAAAATTATTTGATATCAGAAAGACATTCTTCGTATTCATAATGTAATTCGATATGTCTAGTGTGCTCTCATGTCCCACAAAAATACTGTCGAAACGCTCAAAACGCTCATTCCAGATCCCTTGATTTTCATTGGGGATTTTTGAAATCATCGTTCGTCGAACGATATTCAGGTGACCTCGAGCCTTTCATATAAATCAATAGTATCTCGCTATCAGTTGCGCGATATTTAATCCGATTCAACTCGGCGTGTATTCGTTGCCGTATATATTTTGACGTCACAAAAAGTATTCGAAGCCGAATATTCGCCTTCGAATATGCACTATGAACCGACCCTTATACTATGAATTTGGACAATCAAATAACACCCTTGCATTATGATCAATATAAGAAAGCAATCTCTATTGATAACAGACTGACCATTCGTGTCAGAATGAAGATATAGCAACTATGGTAGGCCCACTTTTTTATTTTATTGTGAAAGCCCGTGTAAAGGGCGGATTATGAACGTAATTACTGCCGAAATATACTCAATATAGGCCTAAATATAAACAATTTCTTATTGAGATGCCTTCAATCAATCATGACTCCCTGTTCTTTAGTCACGATTGATCACGAGTTAATATTTTGATCCTCGGTCTCTAGAATTATTAATGCGCCGTAAGGCTGCAGGCTGATTTTTTGTGTCCAGCAAATATTTTGTTTTATTGTGTTTCTACATCGAATTTCTTCGCAATTTTGAGTAAGTTCACCTGATAAACATTGATAGGTTTTACCTATATGATTTGATTTTACTTGTCGTTCATCGTTGCTGTATACATTTTGTTTTTATAATTTGACTCATCTACGCTATATGTACTGCATTGTGGATCTAAACTGTTGAATTCCGCACCATTTATAGAACTTGTGTATATTTTACTATGACACCAATCATGTATACTAGAAGTATGTTGATGTTTCTAAAACAAGGTGTGATAAACAATCGTATTCCTCGATTACCATCCGAGACCTGAATCAATTACGCACACTTAACATCCTTGCAAACGCAACCACGCGAGGATGTCGTGCTGGTAAAAACAAGAAAAGGTCGATAAATGCTGTGATGAGTACAAGAACTTACGAAAATCCCTTTTGTAGAAAAGCATCTTGGGAAGTCGAAACTCATGCTGGACACATTAACCATAATAATCTTATTGAAATCAAGCCTGCTCTCCTTGAATCCCACAAGTCATTGCAAACACCTCCAACTGGTGTCCTTGATGGCGTTAAAACTATCGAGACCATCTCCCAAAGAAATGCATGCCGGGATGTTGAAACGATGAGCCGATGCATTGACAGAGGTAACCTGATTGAAGTAAAAACTATCAATCCTGAATCCCAGAATGCACCTCGCATTCGATTCGGCCACTGGAATGCACAATCCTTGAATGCCAAGAACAAGTCTGCTGCATTTTGCGACTTTGTTATAACTGGTCAGTTAGATCTCATGGCCATCTCAGAGACTTGGTACACAAGAAAGGTACAGGACCATCGGTCAATTGCTGATATAAACAATACCCTTCCTAATTTCAAACTCTATCATGTACCTCGTTTGACAAGAGCTGGAGGAGTAGGCATTCTTGTTCGTGATGGTTTGTCATTCAACATCAATGAAACTCGTGAATTCAAATCAATCGAATACATTGATATTACCGTCTCTTCAAAATCAAATTCTGTGCGTCTCCTGATCATCTACAGACCTGGATATGCCAACAAGAAGCAAACTTTCAACATGTTTCTTGATGAGTTTTCCTCCTTACTGGAGTCAGTGATTGCGACACCTATCAGGTTACTGATCACTGGTGATTTCAATGTCCATGTCGACGATTGCAATGATCGTGACGCGTTGGCGTTTCTAAACATGTTGGATCTATGTGGTTTGCAACAACATATCGTCGGGTCGACTCATAAGAAGGGGCATACATTAGATCTCATCATATCCAGAAAAGATGAAGATCTAGTTTCCTTACCATCGATCCATCGTGGACTACCATCAGATCACCATGCCGTCAGATGCTTTGTCAATATAGCTCGCCCAGGACTAAGTGTTAAACACGTTGAATCTCGCAGACTTCGAGGTGTGGACACTGACGCATTTATTGACGACATTCGTGCTTCACCTTTGCTCTCTGCTCCGGCTCCTGATTTGGAAAGCCTCGTCAAGGAGTATTCATCTTCATTGACTGGTGTGTTAAATACCCACGCACCCCTACGCAAGCGAACTGTGATGCTTAGACCACATGCTCCGTGGTATTCAGATGCTCTTCGAGAAGCGAAGCAAGAGAAACGTCGTCGGGAGCGAAAGTGGCTTAAATCTAGACTCTCTGTAGACAAAGAGTACTTCAAAGACCAATGTGATCTTTACAAAGATCTCCTGTATAAGGCAAAAACTGACTACCATCGTACACAGATTAGTCAAACAGATTCGAAGGACCTGTTTCGTGTGGTTGACAAGCTTTCAAATCCTAAAGTTGACCAAGCTCTGCCATCTCATGATTGCCCGAAGTCGCTCGGTGATAGCTTCGCCAACTTCTTCGCGGATAAGGTAACAAGACTCCGTGGATCCCTTGCAAGTAACGTTGCAACACCTAATGTTGTCAAGGATTGCATTCATTCATTCTCCGAGTTTTCTTCAGTAACAGAGGGTGACGTTTTCAAGATCATCAAGTCTGCCTCCACCACATCTTGCAGCTTGGACCCCCTCCCTGTGGTGCTTTTTAAAACCTGTCTGCCGGAATTGCTATCAACAATTACAACCATTGTGAACGAGTCGCTGAAGACCGGCGTAGTTCCATCGAGCCTGAAACATGCTCGACCATTGCTGAAAAAGGCTGGACTCGACCACAACGTATATGCTAACTACCGTCCAATTTCCAACCTCCCCTTCTTGGGCAAAGTAATTGAGAGGGTCGCCATATCACAACTGCAATCATATCTATCTGAAAACAACCTCCAAGCACGTTCGCAGTCTGCATATAGGCAACATCATAGCACCGAAACAGCCATCCTACGTGTTCAGAATGATATATTATCTGCTCTTGATCGACGGAAAGAGGCTATGCTAGTCCTTTTAGATTTTTCGGCGGCTTTTGACACGATCGACCATGGTATGTTGCTAGACCGTCTATGTACACGCTATGGAATAAAAGGTACAGCTTTAAACTGGATCGAGTCTTACATGGCTGATCGTACGCAATCGGTTCTGATAGACGACGTGCAATCTGATCCTCTTCCATTATCTTATGGTGTTCCGCAAGGGTCGGTAGCTGGGCCACTTTTGTTCACCCTGTACAGTGCGCCACTCCAGGATGTTATTGAGTCGCATGGCATCAACTGTGTTTTTACGCAGATGACTCTCAGTTATACCTCGTTTTCAACCCTGAGGATCGTGATTCAGCTCTCCAAAAGTTGGAAGCATGTATTGTGAATATCAAAACATGGTGTGCATTTAATAAGCTAGTCCTCAATGATGACAAGACTGAGCTTATTCATTTTTGTTCCCGCTTCAACAGTTCATCCACATCTCCTGTTCAAGCGAAGCTATCCATTGGTGAGGTTGAAGTGTTGTCATCGCCAAGAGCGCGTAACCTCGGTGCCATCATGGACGCGTCTTTGTGCATGAGTGACCACGTAAATAATATCTGCAAGTCGGCGATGTTTGCTATCCGGAAGATCGGCCAGATCCGCCAATATTTGGATGAAAACACTGCCGCTAGACTCGTCCACGCCTTTGTAACATCTAGGCTTGACTCTGCAAATTCTTTGTTGTACGGTTTAACGCATACCGAAGTCGCAAAAATCCAACGCGTGCAAAACACCGCAGCACGTTTAGTTTTATGCAAATCTCGCCGTGAGCATATCACACCTTTACTACGCCAATTGCATTGGCTTCCTGTGGAATATAGAGCTATGTTTAAAATCCTTCTGCTCACCTTCAAGGCTATGAATGCCATGGCACCTGGCTTCATTTGTGATCTCATACAACCTTATGTTCCTTCAAGACGATTAAGATCTTCGCGTGATAATCTACTGAAAACCAGCCGTCCGAGCACGAAGTTCTACGGAGAAAGAGCGTTTGCCTATGCCGCACCATCTCTTTGGAATCGCTTACCAACTGATATTCGCCAAGCAACAACTGTGCCGATGTTCAAATCACGCCTGAAAACTCATCTGTTCCGCCAATGTTTTAATTAGTGTTTTATAATATATTTCAATTTCCAGGGTGATGTGCTGGTAACCTCTCCCCTATATCATATTTTCCGCGATTTAATTTCCGTGCATTGTTCATCATATTTTTGCAACGTAATGGCGTTATATTTGCATTTCTACGTTTTTGTCGTCGAGAGATATTGTTTCTGCATTCCAATATTATGTGTTTTCTGTGCAATAATCACTAGAGTGAAGTGCTGGTAACCTCTCCTCTAGTGATCCTTATTTTCGTCATCTCAATGATATTCGCCAAGATACATCTCATTTGATATTCGCATTGCATTGCAACAACTCTACCGATGTTCAAATCACGCTAGAAACCCCATCCTTTCCGCCATTGTGTTATTTAATGTTTTGTTATTTTCTACAAATGCCAGGGTGATGTGCTAGTAACCTCTCCCCTGGCATATTATATTATTTTGTTGGATTGCTTTTCCGCGAATTATTTTCCGTGCAAGATTGTTATCATCTCATTACATTTTACAACTCTTCATCACACTCCGTGCATTATGGTCATCATCATTGTCTTCACACGCGCATTTTTTCGAACATCATCTGAAATTGACTCTGACAATTATATTTTTTACTCAGTGTATATATTTGATTTTTGGCGTTTTTACTCTAATCATTTTGTATTATAATTATATTCTCCTGCTTGTTTGATTTGTAATTTTTACAATGTTATTTGATTTTTGTAATTTTACAGGCCTATTATTGCTTTGATGCATAATACTTTTCATTTTGTTTGATTTATGCTCTCGTGAATCTTGCTGTTGTGCATCCTAGCAAAGTATATCACTGTTTTTTGCATTTTGCACAGTTCGTTACTTGGTCTTCGCGCTCGTGTTTTCCATTTCCTGTGCACACTGCATTTTTTGGTGTTAATTAGTATCATTTTCTTTTTGCTTTGCATTACATCATTTCCCCGTAATTGCTTTGTTGCTTTTGATGTATGCCTACTTGTTTCTTTTGTTTTGCTCACGTGATTGTTTTGTAGTGGGCCTACATTATTAGCTGTTTTAGTTTGTTGCTTTTCTTGTGCTTATTATTATGTTTGACCGATGGTATTTGCTTATTATTATGTTAGACCGATGGTATTTGCTTATTATTATATTAGACCGATGGTAATTGCATTGTTGTTATTGTTTTGCTCTTGCTCGTTCACCTCTTCCTTTGCAATTCTCATCACGGTTTTTGTCTAATAGTATATATTTTGTTGGTAAATTTTGCTTCAATTATTTTCCCTTTTTGCTTTCTGCACAGTTAATTTTGTGGCCTTTGCTCTCGTGTTTCCGTTTCCTGTGCATATTGCATTTTAGGTGTTAGTTTAAGTTTCTTTTTGCGCAGTTATATATTTTTTATTCATTCATATTGTTTGTTGCTCTTGGTGTACGCCCGCTCAGTTTTGATTGTTTTTTGCTCTCGTGAATTTGTTGTGGCGGGCCTACATCATTTGCTTTTTGCTGTTAGCCAGTTGGTTAGTGCAATGTGTTTCTGCATCTGCTGCTCATTAATCATTCCTTCATTGCATTACCCATCTTGGTGTTATTGTATTTTTTTCTTTTATCTTATATTATCTCGTGATTATCTTGTTTTTCATATTATTTTGTTTTTATGATAATGTTATCTGTACTTTTTATTGATGTTTATATTTTATCTGTACTATTATATTTTGTTTTAATATTGTTCAGCGCTTTGTGATCTTGTTTGATGTAAATGCGCTTTATAAAAATAAAGTATTATTATTATTGAAATGCCCTGAGCCTACGGGTGTCTCCCTATCTTTTTCAGGCTTTACCTTTTTCTTGTGTACGAAACTTTCATCAAATGTAATGACTTCGGCGATGCAATTTTGCGTCGCCTTCGACCTGACGAACGGACATTGACCCAGGAGAGTTTGTTGACTTGTTGACTTGCTGTACTTGCACAAGGCGCACATTCCTGATTGTTTGCGTATTTTCGGACTTTCATAAATGAAACCCAAATTATTCCTTTTGTTAATTAATTGACGCTAATTGCATATTAATTGTCCCATTACTTCTCTTCCTCGTTATTGTGGATGCGTCTGCATTTGTGGTATGCATTATGCAGCGGAAGGTAGACGCATTTCTGCAATGAGGGCGGAGAGAGGTGGCGACGTATCAGTAGACGCACTTTTGCGTCCACTCTCGCGTGCACTTTTACGTCGCCGTTCCCTGGCCCTGATTGGTTGGTGCTGTTGCTGGGTCGACTGGCATGTGAGAGGAGCGTGCCATGAGCGTGCGCGTGGGCCAGTCATCCGATGCACCTTCACTTATGATTTGGAGCTTGTTGAGTTAACACGTGCATTTGTTTCTGTGCAAAGACGGCTTGACCATTTGTTTAGAGACATGACTTTCAATATAAGCGGCAGTCTCTGTATGGTTAGGATTCGTGTTTTATTAATAAATCGTGTTATTTTGTGATTGTACTTCCATTGTCGTTTTGCTCCATGTTTTCCGTTCTCTGAGTCATTTATCAGGAAATCACGCATCATCCATATACCACACCCTGAGTAAATCATTACATTGGTGAGCAGCGGTGCGATTTCGATATGAATTCTGAAATCGTTAGTGAACCCACTGGTATAACCAGAGGGCAAGGTAAGGATGAATTAAACATGCGTGATTTTCTGGAACAGACCAAAGTCCGGCTGCAAGAAATAAAAAGCCGTAACAGTGTCTCGTATACGAGCGACTACGCTTGTGGTAGTAGGCCTACTAGACCTACAGGGACAGCTTATTTTGATTTTGACTTTGAGTCTGAAAGTGAACCGGCGAAACTGCCATCCCTCTCTGATTCAGAAGGGAGCACACAACAAAGTCCCTTGTGTAAAACGAGGAGGCCGTACCCGTACAAAACATGTACGATGTTGCCTGTAAGTCCTGATGAGACGAGGTGCACATCAATGACAAAACCATTGATGAAGCCATCAGAATATGACGGCTCAACACCGCTACAGGATTATTTGGCACACTTTGAAATTGTGTGTGAATTAAATGCTTGGCCTGATGATGTCAAAGCAGCATTTTTAGCTACCAGTCTTAGAGGGGCTGCTCTTGCGGTTCTGAGTGATTTGGAAGAACATTCCAGGTATCACTATCCAGCGTTGATAAACGCACTGGAAAGGCGTTTCAACTCTGAAAATAAAGCAGAGTTGAATAAGACGCTATTAAAGAACAGAACCCGTGAAAAGGGCGAGTCACTTCCAGAGCTGGCACAAAATTTGCGTAGATTAACCAAATATGCATATCCAAATGCACCTAGGAGTATGCAAGACATTCTGGCTAAAGATCAGTTCTTAGACGCATTGCACCCTGATATGAGATGGAGCATATTTCAAACCAGGCCTAAGACCCTGGATGAAGCACTTGATGTTGCTATCGAGTGTGAGGCCTTCAAATTGGCCGAAAATCAGAGGTCATGTCAATACGTCAGATCTGTGAGCAATCTTGAAGTAGGCCTAGGCCTAGACCTACAGTCGGACAAATTGGAGTCATCTGAACAAGTTGACTCGCTCATGTCGAAGGACCAAATAGTCTTACAGTCCCTGCTGGAAATTCTCAGGGTAATTCTCCAGAAGATCGAGTCTGTGCAAACTAAAGACCAAAGTTACGAAAACCAACGCCGTAACCATGGTAACTATGACAACAAAAGACACAGAAAAGATCTGATCTGTTTTAAATGTGGAGAAGTTGGTCACTTCCAAAGACACTGCAAAGTGAGTAGGCCTATAAACTCGACGACATCTCCAACTTTGTCAAACACGTCCGATGAACATGATCTTGATGACAACTCAAAACGAGTGTCAAACGTGAAAATGGTGATGCCTAATAACGTGGTCAAGGAAAACACGGACGTGGAAGAAATGAAGAATGTAGGCCTACAATACAGTCATGATGACAACTTGATGCACGATGTTCACGGGACTAAGCAACCAGTAGAACTGAGTGAAAATGATCCTGAAAATCTTATAGATTTTTGGCAGCTCAGTTGCAATGGCCTTGATGAACTGACAAGTGCAGAGGAACCAAAAGAAATGGATGACACTGAAAAATCCATTTATGTAAATCATGTGAAACATGATGAATTCATGTGCAACAGTCAAAATTGTCAAGACCAGGACAAAGATACCAGTAAAAAGTTCTATCAATGGTCTGATAAAGACCTGAGGAAGGAACAGATGGAAGACCAAGTCCTGAACCAAATTATGTCTTGGAAAGAGTTAGATTGTGATCGCCCGAAATGGGAAGACATTTCACAAGAAAATCTAACTCTGAAAACATATTGGTCATTTTGGGACCAATTGGAAATTGCCAATGGTGTTCTTTACAAACGCTGCGATTCAGACTGTGGAGACAAAGTTTCATTGAAACTCGTAGTGCCGCAGCATTTACGTATGAAGGTGTTTAACGATACCAATAAACACCAAGAACACTCTGAAGGTACCAAAATAATGACAATTATTGGCAAGCGGTATTGGTGGGTGAAATGGCGTGCGGATGTGAAACGCATTTGCAAAAAGTGCAAGTTATATGCCAGAAAACCCACAAAAAGTAGATATCACAATGATGAACTACCGCTTGAACGTCAATTTATTATTGATGCCATTATGCCATTTTTGCCTAATTGTGACCTAAATGAATCAAAAATGGATCCTTCGTGGACCATGCCCTTCCAGAACAGGAAGAGGAAGTTGTCGCATTTGAATTAGCAAAAATAGTGTCGTTACACAGTAGCATGCAAGTTACAAAAGTAGGCCTATATACAATGATAGGCCTATACAAAGATTGTAATGGCACAAACAATAAATTGATCGCCAAAAAAAGTCGATCTCATGAAAATTACAAGAAACCGGGTTTGACATAAAAGGCCTAAAAATAGGCCTCCCGTGAGAATAAAAGAAAGACAGCAGCATGAGTAAGAACATGAAGAATGGAGATAAAAATTTCTCCATTAGGGCCTACCCATTTTGTGGGGTTGAATTGAAGTCTTTGAAGACCCTTCATGTGCGTGGATGTTTGATTATTCCGTGAAAACAAGTCGGAATATATTTTGTAGGCCTGTATAGACCTAGGGCCTATGTATGAAAATTGATGTTGGCTTTAACGCAAAAAATTGCTTGATTGAATAAAAACGATGATGACAACAAACTTGTAGTGATATGGGTTGTGGCCTATATATGATTGTTATGATGAACTTAGAAAGCCTGCGCAGGTACTTGCTGAAATTGACATCTAGGACGAATGGCCAAAAATGTTCTTTATGTCATGCAGTTATGCTCATCATGCATCATGCAGTATAATTAATTGATTAAAAAAAGTTCTGAACTTGCTGGTCGAGTTTTATAAGAGAACTTAAAAGAAATCTGATTGATTGATAATGCAAGTTTGGATGTATATTCAAGCGAGGAGATGTGAATTTGAAATTGAAAAGTTGAAGCCAAATCAAGATGTTTTAATAACCTACATGCATAAACAAAACGCACAAGAAGTTTTGAAGTTTCTATGAAATTCATAGAAAAAGGCACCAAAAAGCTGTCTACATGCGAAATTACGCATTTTCAGTAATGTCAACCCGGAAGCGAACAGCTCCTGTACCGCGAAATTTGGCGACACAGAGCGAGTTTGCAACATTGATGACAAGAGCTGCATGTCGCCGTGGAAAACAACAACTTGTGATGAAGAATTTGACGCAAATGTCGACGCAAAAGTGCGGACACCGAGGCTACAAGACCCTGAATGACTATGGTAAATGCTGACGCTGCTGTGATGATGGTTTCTGCGACTTGAATTGGATTTTGAACATCTGCTATTCATTTACATGGACATGAATGGAGACGCAAAATTGCCATTGAACTTGCATGACTGGGAACTTTTTTTTAATACAAGCTTACTGGTGTGAGCTTGTTTGTAGCTTGCTGTTTCTCTATGGATATATCGACGAAGTGCCGTGGAATTTTTATATAATCTCCTGAAGCTGAACTATCTTTCACCGTCTTTGGACAATGATTTGTATTTCTACCGATGAACTTGAAGTTGTGAATTTGCATGCATGCACGATGCATGCAACGAACATTGACTGTCATGACTGTCGAAGTCCTAGGCTAGCATCGCCATGCCACGTTCATGCGTTCAACGACAACGATCACCAATTATTAGGCCAAGTAAAAAATAAAACATGTTTCACGTCCGGGTTTTCGAAAAAAAGGAGGAAGAGGGGCTTTTTATTTTCTATTTTTATCGCAAAATTGGTGTAAATACCCATACTTGGAGCTGTTTTAGCGTGCAATCCGTACATACAATAATGGCTGGAAAAAGGAGGAGGCCCTCTTTTATTTGTTGTTCTGAGCGTTACACCCCCTCTAATGACCACAAAACCTTCCTAAAATGTTTCTTGTATCTTAACAAGGCTATAGAAAGCATCCCAACTTCCTAGATATATTTTTTGAAAAGTTATAACTGAATTTCAAAAATAAAAATAAAATTGAAGAAAACTCAAAAAAGGAAGCGGGAGGGGACGTGAAACATGTTTATTTTTTTATTTGGCCTTATATGTTTTTGAACTCTTCGGACTGGATTTTACTCGGAGATTGAAATTAATTATTATGACGTGTATAAAGTTGTATGTAGGGTAAGTGTAACTCGCTCCCCTTTTTGAATTAATTATTGTTGTATTTTCCCCCTTAGGCCCGGCTGTTGTTGTTTTCATTCCCCGAGTAGACATGGTAGACGCATTTATGCGTCCACGTAAAAATTTGTCATGTTCGTGAAATTGTATCCAAAGTGTCATCTGGTTTTTTTTAATACCCGTGAACAACAGCTAGCGAGTTGCACCTATCCAAATCTTTAGGCACCGCTGACTTGACAGAACTCAACGTTAGGCCTTTAGGTTGAGTTTAGGGCGTAGTTATTAAGATTTTAACCGAAATTTCCAAATTTGTAGGCACCCCAAATTTAGGCCCGTTTTTCTTGAAATGTTTTCGGCATTATGTTGTTTTGATATGCACTTTCTTTGATTTTTGAACATGTTGAACTGAATGAATGACAGTAACAAATTTAGTATCAGTAGACGCAAATTTGCGGGGCTTTTGCCGTCGCTGTGTTTTTAATTGAAATTTAATGTTAAATTGCATTTGGCCACTGTGTGAGCTACCAAAATTATTGCTTCTAATGTAAATACTTGTTGAACTGTGGAAAATTTTAAAATGCATCTTTACTGTCACCAAAATTATATGCATCAATTTGAAATTGGATTTATTGTACAAGATTTGAGTACAAATCTTTTTTTTATAGGTGGGGAGAGTGAAATGCCCTGAGCCTACGGGTGTCTCCCTATCTTTTTCAGGCTTTACCTTTTTCTTGTGTACGAAACTTTCATCAAATGTAATGACTTCGGCGATGCAATTTTGCGTCGCCTTCGACCTGACGAACGGACATTGACCCAGGAGAGTTTGTTGACTTGTTGACTTGCTGTACTTGCACAAGGCGCACATTCCTGATTGTTTGCGTATTTTCGGACTTTCATAAATGAAACCCAAATTATTCCTTTTGTTAATTAATTGACGCTAATTGCATATTAATTGTCCCATTACTTCTCTTCCTCGTTATTGTGGATGCGTCTGCATTTGTGGTATGCATTATGCAGCGGAAGGTAGACGCATTTCTGCAATGAGGGCGGAGAGAGGTGGCGACGTATCAGTAGACGCACTTTTGCGTCCACTCTCGCGTGCACTTTTACGTCGCCGTTCCCTGGCCCTGATTGGTTGGTGCTGTTGCTGGGTCGACTGGCATGTGAGAGGAGCGTGCCATGAGCGTGCGCGTGGGCCAGTCATCCGATGCACCTTCACTTATGATTTGGAGCTTGTTGAGTTAACACGTGCATTTGTTTCTGTGCAAAGACGGCTTGACCATTTGTTTAGAGACATGACTTTCAATATAAGCGGCAGTCTCTGTATGGTTAGGATTCGTGTTTTATTAATAAATCGTGTTATTTTGTGATTGTACTTCCATTGTCGTTTTGCTCCATGTTTTCCGTTCTCTGAGTCATTTATCAGGAAATCACGCATCATCCATATACCACACCCTGAGTAAATCATTACATTGGTGAGCAGCGGTGCGATTTCGATATGAATTCTGAAATCGTTAGTGAACCCACTGGTATAACCAGAGGGCAAGGTAAGGATGAATTAAACATGCGTGATTTTCTGGAACAGACCAAAGTCCGGCTGCAAGAAATAAAAAGCCGTAACAGTGTCTCGTATACGAGCGACTACGCTTGTGGTAGTAGGCCTACTAGACCTACAGGGACAGCTTATTTTGATTTTGACTTTGAGTCTGAAAGTGAACCGGCGAAACTGCCATCCCTCTCTGATTCAGAAGGGAGCACACAACAAAGTCCCTTGTGTAAAACGAGGAGGCCGTACCCGTACAAAACATGTACGATGTTGCCTGTAAGTCCTGATGAGACGAGGTGCACATCAATGACAAAACCATTGATGAAGCCATCAGAATATGACGGCTCAACACCGCTACAGGATTATTTGGCACACTTTGAAATTGTGTGTGAATTAAATGCTTGGCCTGATGATGTCAAAGCAGCATTTTAGCTACCAGTCTTAGAGGGGCTGCTCTTGCGGTTCTGAGTGATTTGGAAGAACATTCCAGGTATCACTATCCAGCGTTGATAAACGCACTGGAAAACGTTTCAACTCTGAAAATAAAGCAGAGTTGAATAAGACGCTATTAAAGAACAGAACCCGTGAAAAGGGCGAGTCACTTCCAGAGCTGGCACAAAATTTGCGTAGATTAACCAAATATGCATATCCAAATGCACCTAGGAGTATGCAAGACATTCTGGCTAAAGATCAGTTCTTAGACGCATTGCACCCTGATATGAGATGGAGCATATTTCAAACCAGGCCTAAGACCCTGGATGAAGCACTTGATGTTGCTATCGAGTGTGAGGCCTTCAAATTGGCCGAAAATCAGAGGTCATGTCAATACGTCAGATCTGTGAGCAATCTTGAAGTAGGCCTAGGCCTAGACCTACAGTCGGACAAATTGGAGTCATCTGAACAAGTTGACTCGCTCATGTCGAAGGACCAAATAGTCTTACAGTCCCTGCTGGAAATTCTCAGGGTAATTCTCCAGAAGATCGAGTCTGTGCAAACTAAAGACCAAAGTTACGAAAACCAACGCCGTAACCATGGTAACTATGACAACAAAAGACACAGAAAAGATCTGATCTGTTTTAAATGTGGAGAAGTTGGTCACTTCCAAAGACACTGCAAAGTGAGTAGGCCTATAAACTCGACGACATCTCCAACTTTGTCAAACACGTCCGATGAACATGATCTTGATGACAACTCAAAACGAGTGTCAAACGTGAAAATGGTGATGCCTAATAACGTGGTCAAGGAAAACACGGACGTGGAAGAAATGAAGAATGTAGGCCTACAATACAGTCATGATGACAACTTGATGCACGATGTTCACGGGACTAAGCAACCAGTAGAACTGAGTGAAAATGATCCTGAAAATCTTATAGATTTTTGGCAGCTCAGTTGCAATGGCCTTGATGAACTGACAAGTGCAGAGGAACCAAAAGAAATGGATGACACTGAAAAATCCATTTATGTAAATCATGTGAAACATGATGAATTCATAATGCAACAGTCAAAATTGTCAAGACCAGGACAAAGATACCAGTAAAAGTTCTATCAATGGTCTGATAAAGACCTGAGGAAGGAACAGATGGAAGACCAAGTCCTGAACCAAATTATGTCTTGGAAAGAGTTAGATTGTGATCGCCCGAAATGGGAAGACATTTCACAAGAAAATCTAACTCTGAAAACATATTGGTCATTTTGGGACCAATTGGAAATTGCCAATGGTGTTCTTTACAAACGCTGCGATTCAGACTGTGGAGACAAAGTTTCATTGAAACTCGTAGTGCCGCAGCATTTACGTATGAAGGTGTTTAACGATACCAATAAACACCAAGAACACTCTGAAGGTACCAAAATAATGACAATTATTGGCAAGCGGTATTGGTGGGTGAAATGGCGTGCGGATGTGAAAAAAAAAAAAAAAAGTGCAAGTTATATGCCAGAAAACCCACAAAAGTAGATATCACAATGATGAACTACCGCTTGAACGTCAATTTATTATTGATGCCATTATGCCATTTTTGCCTAATTGTGACCTAAATGAATCAAAAATGGATCCTTCGTGGACCATGCCCTTCCAGAACAGGAAGAGGAAGTTGTCGCATTTGAATTAGCAAAAATAGTGTCGTTACACAGTAGCATGCAAGTTACAAAAGTAGGCCTATATACAATGATAGGCCTATACAAAAGATTGTAATGGCACAAACAATAAATTGATCGCCAAAAAAAGTCGATCTCATGAAAATTACAAGAAACCGGGTTTGACATAAAAGGCCTAAAAATAGGCCTCCCGTGAGAATAAAAGAAAGACAGCAGCATGAGTAAGAACATGAAGAATGGAGATAAAATTTCTCCATTAGGGCCTACCCATTTTGTGGGGTTGAATTGAAGTCTTTGAAGACCCTTCATGTGCGTGGATGTTTGATTATTCCGTGAAAACAAGTCGGAATATATATTTTGTAGGCCTGTATAGACCTAGGGCCTATGTATGAAAATTGATGTTGGCTTTAACGCAAAAAATTGCTTGATTGAATAAAAACGATGATGACAACAAACTTGTAGTGATATGGGTTGTGGCCTATATATGATTGTTATGATGAACTTAGAAAGCCTGCGCAGGTACTTGCTGAAATTGACATCTAGGACGAATGGCCAAAAATGTTCTTTATGTCATGCAGTTATGCTCATCATGCATCATGCAGTATAATTAATTGATTAAAAAAAGTTCTGAACTTGCTGGTCGAGTTTTATAAGAGAACTTAAAAGAAATCTGATTGATTGATAATGCAAGTTTGGATGTATATTCAAGCGAGGAGATGTGAATTTGAAATTGAAAAGTTGAAGCCAAATCAAGATGTTTTAATAACCTACATGCATAAACAAAACGCACAAGAAGTTTTGAAGTTTCTATGAAATTCATAGAAAAAGGCACCAAAAAGCTGTCTACATGCGAAATTACGCATTTTCAGTAATGTCAACCCGGAAGCGAACAGCTCCTGTACCGCGAAATTTGGCGACACAGAGCGAGTTTGCAACATTGATGACAAGAGCTGCATGTCGCCGTGGAAAACAACAACTTGTGATGAAGAATTTGACGCAAATGTCGACGCAAAAGTGCGGACACCGAGGCTACAAGACCCTGAATGACTATGGTAAATGCTGACGCTGCTGTGATGATGGTTTCTGCGACTTGAATTGGATTTTGAACATCTGCTATTCATTTACATGGACATGAATGGAGACGCAAAATTGCCATTGAACTTGCATGACTGGGAACTTTTTTTAATACCAGCTTACTGAATACTGGCGTGAGCTTGTTTGTAGCTTGCTGTTTCTCTATGGATATATCGACGAAGTGCCGTGGAATTTTATATAATCTCCTGAAGCTGAACTATCTTTCACCGTCTTTGGACAATGATTTGTATTTCTACCGATGAACTTGAAGTTGTGAATTTGCATGCATGCACGATGCATGCAACGAACATTGACTGTCATGACTGTCGAAGTCCTAGGCTAGCATCGCCATGCCACGTTCATGCGTTCAACGACAACGATCACCAATTATTAGGCCAAGTAAAAAATAAAACATGTTTCACGTCCGGGTTTTCGAAAAAAAGGAGGAAGAGGGGGCTTTTTATTTTCTATTTTTTATCGCAAAATTGGTGTAAATACCCATACTTGGAGCTGTTTTAGCGTACAATCCGTACATACAATAATGCCTGGAAAAAGGAGGAGGCCCTCTTTTATTTGTTGTTCTGAGAGTTACACCCCCTCTAATGATCACAAAACCTTCCTAAAATGTTTCTTGTATCTTAACAAGGCTATAGAAAGCATCCCAACTTCCTAGATATATTTTTTGAAAAGTTATAACTGAATTTCAAAAAATAAAAATAAAATTGAAGAAAACTCAAAAAGGAAGCGGGAGGGACGTGAAACATGTTTATTTTTTTATTTGGCCTTATATGTTTTTGAACTCTTCGGACTGGATTTTACTCGGAGATTGAAATTAATTATTATGACGTGTATAAAGTTGTATGTAGGGTAAGTGTAACTCGCTCCCCTTTTTGAATTAATTATTGTTGTATTTTCCCCTTAGGCCCGGCTGTTGTTGTTTTCATTCCCCGAGTAGACATGGTAGACGCATTTATGCGTCCACGTAAAAATTTGTCATGTTCGTGAAATTGTATCCAAAGTGTCATCTGGTTTTTTTTAATACCCGTGAACAACAGCTAGCGAGTTGCACCTATCCAAATCTTTAGGCACCGCTGACTTGACAGAACTCAACGTTAGGCCTTTAGGTTGAGTTTAGGGCGTAGTTATTAAGATTTTAACCGAAATTTCCAAATTTGTAGGCACCCCAAATTTAGGCCCGTTTTTCTTGAAATGTTTTCGGCATTATGTTGTTTTGATATGCACTTTCTTTGATTTTTGAACATGTTGAACTGAATGAATGACAGTAACAAATTTAGTATCAGTAGACGCAAATTTGCGGGGCTTTTGCCGTCGCTGTGTTTTTGATTGAAATGAAATGTTAAATTGCATTTGGCCACTGTGTGAGCTACCAAAATTATTGCTTCTAATGTAAATACTTGTTGAACTGTGGAAAATTTTAAAATGCATCTTTACTGTCACCAAAATTATATGCATCAATTTGAAATTGGATTTATTGTACAAGATTTGAGTACAAATCTTTTTTTTATAGGTGGGGAGAGTGAAATGCCCTGAGCCTACGGGTGTCTCCCTATCTTTTCAGGCTTTACCTTTTTCTTGTGTACGAAACTTTCATCAAATGTAATGACTTCGGCGATGCAATTTTGCGTCGCCTTCGACCTGACGAACGGACATTGACCCAGGAGAGTTTGTTGACTTGTTGACTTGCTGTACTTGCACAAGGCGCACATTCCTGATTGTTTGCGTATTTTCGGACTTTCATAAATGAAACCCAAATTATTCCTTTTGTTAATTAATTGACGCTAATTGCATATTAATTGTCCCATTACTTCTCTTCCTCGTTATTGTGGATGCGTCTGCATTTGTGGTATGCATTATGCAGCGGAAGGTAGACGCATTTCTGCAATGAGGGCGGAGAGAGGTGGCGACGTATCAGTAGACGCACTTTTGCGTCCGCACTTTTACGTCGCCGTTCCCTGGCCCTGATTGGTTGGTGCTGTTGCTGGGTCGACTGGCATGTGAGAGGAGCGTGCCATGAGCGTGCGCGTGGGCCAGTCATCCGATGCACCTTCACTTATGATTTAGAGCTTGTTGAGTTAACACGTGCATTTGTTTCTGTGCAAAGACGGCTTGACCATTTGTTTAGAGACATGACTTTCAATATAAGCGGCAGTCTCTGTATGGTTAGGATTCGTGTTTTATTAATAAATCGTGTTATTTTGTGATTGTACTTCCATTGTCGTTTTGCTCCATGTTTTCCGTTCTCTGAGTTATTTATCAGGAAATCACGCATCATCCATATACCACACCCTGAGTAAATCATTACATTATTATTATATAATTCTAACAACTATCATTACAAGTTGTCAACTGATAAATTGAACATGATAATGTGATTATGTAGGCCTATCATCAGTTTATGTAGGCCTATCATAGTTTCCGTAACTTTGAGTAAGAGCCTTAAATCAAATAATAATGACCCCCGTTTTTTAGTGTAATTAAAACGTGATTTTGATTTAACTTTTAATCCAAAGACAAGGAATTAATTCATAATTTCCGATGGTAATTTTCATTAGCGAGCGAGTGATTTAGTGAGTGATGAGTGAGTGAATTCTTTATAATGAATCAAAAGTATGTAGGCCTATAATGTAGGCCTATCATCAGTTGCCGTAAGTTTGAGTTCGAGTGACAAAAATGTTAAAGACCATGCTAATCGATAACCAAGGAGTTCAGGTTTGTTTACAAGTACATTGAATGAAGATTGAACCGAGCGTAACGTATCGTAGCGTAGCGTATCGTATCGTATCGTAGCGTATCGTAGCGTAGCGTATCGTATCGTAGCGTAGCGTAGCGTAGCGTATCGGCTACCATGACTATCCTACAGTTGGAAAATCATCATACAGGTGGTCTCACCTTAGTTAACCTCTACTTACACTGTCAATTCATACTACAAACCGGCCAACCCTTGCACAGACTGTTAAAAAGACAAACTATGCTTATTCTCTTTCTCAGTCATGTACTGCCATGCAAATCAAACTCATAACAAAATACAGCATGTGCATGCGCCTAACCTGTAATATTCTAGGCTCATTTGAGCTCGATTATCGTAATGTATTTTGAATGGTGTATCAACGAAAGTTGAGGAATATCACCTAATCGTATGCAAGCCATTTCAGTGAAATTAAATAGGGAAGCATCGCCTGCGGGCGCTGCTTCAATAAAGAAATTGCCGCGTAGCGGTCATCCCGTCGCGCCTGCGCGACGCAGGGGGGTGTGTGAGGGGATGTGCCCCCCTCAGAATTAAGAAACTTTTGGAAAATGAAGACCTAATTGAAGCGATTTGGTGGACCATTTTGGCACTATTAGTGGGTACAATTTTAATTTGAAAAAGCCGAAAATTTGTGAAATGACGATCGATGAAGCCTTTCGTGAACAAGTTTTCACTACAGTTGCAGGCCTATTGTGTTAAACACAAATCGGTAAATGTCGAAAGCAGAAGCAAAATGGCTGCTTGTTTATCCACTATGCAGGGGGTGTCTGAGGGGGGATGCCGAATTAAGAAACTATTTTGGCACTATTAGCATGATTAGCGTGTAAAATGTTAGTTTGAAAAAGCCGAACATTTGTGAAATGACGGTCCATGAAGCCTTTCGTGAACAAGTTTTCCCTACAGTTGTAGGCCTATAAATTGTGTTGAACACAAATTGGTAAATGTCGAAAGCGAAACAAAAATGGCTACTTGTTTATCCACAATACGCAGGGGGTGTCTGAGGGGGGGGGCACATTAAGAAACTTTTGCAAAATGAAGACCTAATTGAAGCGATTTGGTGGACCGTTTTGGCACTATTAGTGTGTAAAATTTTAGTTTGAAAAAGCCGAAAATTGGTGAAATAGCGATCCATGAAGCCTTTCATGAACAAGAGTTTTCCCCATGCAGAAGTTGGAAAAATTTGCAAAATGAAGGTCCGATTGAAGCCATTTGGTGATATTTTAATCATTGTTTCAAACAGAAAAAAGGACCCGAACTCAATTTGCACAATTAACACCTTGTAGGCCTACGTTGCCGGGGTAGGGTCCGGGGATAGGGTGTGGGTGTGATGATGTGAGGGTGGGGGTGTTAACATGTATCGACACTTTTACGTACGTTGCCGGTCAATGCCGGGTATAGGGGTGAGAAAAATCTGTGTGGGGGTAGTTAAGGCATCTATATTATGATAATATGTCCCCTATGCCTTGCTCTTCTCCCTCCTCTCCTCTTCCCCCTCTCTTCCCCCTCTCTCTCCCTCCCCCTCTCTCTCTCCCTCTCTTTCTCTCTCTTTCTTTGCCTTTTCGCCCACATTTTTATTTTTTTGGACAGAACCAAGGGGGGTGTTTCACACCCGTACCACCCCCCTGCGTACGCCAATGACTGCTGATAACACACTACTTCATCAGCTATAAGTAAGTATTTTATTTTAGTTTTTGAAGTTGGGTACATTTCATTTAAGATCACCTTGTATATTATGATTTAATACACGTGTCAAGTTTATGATCCTGCCAGAGAGCTCCAGAGTAATGAACCATGAAAAATACAAAACATGAACTTCATAAAAGTTCATGCAATTGTTCTACGTCAACGTAGTAACCTTGAAAATATAAGGTAGACATTACATGTAACACATGAATACTGCCAACTTGTGACACTTGATTTATTCAATAATTAACGTTAGGAAACCCACAACTGAATTACGCATGCGCGAAAAGGAGAGAGAGATCTGATTGGTTAGTCCTGGCTTACAGATTCCCCTCTATTTCTGGTTCTGGGAAATTAATGGTAGTTTGGCAAATAACTCAAAACTAGCAAACTTGGATACTATGAAAATCATTTAATAAAGAGAGATTCGCATCATAAGCTGTTAATACATTTTATTAAGAGCTGTTAAAAGTATTCTTTTCATTTCAAACAAGTAGTGATCTATCCTGTATTATAATTTTATTGTTACTTAAAGGAGGATGAACTGGATGGTCCGACTACAACCTCATTCATTATCCTTTTCGCTATCGAAAGTGAGCTTTGGGTATCAGAAGAAGCTCAAATATTTTGCTCTCATATCAATTCAGAGAGAGCGTGGCGCAATGGTCAGGGTACTTGCCTTTAGTGCATGAGGTCCCGGTTCAATTCCTGGCGGTGGCGATTTGCTGGGATATTGACTTGGAAAAAAAAAGTCTGAAATTAATTGGCAACTTCTGTAGATTAAATTCGGACTTCCGTTCTCCCCATGGTTCACTTAGAATTGGGTAAATGAATCATGAAAGTACCCGTCCTTCGGAGGGGACGTAAAGCCGTCGGTCCCGTGTGCAGAGAGCCATTACACACCTGTACATGTAATTCGCAGCCAGTTTCGAAAAGAGTAGGGTATTAACCCCTGACTGTTCCCAATCCGTCCCGGTGTTCAAATGAACCCCAATGGAAATAAGCTTTCTTGGGTTATCCAGGGTTGTCAAATCCCGAACAAATCAAATCAAATCAAATCAAACTGGATTGAAATAAAAGCATGAAACTTCATAGGTTGGAAGTGGGAGTCCAGTTTACTCGTCAACCAAAGTGAAAAAAAAAGTAATAAAATCGGACCATCCTCTTTAAAGGCTCTAAAAATGGCCAGCGACTGTCAAGGCAGCATATTTCCTCAGCCTTTTCTTCTTGGTTACCCACCCCCCGCATCAGAACTAAATATCTTCACAAAAATCCTACTATTTGGGGCAAAAATGCAAAATTTTCTGATCACCCCAAAATGTCACGTCTCCTCTCCAGGTCCGTTCCCAAATATATAACACCTGGTGCCGTGTCTGGCAGTGGCAGATTTAAAGCAGTCAGGGGGGGCTAATTTGAGAAAAAATCTGAAAATGTTAAAAAATGACCATCGCATCGCGCTTGGGCGACGCAGGAGTGTGTGGGAGGGGGATGTGGCCCCCTAATTTAGGCCATTTGGTGAACCATTTTGACACTTTTATTGTGTAAAATGTTAATTTAAAGCAGTATTTCGTGATCCTATATAACATCTTCTTTCTGTGTCATTTTTCAGTAGATATTCACGAAAAAAAAAAAGATTATTCCCAAAATTGCAGTTGATTCCGATTTTGCGTTTGCGAGTTATGCATGATTATGTGTATTACACTGCTCCATAGACCACTGTGTGTAATTTCGTTCTGGTATACCAGAACGAAATTCAATTTTGACGATATTTTTGCTAAACGAATTAATCTGCAAGAAATTGTTGGTACATAAACATTCTGTAGCCAGAGGTTTCCAGTGGTATAAAAATCTCAACTTTTTTTGAAAAAAGTAGGGGGATGAGGCTTTGGATCGTGAAATGCCCTTTTAACAGAGCCAAAAATTTGTAAAATTGAAGCCAATCGTGGACCAGTTTTTTTCATTCTGTCCACGAATAGCAATCGGAGTGGTCATGGTGGTTGGGATGGGTCATGCTTTGGTGTGGCCTACAAGATCGCCAGACCTCACACTACTTGATTTCTTCCCCGGGATTTCTTCCTTTGGGGCACAATCCAAAGTGATGACTACCAACAGATAGCTTCCAAGATCGTCGCAAACATATTACTTCTGCATTCGCTAAGTATCCGGCGCACAAGGTTGGTACGCACTGTAATTGATAGAATGAGGACCAGGGCTAAAACCTGTGTTCGCCAAAGGAGGCTATACCAGGTAAAGGGCAGAGCAACACAGACCTTACCAAACCAACAAACTAAACAGCCCTGTTTTATCCCAAGAAAGAATAATGGATTATGTTGTAAATTAAAAGAAAGCAAGAAACAACAAAGTAAGAAAGTAAGAAGTATAATAAAACAAAAGGCATTACTAACCAAAAAATAAGTAATTGCAAGAATGGCAAAAGAAGTCCCATCCCACAACCACAATTTAATGACACTTAACAAAATCTATTGCCCATATAATAAGCCCATCGGTAAGGCTCATTCCCTAAATAAAGTTATTTTATAAAGTTATCGTTCAGGAATGGTTGATATTCATGCATGGTACATGTACTCCTTTTCAATCTTTGAAGTAGCCAAAACTCCTCCGTGGACAGTGTGAAAAATGGGTACATTTCTTTAAAAGAGCATATCTTCATAGGTTTGAGCCGATTGGAATATTTGTTTCGGATTATTAAAGCTAATGATTCCAGGTTTCTTTACATACCAAAATATATTTGATCAACTTTTCAGAAATAGGAGAAAAGAGGGCGCAATGAGGGTTCTGTTGTTTTGGGTTTTTTGGGGTGGGGGCACCCTGTATACTTGGTTTATATTTAACTCCGTGCATGGTCGACGTTACCATGGTAAATGATATTACAATTTGTATACAATCACGTCAATGCATTGTGTTTGTTGCATTATATTTGCGTCAAATATTCACTCTTTGTTGCCGACGTTACTTGGTCCTATGCATTTTACTGGCCTATTATTTTACGTCATTCTACGTCACTATATACATGTACATGTATCTTGCTTGAGATTTTGTTTGATCAAGTTTATAATTTTCTTGGCACTCAATAATCTCACACACATGTTGTGTGTTGATCTATTAAAGGCCTATTCAGTGATCCCAGTGAAAGAGTAAAAAAACAACAACATAAAAGTGTTTATAAATTGTCCAAAAGTGAAGTCATTACCATTGTTATCAGGTATATTTGAAATGAACAATTGGCATAAAACGTGGAAAACAGCAGTATTGTCAAATTTGAAGCCCCATTCAAATACATGTATTTAATATAGAAAAATTACAGATTAATGTAAAATGTCTTATTTTTGTCTTCAAGCTTTTGGCTTTTAACCACTAGCATGCTATGTTAGCAATTAGCACATCGATGCCAAAGATACCAAAATCTGAATTTTGATGATTTTTACGATCCTCCAGAATCACAGAATAGGCCTAGCCTTTAATGGAGTCGTCATAACATTAATATAATGCATTATAATTATCAGAACATCACAATAATGACCTGCAATTTGATACATTATTGAACTTGAACTTTTGAACAGATTTACTGTATTTCTTGTTTTGTTTTGTTTTCATTCTGACCGCAACCGGTGTAAAGATTAACAGCAACACAACGCAAATATTGCAATAATATTTCATAATAAATGAAATGTAGGCCTACTAGAGCTTTTCCTGTACCTTACATTTTACATTTATAGATGCAAATTTCAGCAGACAAATCTCAGTTTCAATGCCTTTCAAGCCCCGGGGGACACTTCAATATGAAATGGATATACTTAGGTGTAGGGCTGCATGCACTTATTTACAGTAAGGACTACACACTTAAAACTACGGGGTCAAAAAATGACCCAAACGGGGTCATTTTTGACCCCAGCATAGTTATCAACTAAACACCATACCACGGACGGGGTCATTTTGACCCCATTGATCAGGGTCATTGCAATGACTACGTATTTGGGTCAAATAGTAACCCCATTGGGGTCAAAATATTACCACATTTCGGGGTCAAATGAAAAAGGGTTGCCTTATTTGGGTTATTCAATATTGACCCCATTGGCTGTGGTCATTTCAATGACCACGTATTTTGGTCAAAATGTAACCCCATTGGGGTCAAAATATAACAACATTTCGGGGTCAAATGAAATGACCCATTTGAAAGGGTTGTTTACAATAGGGTTACTCAATAATCACATTTAGGGGTTTTTGTTTGGATTTTTTTAGTATGATGCGATGGATGGTATTGATATTGCTGGTCCCACCAGGACATAAGTGTGTACACTAGCATTACATAAGCAGCAAATTTATACATAATGCATCTGTGTATCACACTGACACGCCTCATGACAGTTCACGCATTATAAGCTTACATGATATCATTGATATGTAAGCTTATAACAACTGCAGCCAAGACATCCGGCCACGACAGCATGAAATTGTCCGAATCTGCGTTCATAGACATGGGTCTATGCATCCTTGCAGTCCCACTTTCCCAAGTAACTTTTCATATTCCATCATGCAGACACACGACAATCCGCTCAGGCTGCACAATCAGAACAAACATGGCGCTGATGTGACGCGGGAAGCCGATGCACACCGTACGTGCAAATAGTTCCGAAATGCAAGTCATTATAAAGTTGTAAAATTGGGCAACGTCGGTCAAAAAATTAGCTATATTTAATAATCAAAAAACATTAATTGCAGCTCATGTTTAAACTCATTTATGAATTGAGATTTTCAAAGCTGAACATTGAAACTGATATCAATGCGCGACAGTATCGGCAAAATGACCCCGAAGTTTTTGACCACGTTCGTCGTGGTTAAAATGACCTCGTGAATGTGGTCAAATTAAAACAGTACAACCCCCTTACGGGATCAAAACAACCCCAAACGTGGTCAATTCAAAATGACCACGGAAAATATAACCCCGTAGTTTTTAGTGTGTAAGGAACATTCGGTGAGAGCATGATTTTTGGCATTCGGAGAGAGAAAAATGTACAAAATATGGGGTCATTGGGTGACAAACGGACCGTTTGGATCTAAATTAGGGGGGTATTGGGTGAGAATATATTTAAAATGTGGAGTGGGTGAGAGACAAAATAAGCCTCGAAAATTGAATTTCTGTATTAATTGGCTTCAAATGGCTTTGTTATTTCAAAAGAAGTAACAAAATCAGACAGTGATAGATGACTCATTGCTGTTCAAATGGAAAAATAAGGGTTTTTGCTGACAGATCGAATGGAGAAATAAGGGGTCTTTGGGTGACAGTTGCACTCGTTACAAAATATAGGGTCTTTGGTGACAGCTAAAGGCCCTACATACACGTCACCTCCAAAGTGGGAGTGCCCCCAGGCTTTCAAGATTGCGGAAATCAAAGGAAAACTTAAGCTCCATTATAAAATAATGAACCTTTGATCTTGAATGCCCCAACCATGCAGCCTATTTTTTATACTTTTTATGTATAATATTAGGGGCTGTGCAATAATTATGAGCCCTGGGCTGGGGAGGGTCAAGTGGGGGGATTTTGGGGGAGCCGAAAGGGGGAGCAATTTTGGCCAGCCGAGAGGGGGAAGCGATTTTTGGCACACATTCATGTGGTGCCTTTTAAGGTGCCGAGAAGGGGGGCAATTTTTGGCAGGCCGAGGGGGGGGAGGGGGCAAGTGAGTTTTGGCGGGCCCTTCGGAAATTTTACCCCCGGGGAGGCGCGCTCATAATATTGCACAGCCCCAAAAGCTACTTTTATAAAAATAAAAAAACAAACCCTTCCCTGTGCATTCAGATCATTGCAATGTCAAGATGGTGGGTTTGTGTCTGGAGCCGGAGGTGTGAGTGTCGGGGGGGAATGGCCCCTGGCCCAAATTGGGGGCCCAAAGGTACTTTTCCATAGCTACCAAAATATTGGGGGGTTCTGGACAGTGGCTTCGATTTCTTTTTGACATTGGGGGGGTGGAGTTGAAAAAAAAATCTTGAAGTATAGTGAATCCAACACCTTTTGGCGAAAGAACAAGTGTATGGTACAAATATGCGCGAAGCGCGCGAAAAATTGTGCTATTTTGAAGCTAAACTGATGAAAATATGGTGCAAAAGTGGAATAAATGCGCGCGAAGCCTCCGAAAATTTGCACTTTTGGGGCTAAAATGGGCAAATATGAGGTTAATTTGGTCAGAAACCCATATTCAGGCATCAGCATTGCGGGGGATGATTGTATGGACCATCCCACTGGCAAAATAGTGGGGGATTTATAACCACCCCCCGATCTACGCCTATGGTTCTGGATCCATTGTGTCTTCTGTGCTTTCGTTCTTGAAAAAAAAAAAGTTTTCAGCCTGTGAGCCAATCACAATCGGTAATTTAGCTACGGGCTATCTGTAATAAATAACGTGTATGTGCAGCTCGTATGATAATAAAAATGGTCATGAAATTTTGACGAGATTCTGCTCTGTGTCGGCAGTATATTATTGTTGAAGAATTTAAGAAAGCGCACCATAGATAGAGCAAACGAGAGATGATTCAAAGGAAGAAATCTCTAAATTAGTTGGTAAGTATGGAATACATGTATGAATTGCTGATCAGGTTTTATACATGTGAGTGAACGATATTTTAAAAAAGCTTAAATTTTAAGTTCACAACCCTGCCGAATTTTGCAACCATGCTTGCATGGACGTGTTCTCAAGTTGTAGGAAGTGCCATCGGGTGTCTCCAGTTTTCACTAGTTACTGTCGCAAAATATTAATATTGACAATAATTGACAACCTGTTTGACCTGTCCATGGGGGGTAGTCTAGTCCTGCCAGCAAGACTTCAGTCTTTATCATAATGACATCTACGGACCTGATCTAGGTATGACGAGTTACAGTTACTGGAACTAGGGGGTAGTCTTGCCAGCAAGACTTCAGTCTTTATCATAAACATAATGACATCTATAGAGAGTATAATGGTTGCAGTTACTGGAACTAGGGGGGTAGTAGGGATTTTACGTTTTCAATATTATAGGTATGCTAGGTGAATTCAAATTTGCCATCAAACTGCATCATTTTACATATCAAATTAAAGCCCTTGAGGAAAGAAAGCCAAAACTGAAAACATTTTTGTCATAGCACTTTCCGTAACAAAGTTACATCTTGTCAAAGATTGACTTTCATCAAAAAGATTCTGCTAGCAAAATCCCCAAAACGGCATTTAGGGGTGTTTCTAGATCTTAGTCTCATGGCGATAGCAGCTTTTTTTAATGGAACTGCTATCAAAATCCTCTAAAATTCCATGTGCGACTTGATTATCACCATAAAAATCATATATTTGGGTCAAGTGAAGTATAGAAAACATATTTATGTAGGTTTCCTTCACCGACCTGTTCTCGAAAAAAAATTCAAATTTCTATGTAAATATGCATTGTGTTTGAGCCCCGGTTTCGGCGAATTTCGCTGACTAGCAAATGTGTTAACTAAGGTTTGCCTGGGATACCTAAATATTACATTTGCATGGACGGTAATTTTTTTTTTTCTTGATACGATTCTAGCGAGTAGATTTCTTGCAATATTTGGCTTATTTACCATCCAATTTATATCCTTCAATGTACCTGTAAATCTTTTACATATCCAGCGTGGTCAAAAAAAGTTTGTTGAGGTTTCTGATCGTCAAAAGGTAACACTTTTTAAGGACACAATGTTCTCAGTGTGAGTTTTCCCAGCCATTTTATTTACCCGTTGTTATCGACGTGACCCAGAAGTAACTGATTAGTCTCGACCCCAGAGTGCAACATGGCTGTATCGCGAACATGACTTGAGGACAGAAACCGGCTGTAAATGAGGTGGGTCATCTCGTGACTTGCATTGTTTCATCACCGAACACGCTTGTCGGACGTAGGGGGGTCGATGGCTTGGAAATTATCTTTTAAGGGGGTACTACACCCCTGCCCAATTTTGTGCCTAATTTTGCATTTTTATCAAGAATTATAGTGCATTGGTGACAAGTAAGATATGTATATTATAGGGGCAAGGACTACAACTACTGCACCATAGTGTGCAACCCACGCTTTAGAAAGCGTGGGTTATGAATTTCCCGAATCTTAGTAAATGCGTGGGGTAGAGTATTGTATCACTTTTATGCGTGTTATTGTAAAATGCGTGCTTGAAAAATAAAAAGCGTGTCGATCGCTAGCTGGATAAAAAAATAAAATAGTAGCTTATTTACCGCCCTCTATAAATAGCGTAAACGTCACATGTTGTCACACCATCAATGGATTTTTTGCTTTTATCGCCGGAACAGTGTGTCAGTGTTTCTAGATTTAAATTAATTATCATGTCTTCGACTATGAGACCCGTTCCCGAATATTCGATTTAATATGGAATTTGTGGTGATTCTACATCAGCGGTGCGGCGCATCGCCGCAAAAACAAAACAATCATGGCCGATCCGCGCTGATTCTAAAGATTTCAGAACGAGCTGAATTGGACAGAATATGGAGACAATTTGGAGTGTGCCGTATTCAGTATAAAATTATGAATCTATGATGGACATACACATCGCTGGAGGCAGGCGCAAATAATGTCACTCTCTGTGTACAAACGGCGTACACTAGACTGGCAAGTGAGTCTAGGGGGGGGGCACTCACATGTCCCAGCTATACGCCATGATACGGGTATGTGCCGCGACGACAACCCCCTTTTTCAGCGCCGACACTCATTCCCTAGACCCCAAAAATCATTGATCACCGCTCTAATTGCCTTGCATTGCCGCTCCTCAGACTCTCATATTAATTCATCGACCATTGCTCTCATGCCCCGGTCTCATGCCTGGTAATTGCCAGGCCTAAACTTCAGAAGTGCTTTTCTTTGTCATCAAATTTCTTCCACTGAAAACCTCTTGAAAACCATTGAAGGTGAATATTGGGTTCCTTTTCAAGTTTTGGTCGCCATTGCTGGCAACAACTAAATGCATTTGAAATGTGAACATTTGAGTGAAAGTCGGGCTTCAAACTTTTTGGATGACCATTTGGAATTGGGAATATAAAACTGGTAGCAAATGACTTTGTACCTAAAATATGTGCATTTCCTTGGGCCAGGGACTGTAATAGTGAATTAGAGGTGATTTATGATCCACCAATGGTGGGGAAAGATTGCCGAATTCTGCTTACTTCTGCATACCATTCACAACACATAAAACTAAGTGGGTAAATGTTTTTCTTTACTCTTACAGCAATGTTGAACAGGAAAACCATTTTAGATGGAAAGCAAATTTATACTTCTACGCTACCGGTACTCAAATTTCACTCAACGGAGCACTTTCACCGGGTCAACCGGACAACCGGAGTCTTCAGCGGATGATATTGCTCTGAAAATTTGTTGTTGCTAGTGATGTTGTTGAGACACCTCCGATGACGTCACAGATGAAGATGACGTCAAACTGGAAGATGTTGTGGCACTCCATTGGTTCCGGGGGTCAGGAGGGTGTCCCAGACAGGGTCGATGTCTAACCCTCTGTCTAACTCTTTTGAGTTTGCTTTGTAGTACTGCTGCTATAATTATTCAGTAGGTGAGTAAAGTACAGGGACCCAGGGTAATTATGATCAGGGTTCAACTCTAGTATGCATGTGATGCAGTTTGCTATTCATAAGGCCTTAAAAAGAAAATTGTTTGACTGGCGTAACATAAAAGAAAAGATTAGGGTAGGTAGGTCGTGATTTTTTTTTTTTTTACTTTTAAAGCTGTAAATTGTGTTTGATAAAGGCCTTGGAACTTTATTTTCTTCTTTAAAAAAATTGAATTAGTTGATTAATTAATTAATTATTTTTTTTTTTTTTAAAATAAAAAAAACTCTATGGTCGGGCCTGATTTTAGGGTCGGTCGGGCAGTAGCACAAGGTACCAAAACAAACTTTGAGTGCCCCACTGGGATATGAATACATAGCTTACCTGTATTTTCATTATCTTATTTTGTGGTGAAAATGATTACAAAATATGTAATTTGCAATCATTTGCAGAGCAAAGATTTCTTCGTTCCGACGGCTATAGTACAGTGTGAATGCACACTAAACCACGGCATCGCATGCACAGCACTTCTTGGAACTCCTGGTCGGAGCCGGGAGTTTCAATTATTGGAACTTATGCAGGGCTAGAAAATTATGACTCAACCATGATTTCAAGATTTTTCATTAGGGCCAGCATATGTATGTCTTCACCCAAATATCTTATGTTCATGTTCACCAAATCTAGTAGTCTTAGATGTTGCTAGATGTTGTTAAAATTTGGACAGGAATTAACACCACAGACACAAGCCAATCTTGTCGGAAAAAGTGGGACAAAGTTAACGCAATAGATTGAGAGTGCATTCATGAGGTGCAAATCTCTACCATACCACCCAAACCTCAATCACTTAAATGAATATGGTGAATAGAAATGATGGAAATGGAGGTTGTATGAAGTCATGAATAGACTGCTTACACAGTATTTATGTAGCGCTTTATGCCGTAAACAGCCTCAAAGTGCTTTACATTTATTCCGCTGTCATTAGAATATGTCGGAACAACGTTTGCTGCCTACAAGTGGCACAGGGTTCATCAGTACAACGACTGTGACTACCACTAACAGCTTCCCATTGCACCTGGGTGGGATGAGGCAAGCGAGGCAAAGTGCCATGCCCAAGGGCGCAACACGGTGGTGGAACAGGGACATGAACCCACACACGTCGAGCAAGCTCTCAGATTATGAGTCCAAGGCCGTAACCACTGAGCCACCGTGTCCTCCAAAATTCATCTTGATCAAGGGCCAAAAGTGTAAAATACAAAACATTTTTGCACTACGCACGCACATTGTCCCAATTGGGCCCTTTTCACACAGATCATGGGCCAAAATAGTGTAAAATACAAAATAAAGCCTTTTTTGGAAGCTCAAAGCCTTTACTTGTAAATGTTCTCTTAAAAAAAAATTGCCCCCGAAAATTGTATCTCCCCCCCCCCTCCCCCCGACCAAGAAAGCTTAAAACAGTAAGCTTAAGCCTGCAAGGCTGCATATTAGCTTTTATTCTGGTTCACATACACGAGTGTAAAAACAATCAGCAATGGCCACAACACATCGTATACCGAAGCAATGGCCTCTAACAAAGAACGAAACAATAAACTCATTTGAAAGCTGGAAACATAACCTCCAGTATACACTGTCATTAGACCCAAGCTTTTCTCCCTACTTGGTTGAAGGAGCGGTATGGGGCAAAAAGTCAAAAACTTCCCCTCTTTGAGGTCTCACTAACGACGGTGAGGACATACAGGAAGCCCAAAGGAAAACAGCAGTCCAGAAAAATGCTGCATTGGAGCATATGCTTGGACAAATAGCCAACTATTGTCCAATTATCTCACGAAATACAATACTCAAAAACTGCACCAGCCTGAAAAAAATATGGCAAGCCATCCGTCTCCATTTTGGCTTCCAAACAACAGGTGGCCACTTCCTAGAGTTCAACAATATTACCCTTGGCCCTGATGAACGGCCAGAGGACTTGTACCAGCGTCTAGTAGCATTCACCGGAGACAACCTCATGCGTGAAGGAGGCGGCATCAGTCACCATGACCAAGTCATCGATGAAGATGAGGAGATTACGCCTACACTCGAAAACTTTGTAGTGTTAACGTGGTTGCGTCTTATAAACCCTGATCTGCCCCGATTAGTAAAGCAGCGGCACGGTACAGAGCTAAGATCCCGCACCTTGGCTTCTATCAAAGCCGAAATTTCTCAAGCTCTGGATTCGCTCCTGGATGAGCTGAGCTCAAACGATGCTGCTCGCAGCATGCGCACTAGTAGTCAGCGTGAGACCGATGCCTAAATTGAAAGCTAAGAAATCATTTGGTAAATCCTGCCCTCTGTGTGAGCAAGCTGGTCGGCATGACCATGCGCATTTCTTGAGCGAGTGCTCGGACCTGCCTGAAAAGGACAGAAAATACCTGGCCCGCGCTCGTCAGCTTAACATCCTTGATGATTGTGACAGCGACTCAGATTTAGCATGCGCCTTTGTTGACCAATCTGACCTTAGTGCGCAGCCCAATGTTCAGACAGCGCTGCTAATTCATGTTGATCAGTCTCCTTATGTAGATGCATTCCACAAGCACCATGCGGTCCGCATCACCATTGACAGTGGATCCACTGGTAATCTCATTCGCGAAAACACTGTCCAACGATTAGGATGCCCCATTCATCAGAGTTCGCAGTCTGCCCGTCAAGCTGATGGGTCATCCCCTCTTAAGGTAGTTGGGGAAACAACCTCACTTTTACTCGTGACAGACACTCCTTTGTCTTTAAAGGTCTAGTTGTTAGAGACCTTGACGAAGAAATCCTTGCAGGTATTCCCTTCATGAAATGCAATGATGTCGCAATTCGCCCGGCTAAGAACCAAATCATCTTGACAGATGGTACAATTATCACTTATGGCGCCAACAAGAGCCCCAAATCCCAGCACACTGTTCGTCGTGCCCATATACTTCGTGGACCTTCTCAAAACACTACCATATGGCCAGGCTCATACATTGAGGTAAATCTCCCTGCAGACATCGTTGAATCAGATGCTACTTTTGCCATTGAGCCCGTGTTGATACCCCGCCGGTAGGTTCCTACCGCCCAAACAAGCCTGGCCCAAGCCTGATGTAATCACAAGTATTGCAGGCAGGGTTCGCATTCCCAACAATACTGGTGTGCCACTTGTCATCAGAAAGCATGAACATCTTGGCCAGATACAATGTACACACTGTTTTTTCACCATCACTAACTTCTAAGCCATCACACACTGCTGCAGCAGCATCAGTCAATGTCCCAAAGCCCAGTTCACCGGTTAACTACTCAGCTGCTGTTGCCCTTGACCCAGATGGTATACTTGGCACTTGTGAGCAATCCAACTTCCGCAGTCTTCTCGATGAGTACGATGAGGTTTTTGACCCTAGTTTCCCAGGTTACAATGGTGCTGTCGGCCCTTTCAAATCTGTGGTTAATATGGGACCGGTCCAACCCCCCAACGCAAAGGTCGTCTCCCATTGTATGCACAGGATAAACTCCAAGAGTTGCAATCAAAGTTTGATCAGCTTGAAAAAGCAGGCGTCTTTGCTAGACCTGAAGATGTCGGTGTGTGTGTCGAATACCTTAACCCGTCCTTTCTTGTCAAGAAGCCTAATGGAGGCTTTCATCTGGTTACTGCATTTGCTGATGTCGGTAGATATAGCAAGCCACAACCCTCTCTAATGCCCAATGCGGACTCAACATTGCGTTCAATTGCCAAATGGAAGTATTTGATTGCCACTGACTTGAATAGTGCTTTCTACCAAATCCCTTTATCCCATGAGTCCATGAAATACTGTGGTGTTGCAACTCCCTTTCGTGGGGTGCGTGTGTATACACGGTGTGCCATGGGTATGCCAGGTTCTGAAACAGCCCTTGAGGAACTGATGTGTCGTGTCCTTGGTGACCTCTTAGAGAAAGGTGTCGTAGCAAAACTCGCTGATGACTTGTACTGTGGTGGTAATACTGTGGATGAACTTGTGGAGAATTGGCGCCAAGTTTTGCAAGCTTTGTCTAAGTCTGGGTTACGTCTTTCTGCTTCCAAAACAGTCATTTGCCCCCAAAAGACAGTAATTCTGGGTTGGATTTGGTCAAATGGAACCCTTTGTGCTAGCCCCCATAGCATCGCCACACACTTTCCAGCTGCTCGCCTCCAAGCAAAGTTGGTGGCATGCGGTCCTTCATCGGTGCATACAAGGTTCTGGCCCGTGTCATTCAGAATTGTGCCAGTCTGGTAGCCCCATTAGATGATGCTATTGCAGGGCACCAATCAACTGAAGAGCTTACATGGTCTGATAGTCTGCATACTGCTTTTCACAAGGCTCAAGCAGCACTGTCTTCCGCTAGGGCAGTCACACTTCCCCATCCCAATGATCAGCTTTGGATCATTACTGATGGATCCGTGAAGAAACATAGCATTGGGTCGACATTGTATATTTCCCGCAATGACAAACTCTTCCTCGCCGGTTTTTCAGTGCTAAATTGCGTGATCGACAGCCAACATGGTTACCCCAAGAAATTGAGGCGCTGTCTATTTCTGCCTCCACCAAGCACTTCAGTCCCTATGTTATTCAGTCCAAACACAAGACATGTATCCTCACTGACAGCAAACCTTGTGTTCAGGCATATGAAAAGCTCTGCCGGGGTGAGTTTTCAGCCAGTCCTCGCGTGTCCACATTCCTCTCCACTGTCAGTCGTTTCCAAGCATCTGTTTGTCATCTTGCAGGATCAGCTAACACCCCCTCAGACTTTGCTAGTCGTAATGCCCCTGACTGCACTGAGCCCACTTGTCAAATATGCTCCTTTATCAAATGTGAAGAGGAAGCAACTGTCCTTCGTGTTTCCGCACATGACATTCTGTCCGGAAAGCTAAGCTCCCTTTGCCAGCAAAGCAGCCTGGCATGCTATTCAGCAGGAATGACCGGATCTGCGACGAACACATGCTCATCTAGTTCAGGGCACTCGCCCTTCAAAGAAAGCTACTTCTGTCAAAGATGTGAAGCGCTATTTGCAGGTTGCATCTATCGCTAGAGATGGCCTACTTGTTGTTCGTCGTGATCAACCATTGTCTCCAACTCGCGATTGTATTGTTGTTCCCAGACAGGTCTTAAATGGTCTTCTCACTGCCCTGCACATCCAACTTGACCATCCCTCCAAACATCAGCTCAGTTTGGTGACCCAGCGTTACTTTTATGCTCTTGATATGGACAAGGCTATTGATCAAGTGACATCAACTTGTCACCAGTGTGCTTCTCTGTCCAATGCCCCTAAGACATTGATCGAGCAGTCCTCAAGTGACCCTCCCGATGCAGTTGGCATTTCTTTTGCAGCTGATATCCTGAAGCGTAGCCGCCAGCTAGTCCTTGTGCTGCGCGAAACCTCAACGCCCTACACAGCTTCTTGCATTGTCGAGAATGAACAACATGGCACGCTATGCGTGATGCCCTGATTCAATTGTGCATTGAACTTCGTCCACTTGATGGCCCCCTGCAGTCATTCGTACTGACCCAGCACCAGGGTTTGTTCGACTCGCCAATGACAAACTTCTCACACGCTACCATCTATCGGTTGAGATCGGTCGTATTAAAAATAATAACAAGAATCCTGTTGCTGAGAAAGCCATTCGTGAGCTTGAAGATGAGTTGCTCAGACAAGATTCTACAGGTGGTCCGGCTACAGCATTATCACTTGCCATTGCTACTGCAGCCCTTAATACTGCATCAGATCCCGAGGTCTTTCAGCCCGTGAGATGTGGTTTCAGCGAGACCAGTTTACCAATGAGCAGGTTCCTTTCACTGATTGTCAAATGATTCAGGCCCAGCATGCCTTGCGAAAAGCCAACCACCCACACAGTGCTCATTCAAAGGCCCCATTAGCCTCTGCCTCCCCAGCAGCAGAGTTGGAGGTTGGTGATCTTGTCTACCTCTACTCAGATCGCAAGAAATCTCATGCTAGAGATCGCTACTTAGTCACTACTATCGAAGGCCCATGGTGCAACATCCGCAAATTTGTGGGTTCTCAGCTTCGGAATACTTCTTATCGTATCAAGAAATCTGAGTGCTTTAAGGTCCAGTATTATCCTGACCTGGATTCTCGTCCCTTTCCCAAGTCGTTTCCACCCACCGAGGATTCCGAGTTTGTTGAAGTGGTCCCTGAATGTACTCCTCCAGAGCCTCCTTTCATACCTGGCGAGTTGTCCACACCTGCTACTTGTGACCCCCTGCCCAGGAATGCTAATCACTCGCACCCCAGTTCTGAGTCAGATCCTCGCGATCCCTTGCGCGATAGCGGTCATAGCTCCAGCAATACCTCCGGTTTGGTTGCACAGTCTAATCCATGTACCGGTAACAGCAGTGAGGTTAGTGAAAGTATCCCCAAGCTAGTATGGTTGGCCCTGAGATCATGCCACCATTGCTCACACAAAGGCGTTCCTGCGCCCTCACAAACTTCCTGAGCACCTGAAAGACTATGTGTTAAACTAAATGGACAGGTCACTGTGTACTATGACATTAATCCATCATCGGTGTCCTCCTATATGGTCACTTCATTGAACTTTGAACTGATTTACGTATGTCATTTGGAATTCTAAAAGAAAACTCTGGAACTGATGTTTACTTCTTTGAACTTTGAACCATTTTACATTCATGTTGAATGTCAGTTTGTCATTGCAGACAAAAAGACTCTTGAACTGTTGATGTTATTGACTGTTGGCACATTGCCTATTTTGAGTGTTCTAAACCAACAGTGTCTTCATTCACATAAGCTGTTAGATTGGTTTCTGCAAGTCAGTTGTTAGTAGTAGTTGTTTAGTAGTGTTATCCTCACTTCCTTGTGAGGAAAGTGATCTTTTTTTTTCTTAAAAAAAACAAAAAGAGAGAAAGAGGTAGTTAATTCGCCAGTTGATTCATAGTTGTGTGCCCTTAAGGTGCACTGAGCCTGGATGGGCTCTCTCTCTGTCTCTGCACTCGTGGAAGCTACATGTGCCTGGTTGTGATTATCACATTAGATTAATCCCTAATCCTTTTATTGGCGTTTAGTGAAAGCATGAATAACATAACATCATCGGATTATAAAATAGATAATGTGGACTAAATTTAATGAGATACACAAACTTTAAGAAGCTGTGAGTGAGTATAAAAAAGTGCCTGTCGCCTGTTGATCAAACTTGGAATGGGTGGTGCGCGCATTATGTATATTTGTTAATTTCTTCGCAACCGGTCAACAGAATCAAATCAAATTTTTGTATGTGATGCACAATAAAATGGGATATGCGCTACATTTTTAAATTTTTTGATTCTGATGTCGACTTTCTCGAATTTTATTCACAAGCTAATTTTTTCTGGGACACCCTGTAAAGCTTTTTTTTGCGCCGGGCAGCCAGCATCAGTCTTGGGCGGGCCGTCCACCCTAGCTACAACCCGGCTTGGGTGTGGGGGTGGGGGTGTGAATGCGATTAGTGTATTGTCCCTGAGGATTTGCCACATTCCGGAGTGTGTTTAGGAGGTTGAATGCAGAAAGTCCAGTGTGTTTTGCAAAGAGGTGGGTGTTGGGGTGTTGGGGTTTGTGGAGTGTGTACACATGCATATGTAATTACCTGCAAACGTGAACCTACATATAGGATACACACACATCAAAAATGTGGACACACCTGCAACTGTGGACATCCATGTGGCTATAACCAGGACAACACAAATACTATAAAAATGCAGTTGAAAGTGGTCCAATTTTAAGGAGTGTTCATAAATACTCTGATGGGGAGGGGGGGAGTTGGAAAATATAGAGGGTTGAAAAATATGGGTCCTAAAAGGGGGTTGGGAATCAAAAATATTCAACCCTTAATTCAGGGATCAAAAATTTGAGGGAAAAAGTCTGGGGTAAATGTATGCCAAGGCATGCACATGTACATGTCAATTTTAGTGCATGAATGTCAAGCTTGAATTCAACAAAGTGTGTACTACACAGTGCACATTGCATTTTGGGTGTAACTTTATGACTCCAATGAGTAATATAACTCCAAACGGTCTGGTATTGAACAGGAAAAGTCACACATAAACCCCTTTCACCCACTACGGACTCCTGATAAGTGCCTGCTGACCAATGTACATAGCAAATCTGAACAAAGATTTCTTGGTCTGACAAGACATCTTTACAAATACCCACATTTTTTCAAAACATTTTGTGGTGCTTCGTGATGACTTTGACCATATTTCTTTATTTTTTCAAATACTAGTATCTTAAGAATATGAAAATCTAAGCTAATTGAACAGACAGTAGGCGCTGCCTATATATAGGCCTATATGAATATTGTTTTATTTGTATAGCAATAATTATGTATAGCAATGACATTATGTTTGTGTGATTGCATAGAAATTTGGCTAGATTTTGTAGCAAATGCGATGCGATACCGGTTATATTATGCCCTGGTATAACCTTGTACTACAAATTAGTCATTCATATATGAATAAACCAAGTCAGAATTCTATACAAAGTTGTACCTCCCCAGGTGTCTACCATTTTCTACACTTCATATACTGTAAAACACTTAAATTTCGCGGGTACTTTATTTTGCGAATTGAGAAAAAGCACAATTTTTGAGGGTTTTAAATTGTGAATCCAGAAGATTCACTGTTAGTTTCAATGTAAAATTTTATATTTCGCGGGAGATTTAATTTCGCGAATTTCAGGTCCTCGCAAAATTTCCGAAATTAAATACCTTGCGAAATTTAATTGTTTTACAGTAAACAATGATCCTTATTGAAATTGCTGGAAAAAACCTGGATAATTACCCATGATCCACTGCAAGTACTACATTGCCGTCATCCGTCATGACCATATCCATGAGCTTAAGGTTCCTTAATGGTCTCATAGCCAGTGTGATCACTGCTCACTGGGCCTTGCTTTGCCGCCCACCTGTTCTTTATGCATTGTGAAAATCACAATGCAACATTTCTGTAAAGAAAGCAGCTAAAATTCCTTTTTACAGAGTCGTCACATACTGTATTACACACATAGCCCATGTGCTAATTAAAATTGAAAGTGGCACATGCAATGGGTTCTGGGATACCTAGCAAAAGCTAGTCATAAACTGCATATCACATTGTATAGATTTTTCCATGTACCATTAATATGCACAATTCAAGAGCTAACTTTCACAAGTTGAATCAAACAGTTGTGCATGGCTCATAGTGTCTAAAACTGTCAGCAAATGTTAGTGAACTTTTCTGTACAGATAAAAAAGGAAAAGAATATAATATAAATAATTATGTTAATTCTTGTGGACCCTTTGGCAAGTTGAAGTGGAGTGGTTGTGGCAAGCGATTGTAGCACACATTTTGGGGGCACCTTCTTGAAAATGATCCTAAAATAATATGTACCTGTTATGTAGAAGCAACGTATCTGTCCTGCTATTATTCACTGCTGATGTTGGGGGAATGAGTTAACCCATTTTGCGAAGGTTTTTAAAAATAAAAAAAATACTTTGCAGCAATTTGAAGTACTAAATACAAAGATTGACAGTCACATGGCAAGTAATTTTGGGCAAAAATTGTAGTGAACTTTCTTTTAAAATCTGTATCCAGAAGAGGGCCCTTGTGTGGCGAGAGAAAGGTAGTGAACAGGTTAGTATTTGGACAGTAGTACAAAATTTGGAAGAATCTAGGGTAGACGAAAAATTACAGCTTTCTAGAATTATTATTCTATTGTGCAAAGAAGTTGGTGAACCATAAAATCAACTGCACACTGCATATTAAAGGCAAATTCACAGATTTTGTGAGAGTGGTTGGCTGAATTTTGTTATTTGGACTTCATGATATGGTACATTCATAATTAATATGAAAGAACAAAATGAAAGTTGCAACAATATGTTTATAGGCAGCAAATTTATGAAAACTATGCAGTGGCGTACGGCCTACGCAAAGGGGGGGGGGGCAGGGGGGCACAGGCCCCCCACTTTTGTTGGTCATTTGGGGGAAATTGGAAGGTCCAGTGGAAGGAAAAATCTCTGAAAAATTCAGGGAAATCAAAATTTGCCCCCCTCAAAATAGGATTCCTTGGCCTTTTAAAATGCTAAAAACCCAGAGCTTCCGGGCGCTCTGCCCCCTGGACCCCCCCCATGGCTTTTGCCCCTGGACCCCACTCGCGAGGGGCTTCGAGGTAAGCCGCTCGCAGTGCGGGCTACGACTGCACCTTACACTCCCAATCAGACTCCATTCGGGGGAACTGAACAACCTGGCCCCTCCACATTCAATGTGCTGCGCACGCCACTGAAACTATCGGATCTGATATGTGTCGCTCATAATATGTATACTCAAACTTGAAGGTAATTTGGTCTGTGATAATGTTTATGCTATTTTGGGTGAATATTGTTTTGTTGCAAGCTCATTCTGGTGCTATATAAAATAGAAGTCTTAGTCTACAGCTACAATCCCAATAAACTGGTATAATTTTGATTGTACTAACTTATGACAATTATGGTCTGTATGACATGTCAAAAGATTTTTCAGCAAATTGAACTTTTAATGTGTAAGCTATGCATACTATGATCAGCTCATAATTTAGGCTAGAATTATTTGGTTTTCATTACTGTGCGAGTCAATAAAATCTAAATTTACGCCTGCGTAAAATCACAAAAGCGTGTTTCAGTGACGCAATACGCATGGCACAGTTTGTGTAGGTGCTGCACCCCTGGGGGCACTCAACTGAAATTTTGGTAGGGGTGTGCGGCGTGGAGCGTCAAACTTTGGGAACTAAGAACTGGTTTGAGAACTGAAATTACAACATTTTTGATGAGTCTTATGAACTAAAATTGGGGCAAATTTTAGGCTTTGGAGCTAAAAAAATCCAACCTTTTCCAAATTTCCGCTAAAGAGTTATAATTGTCAGTTTCAGGCTCAAAGAACTGGATCATGATCCAAATGTGGGCCTTAAGGAACTGCCGGAGAGCCTGAAAAAGGGACCCTTGACTGCCGCACATACCCATACCACATTTACATGTAAGTGCCCCCTCCGGGGCTGCGCCCAGCTGTGTGTATGCCATCAATCCACAATGTTTTGAGTCCCACCTAGTGCGAGCTTATCGTATAGGTTCAGTATAAACAATATTTGAGTAAACATTTGTGTAAACTCCAAATCTGTGAATGTCCCTTACTCCCTTTAATGGTTTACGTGACTGATGTGATTCCTTTAATGGCAGCGTTATGCATATTGCACATTAATTGAATAAGTTATATGGTGACGTATTCATCTAAAAAGAAAGAAACAATTGAGGTCTGCACTATTCCTAGATTTTGAACTTGTTTATAACTTGAAGATAATTTTATGAGTAAGCTAATAAAGTGCAACATTGCCCATATGATGCCAGTCCTGATGTCCACTAAATGCACAGTGGAATGATCAGCTCTTGTGCCATTTATTTGAGGGGAGACTAGTTTTTTTATTTTTCAAAAAGAATATTATGAAGAAACAGTTTTGAGTCAAATTCAGTACATGTAGCGAGGTCAACTTTTGCAAAATTGTTGTTGCAAAATATTCCTCAGTGAGGAAATGCAGTGGCATAACTAGACATTTTCATTTAGGGGGCAAGTGGGGGCAAACATAATAAATGAGGGGGCAGGCATCGTTCATGCTGTTTGGGTTTGTAAGCTTGTATAAACCCTGGGCGACACAGGCGGGGGGGGTAGGGTGAGGAAATTTTGCCATATTGAAGCTAAACTGATGAAAAACATGGTGCAAAAGAGGAATAAATTTGTGCGAAGCACGCAAAAATTGGCACTTTTGGAGCTAAAATGGCCCATATGAGGTTAATTTGGTCAGAAACCCACATACAGGCGTCAACATTTGGGGGATTATTGTATGGACCATCCCCCCTAGCAAAATATTGGGGGATTTATCCCCCATCCCCTGGGATCTACGCCTATGATTCCCTCATTGACTCAGTTAATGTTGATTCTGTCACCTTCACCATTGATCACTACATGATCAACTGTACCCTTAACATGTGCAAATCAAATTCCATCAAATTCAAAGTGTTTCAAATTTTCAGTACAGGCATATTGACCATCAAGCCTTCTCTGATCTCTCAGCAAATATGGCTCCCATCATGCAAAATGAGTATACTGATTAATCTTCTGCTAAAAGACTTCAACACATAAGGTTTAGAAGTCCTCATCACCCCACCCATGCACCATCCATTACCAAAACATGAACTGTTAAACATTGTCCTAGTTGGTATGGAGAGTCTATTGATATCGCTCATAGGGAACTTCAAACTTGGTATGGTGATAGGATATGGTGGCCTCATGTGCTGTATAGTTTTGTGTCATGTTATTTGCATATTTATAAATATTTTAAATGAACTTATTTCCAGGAAATAAGTTACAGGAAATGCAGCATCAGAATTGCAGACTGCAAGTGAAGAGTTCAGATGGGTTCAGATGCAAAAATTGGTATATACCAGTTATTCGCTAAATATGTGCTGCTTAAATGCGAATAAAACATTTTCTTACATACTTGCGCCACATATTATACACAAAACACTGAAATCCTTGTACTGGTGAGTCGCCTTACCGCAGCTGCTGAGGGCTGGAGTCTATGAAACATACTAGGCCTGACATTATGGTAGGCCTCCTTATTACTGAGACTATTCAAAATCTGAAAACTTATCACTTTATATTAAAATGTTCTCAAACATCACTTTGCAGACAGGAAAAATTTGCCTTCTGGAAAATTTACCGGTGTATCTGCTATGAGCGAAAGACATAAAGTGACAATGCCTACAACCTTGGCGGAAATTCGTTGCCACACCTGCACGTTCTGGTGTTAAAAGCATGCAATCGGAGCCAAATATGTGATAGTTCCGTATTATTTTGTATAATAGTTGCAAATGTACATGCAGCTTACACTCGCCCCTTCCCCACCCCCATTTTTCAATGTTGGGAGACTGTAATGTAGAAATGATGACGATTTTGTCCAAATCAACATTGCAATAGGGGAGCGGGGAAGGATGTTGGCCAATTAAGGTTGGTCTTAACCCTGGAATTATGGAAACTTTCGGGCTTCATAACTGCTAAATTATTGGTCTAAAGAATATAAAAGTATACATTTTAGAATGGAAATGACTTGATGAATTCATCTGTGAGGTCCAATTTGGGCCAAAATGCTCATTTTGGAGAAAATCACAAAAACAGGTTTTTTGGCCCAAATTTTTTCGCGCAACGTAAGAAAAAAAATTTTTGGCCAAAAATGTTTTTTTTATTAATATTTAAAAACTAGATAAAAATATCTAGTTTGTTTGGCTAAATCCTGTTCAAGTGGTGGGTTAACCAACAATTAACAATGAGAGGACATTCCTGAACCTCGCTCAGTTGGGGATGATTTGAAGTGACCACCAATTATGACCATTTGATATTTAATACCAGCAATGTGGAAAAAAAGAAATAATGTAGTGCCAACATAATGTACCCTTTTACGTAAGGAGCAAAGTTCAACGAGTTATAACTCTGCTTCTGCAGTACGAATGTCAGCAGCGAATGTCAGGTTATTATTTCCCAGTCTTGAAAAAAAATTGCAGGCAGAGGTGGAAATCGATCTCGGTACAGGCTCCCGGTTAAAAAGCACTGTGCAAAACCACTAAGCCAACTAAATATCTGTTGTGAGATGCTTGACATTAATCTTTGATATTGCTTAATGGAACAAATCGCGGAATTAAATCAGTAATAAAAGAAGTATATTCTTATATAGCGGTCAAATTGGATAAAAGGGGAAATATTTGTCCCTGCTCTAAAGAAAATATAGGTTAGAAAATTATCAAATAAATTTAAATTAAAAATTGAGATTTTATATTTATTTATTTCACGAGGCGGCATTATCACAGACAAACACTGTATACGCTAAAAACTCGACCCTCATTACTAGATGATGGCATAGCTCAGTGTTAAAGCATCAGACTGGTAATGTCAATATCGTTGGTTCGAATCCGCCCGTCAGCAATGGTTATTATGATTTTAATGCTACGCTACAATTTGTTCAATTTTTTTTCGCTTATTTATTTATTTATTTATTTATTTATTTATTTATTTATTTATTTATTTATTTATTTATTTATTTATTTATTTATTTATTTATTTATTTATTTATTTATTTATTTATTTAAATAATTTGATATATTTTAAAGGGGTATTTGAGCAATTTGAAATTTTTACCCCAGTATAATCCTGTGGGGTCATTTTGAACCCACCCTCCCAAATTGCCAAACTTAACGCACAACACCTATGAGTTTAAATCATACATAATGATCAGTACGTCCATCATGAGTGAGCACCGCTGGTCACTGCATTCATTTGGGAATGTGTAGGGACTGCAGCTTGATTCACCATCCACAACATGATAATGTGTGCACATGCTACATTATATACACTTGTAGGCCTATGTTGTTGTTGGTGTATAAGTAATGGGCCTTGCAATTGAAATGCCTCAAGCTTTTAATCCGATATGCAGATTATCTATTTGTTTTCATGAATTGGAAGACATTCTTTGATGTATTACTGAGCTCAATGATCTGAAATTACTGGAGTATGAGGTCAGCATAGTATTTTATTAACAGAAAGTATAGAGGCCCTGCATGAAATTATCGATTGGCTCCAAACAAAGGATTTGAGCCGGTGTCCTTCACCGTAGTTATGGCGGAGTGCAGTCCATTCAGTCAAATGTTGTCATCAACCTATTTGATTGCGGGTACGGTAAGTCAGCGAGTTATGGGCGGCGAAGTTATGGGAGAGTTACAGTAAGCCACCTGGCCTTACTGTAACTCGCCACCTGGTCTTACTGTAACTCGCCACCTGGCCTTACTGTAACTCGCCACCTGGTCTTACTGTAACTCGCCACCTGGCCTTACTGTAACTCTCCCATAACTTGCCGCCTCATAACTCGCCGCTTATCCATCCCCTTTGATTGCAATCATGATTTTGTTGAATGCATTTGAGTAGTCCGCCATATTTACGGGATGATATGTCACATGCAAGGCCTCTATTCTCCAAATTCATTTCCTAATGTATGTGAGAATGATACAATAATGACATGATGAACATAGTAATTGATGCATCAGTTTTAAAATAGGCTAGGCGGTTACCATATTTGGCGGTTCTCGGCTGGGCGCGATTACCAGGCTGATGGTGACATGCCCATATGACAGTTTTTACTAATTTGACCTCAGATGACCCCTGGCGACCCCAAAATGACCTTCCAAAAATTTGGCTCTAAATGTTGACTGTACCCACCAAGTTTCATGCCCATACGACAGTTTTAGTAATTTGACCTCAGATGACCCCTGGGTGACCTTGGATGACCCCAAAATGACCTAAACTTATAACTCTAAATGTTGAATGTACCCACCAAGTTTCATGCCCATATATGAGTTTTTACTAATTTGACCTCAGATGACCCGTGGTGACCTTGGATGACCCCAAAATGACCTTCAAAAAATGTTGTTTTAAATGTTGACTGTACCTACCAAGTTTCCTGCCCATACGACACTTTTTAGTAATTTGACCTCAGATGACCCCTGGGAGGGGACCCCGGTGTCAGATGACTTTAAAACGAACATAAACATCTTCTTGCCACGACAGAACTACACCCACCCACCGAGTTTGAGCCCCGTACGACCAATTTCACGCCCATATGACAGTTTTTAGTCATTTTACCTCAAATGACCCCTGGGAGGGGGCCCCGGGGTCGGATGACTTAACGAACATAAACTTCTTCTTGCAAGGACAGAACTACACCCACCCACCGAGTTTGAGCCTCGTACGACCTAGTTTCATGCCCATATGACAGTTTTTAGTCATTTTACCTCAAATGACCCCTGGGAGGGGGCCCCGGGGGCGGATGACTTAACGAACATAAACTTCTTCTTGCAAGGACAGAACTACACCCACCCACCGAGTTTGAGCCTCGTACGACCTAGTTTCATGCCCATATGACAGTTTTTAGTCATTTGACCTCAAATGACCCCTGGGAGGAGGGCCCCGGGGTCGGATGACTTAACGAACATGAACATCTTCTTGCCAGGACAGAACTACACCCACCCACCGAGTTTGAGCCCCGTACGACCTACGACAGCCTCACATTAGCAGTCACAGACAAAACCTAACTCTACAGAATATATCCATTACTCGTCGATACTCGAAAGAGCTCAAAATAAATAACTTAGAAAATTTTCTTGATGTCCTTTAGCATGTTTCCATAGTTAACCATCGTTAGCCTTGGAGATCTATTCTGTAGAACTGACCGGTGACTAAGTCCGATTTATTGGGACGTCTATCGACCATCGACGAGTAATGATTGACACGACAGCTTCATTCCAATTCAATTTATTTCTTCCAAAACGGTCCTGTGATACACCTTCCCCAATCAAACACATTTCTCTTGCATTTGATCATCTTCTACTCTTCCCTAGAAAAAATCATTATAATACCAAATCTAAACACCATGCCATGGAATTCACCATATCACGTCCAAGCTCACATTGGGCGCCCCATTCCTTTTTTAAAGGAATTTTTATTTAATGATTTCTTCAGAAATACACCGATTTGGAATGCATAATTTCAGTATGTTAATGAGAAAAAATATGAGCTTTCATCTTATATCAAAATCAAAATCTGCATTTTGATAGGGGTAAAGTGGGGGGATGAGGCTGTCATTCAGGTTACCCACCTTGAAAATGAACTTGGTTATTTTTTTCAAATCTTATTTTTTTGGCGTATTTGTAATGTTAACACATTTTCCAACTCACACCTAATTGTATTCAGCTAAATTCATTGTATTTTTATGACAACAGAGCAAATATGAATCAAAGTCATATGACTTTAAATCACCCCCAAAAAAAAATCACAGTTCAGTGGCTAAGATAGTAAGTGAGTTTTCTTTCAATTTACCACATCAGTTTGGCTTACAAAATGACCAGAAAACTTTCCTGACAGTTGTTACTAATAATATTTTATAACATTTGGAAAAGATTAACCAAAATAATCAAATTTGACTGAAATCATATATTAAGGTTTTCACAATGCAATGGTAAATATAGTAGGGTTAGCCTGGCTCAATTGAGGTAGATTTAGTTTGAACCAGGAGCAACTTGCAACCACCTAACAGTTCAAACACACTGTTACATGATAGAGCCTGCTTTCCCTTGTACCAATGTGATCAGTGTGTCATCATCTTCATCATCAATCATATATCATCATCATCCATGTTGAACTTAAATTATTTGAAAATCTGATTTTTGTTGTCTTTCTCTCTGTTTTGTCATACAGAAAATGCTGGAAAAAGATGGAAGGAACAAGAAAGTTTCTGAGAAGAAACAACTTGCCAGAATGGATAAGATTATGATGGCTATATAAAGATAACCTAAAAAGAAAAACTCTAGCCTGGGCAGCTTTCTGGAAACTGAGCGCCTTTGGAGAAGCCCATCCCTGCCAATCAAAACAAAAATTAAGCTGTTTGAGACAACCTGTGTTACTGTCTTTCTGTATGGGAGCGAGTCATGGGTAATCACCAATGGAAAACAAGATCAATGCCTTTGCAGCATCTTGCTACAGAGTCATGTTTAAAAACATCAACCGTATGGATCGGATTCCAAATGAAACCATCTACAATCTGACCAACACCACTCCACTGGTTGCCAGCATCAGGATTCATCAACTCGAATGTCTCAGCCATATATACTGCATCTTAAAGATAACAGGCCTGTGAAAGAATATGCCCTTTATATTCCACCACATGGGAAGAGGAAACCGGGACTGTACGGCTATGCACGCTGTACTTACAGTATGTCCAGCACCTCCTTGGAGATACTGAAGGGATGCTGCAGCCAAACAAAATTGTTTCGCTTGTCCAAGATCGCAATAGTTGGAGAAAGCTTGTAGTTGCCTGCTCCGCAGCTGACTGATGATGATGATGATGATGAAAGGTAACGTACATATTTTTGCTCTCCCAAGTAAAAATGCAGTATCTGCTTGACCAGCATTAACCTGGATTAAATCAGGGTTAACCTAGCTTAAACCAGTGTTAACCTGGCCTAAACCAGGGTTAACCTAGCTTAAACCAGGATTAACCTGGCATATACCAGGGAATATGGATTAAACCATGTTTAAATCATATCTGTGTAGTATCTGCTTAGTGCTATCAGATATACTGCCTTTTACTTACGGGCAGACCAATCCAAATATTTGCCTCCCAAATCAATGTGTGTAGTATCTGCTCTGTTTACTGTTATTCACATGTAAAGCATTTTGATTTTATGAGCAGACTGATTCAAAAAACACCTGTCTCCCAGTAAGAAGTCAGTAAGTGTTATGTAACATGTTTATAGATGCTGCATTTTTACTTCAAGAGCATTTTATACATACACTATCATTCAATTGTTCTACCTTAGAACCCGGCCTTAGAATGAGTATTTTGCAGGTAATGCTTAAAGCAATTAATATTGTAACATTTCAATTTAAAACTATAGTAATATCCCTCCTGTCAGAATTTAAAATCACTGAGAATTCCTTATTTTGGGCAAATATTTGATCGTTTCAGTCAAATTTTCTTAAGAAATTTTGCCACCTCATTACCTCCTGGATAAAAGGCTGTGGTGCCACCAGTGGGCTATTCCAATTGAAATCATTATGTCCCTATGGAAGACATGACCTTAATCTTCCACACAGGGAGTATGAATTTCAAATGTGTGAATGAAGAATTGTAAATAATTTTCCTGACCATATTTGGAATCAGCATGAAAAATACATTAAACAGGCCTAGTATTGGTCCAGCGGTTTATTTAAAACAAGAAATGTCTTTAAAAAAGACGGCGCAGTGATTGAAGAAAAAATGTTGGATTTCACATTCACTGGGAGGACCTTTGGCTTAAAAATGAGCTATTAGAAACGACACTGTAAAAAGGAGAATGCAAGCAGATAAAGTTTATATTAATATGTATGTTTTCTTTATTTTGTCTTAAAAACCCACAAGGATGGCACAAATTTATATGCTGAGTACTTAGTTCATTTCTTGGTATACTTAATAAAATATGTTTTGATGACATTTACTTAAAAGGAAGAACACGTTCTCAAGTTTGTACTTAACATAAATGAGTTAAAAAGTTTTATGCATTTGAGCCTTTAATAAGGAATGATTACAAACATAATACTGTGGTATGGTGTAATACATGTACATTTATATTATAATAGCAATTCCTCACTGATAGCATGGATAGTGTCCAAGTCTGATGCGAGTCTTCAGGTTCATATTGTGATTTGGATACCATTGACTGACATCGGGTATGGCTATTGCTTTAAATTTTGCGATGAATAGTTATATAATTTTATGAACCAGTTACAGGTAGGCCTATTGCTGGAAAGCATTAAGAACAGAGATTAGACTGACCCAAACCCGAAGTCAATATTCAGGGTGTATTAGAAGATATACAGGGTGTAAAAGTGAACTTTTTAATGAACATGTGGTATAGTTTTCTTTTCAGGAATATTTTCTCAATCTGAGGACCACAAAATCAAACAGAGCTTGAATTGAAAAGCCAACCAGAATTATATACTTTATTTTGGGTGCGATGTTTGCTTCTATGTATACAGGGTGATCAAAATTTACTTCATTATCATACCTAATTATTTATTCAAAAGGTTTAATTAGTGCTAATTTGCTGCTTAAACTGCTTTCAGTGATAAAAATCATTCCAAACCAGACAGAATACAATATCTCTTTGTTTGTCACTTTTAGACTACACTTGCAATTCTGAAAATTGACTGTTTTACATAGACGCCTATGAGGCAAGATATGGATGAGCCTGTATGTAAACGTGCTCAATCGTCTGAAATGAGATTACACAATAGGCTGCATAATTATTTAGTTGCTACAATTATTGATATCAAATTGGTACTATAACCAGGGATTTTAGTTTTCAAGTCAACATAAAAGGGAACAAAAGTATATCATCAAACTTTTTTCCATATACTTTCTATGGTACCGTGTCCGCTAATCCGCCACCCTGCAAGTTCGTAGCGTAATCATACAATTAATCAGCATCAATGGAAAATCCTGGTTTTGGTGTCAAATTAAAATCCCGGGGTAGTATGGTCCACAACACAGAAGTCCTAAACAAACTGTATATAGGCTGAAACAACGGCTGAAAATTGCATAAGCTGACATGTACATGATGTACCGCAATACTTTTAGTATCAAAAACTGCATTCGGAACATTTTACAGGTTCATTTTACCATGCTTACAGCACTATTACGTGTGTCACGTGTGTTACGTATTACGGGAAAATCCATCAAGGTGTCCCGAAGAATAATCATTTACAGTTGAGTCACCGGCCATCTTGTTTGCATATCCATATTAAACTACAGCGCTGTTGCACTGTTGCTGGGTGAACAACCTTTGTTTTAATATTCATTACTTCAGACAGATCAGCACGCTGTGATTGGATGTATGTAAATTAAGTGATGTATCTGAGTTGATGCTTGTTGATTAACATATATGCACTGTTCCCGGCACTGTTGTGCGAACAACCTTTCTTCATTCATTACTTCTGACAGATCAGCTTACTGTGATTGGCTGTATGTAAATAAGTGATGGTATCGTGAGTTGTTGTTGTAATGGTAACATGCATGAACAAACTTCTCCATCCAATCCACATGTGATGCCACTTGAATAGTAGACTGTTTCACAGTTTTTGAAAGCAGGTTTACTCCATTCCTCTGCCGGCAAAAATATAACCCCATGATAAAATTACTCATCAGTTATGATTATTTTCTTCAAATGTGGTTGTCGGGTTTAGTATACCACAATTAATACAACAATAAAACAATTCCCACAAGATAATTACTTGATTCCGGTATGTATAATTTCTCACTGCAATCTAAACCTTCCCCCTATTAGATCTAAACCAAATTCAGTACCACTGACGTCATCTCTGTCTACCTACCAAGTTATCAATTTTATTCTATGGCATGTGCAAGGTATTCTACCAGGACAATACATTAGGATAAATTATTACTTGTGCTGTGATAGTTGTCATCTGCGACGTGATTGGAAATTATGCACATTTACAGAAACATAGGCCTACGTTTAAACTGTTAAAATACATCACACATTTTGCCTATAAACGTATCCTACCATTTTACTAGAAATGTACTATCTCCAAGGACGCTACGACCAACTCAATGAACTCATGCATATGTAAACGAGCCCAATCCCTCTGCTAAATTGACAGGACGCATGCTCAGCTAATGCTTGTAGCTAATATTCTTCATGCAAGGAGCCCAGATTGAGTGTGTTGTTGAAAATCATTGCATTAAAAGACACTTCTTTCAATGAAATAGCATATAAAATCAATGGATACACAACCAAAATTTTACAAAAGTCAATCTTTATATTAATAAAGCTACCGATGTGTACGAAAAACTTCAATGGTACAAAATGCCTTTAACATACGAAAATTTCAGTATAGTAACACTACACTTGTTGCAGCCAATTCAGAATTAATGCAGCACTGCTGCAAAAAACCTTTTCATCTGCAGTCGACACCCGTGTGGAGAGGGTTAAGGGCAATGCAGACTTTTTTTAGGCCTTACAATGCTTGTTATCTATAAACTAAACCACTGAATACTTGTTATCTATAAATTAAATGAAGAGAATGGGTGACCCCTGTGTGGGAGATTAAGGTCATATCTTCCATAGGGGGTATAGATTTCAACTGGAATAGCCCAATTAAGCTTCAAGTAAGGCCTAAAAGAAGATTTGTATAGCCCATTTCGACCAACCCTAAATCTGAAAAAATAGGGTCGCTTTTTTTGTTTTCATATTTGAATTTTCATACATTTGGTATAAAATTTGCAAAATGTTTTGCCTGTTTCCAACTCATACTGTACAACTCTGTTATATTAAAAAACAAAACAACCCTGACAAACCCATCATATTCTGTGGTGAACTTGCGTTTTTTAATATTGCATGTGGCAATAAAAAATATAAAAAAATAAATAAAAAATTACTGACCGACCGACCCTGATTTTGGAGCTTTAATGCTTTGTGTGCTAGCCATAGGCTTCAACAAGTTTTGAGATATTTTATCAAAATATCAAGAGGTATCTTAAGAACCACTGAACCAATACTAGGCTTGTTTAATGCATATTTCATGCTGGTTCCAAATATGGTCAGGAAAATTATTTACAATTCTGAAATATTTGAATTTTGATTTAAAAAAAAAAACTTTTCATCTGCAGTCGACACCCGCGTGGAGAGGGTTAAGGGCAATACAGACTTTTTTAGGCCTTACAATACTTATTAAATACTAATTAAAGGGGCACTTCGTGATCCACAGCCTCATCCCCCCACTTTTCTCAAAAAAAGTTGAGATTTTTATATCACTGGAATACTCTGGCTACATAATGTTCATGTACAAAATATTTCTTGCAGATTAATTCGTTTGGCAAAGATATCGCGAAATTTGAATTTCGTTCTGGTGCACCAGAACGAAATTACAACGTATTGTCTATGGAGCAGTGTAATACACATAATCATGCATAACTCGCATAAACGCAAAATCGGAATCAACTGAAATTTTGGGAATATGCTTTTTTGTGGATATGTACTGAAAAATGTCATAAAAAGAGGATGCTAGGATCACGAAATACTCCTTTAAATTGAACTGTTTTCAGGAAAGAAACATCAAATTTGCCTAGTTGCCAACTGAAAATGGGGACAATGCTGATGAGGAACCCACCAGTGAAGAGAAATTACCCAAGGCTTGCATAATGGCCGCCTAAGCAACCAACCATGGATCTGGGGCATCTGTAGATTTGGATGAACGCCCTGAGCTGGCCAGTTAGATTCTTGTATTCAGTCAGAGTGACTTGATTGAAGAATTTCATGAAAATTCAAGGTTAGTACAGGGTGTCCCAAAAGTTCCTTTACCATTTTAAAATGCCACATCTCTTGTTCATGTGCACATTATGTGAATGGATTTTTGCAAAAAGGAAATTTGTACAATTGTTTTAATGTCTAACAGTCCGGTACGACTGCCTGATTAGGAAATACTGCCGAGTCAGGCAGCATGTTGCCTGCGCAGGCAACACAGGCTTTGGTAACCTTCCGAATTTGACAGACTAAGGACTAAATTGTTTATGGTGATTTTATAAAAGATCGGTGGAAATTTTACTTTGACACACATGAGCTACATGTATAAGTTGACAATTTTTCACTGGGCGAAAAAAAATTCCACCGGAGGAAAATAATTTAAATAACAAAACAATTTCTAACGTTTTTTTTTTAAATGTGATTTAAATATGCAAATTACCTTTATTTTAACTTAACTAAGTATTCCTGAAAAAAATTGGTGTCAGTTCCAATTTACAATGTAATTATTATTTGAATGTAATGTTAAAAAGAAGTTTTGCACTGTAGCGCTGACAAGAACATGAGTGGTAGTTCATATATCATTAAATAGGCCCACATGTTTTGGCGCAATGTCAGCCTTCTATTCTTCAAATCTTTTCAGAGGGCGCACCACCAAATCACTCCACGATTTATGTACCAGTGAAATTCGGTTAAAATAGTCCACCGCTTATTTGAGCTTGTTGCGGCTTTATTTTCAAAAGATAATTGTCAAAATTCGCCCGTTTAAAGCTCATTTGCTTCTGGCAAGTGTCTACATGAAGGAATCTGAGAAAAATCCCAATATTTTATTTCAGAGGTGAAGTTTTGGCTAAATTTGAACAACGTCCGGTTTCAAAAATGAGTGATTTTTAGGTTTAAATTTGAAATGGAGCCTTGATCTTTGGTTCGAGTTGTATTTTTCCTGAATGTATTTTATGCTTTCTCTCCCCACCAGCTCCAAGTACAGATAAAATACAAAAAGCTGAAAAAGAAGAAGAAAAAAAAAAAAAATGTGGACACCGTCGGCTTCCCACGTGTATTATCCGCCGGTGCCATTATCATGTGACTGTAGAAAAATGCTGCTGCCACCAGATATAGGCTAATTAAAACAGCGTATTACTATCAAGACTTATGTTTGAAAGCTGTCCTCAGATCGATGTGTGAAGTTTCCAGTCCATCACACTACGTGCTCTATATATTAGTCCATGTCGATATTATCAAGACAGAGATTGCGTCTGATGACGTCATCTGTCAAAGTCGTTGATGATGACCAGCGGTAACGGCGTCTTATTTTAAGCTTATTGTTAATTTTGCACCTTCAAACCGTACAAACCATCTCAAAAGTTAGGTCTTTATAGTAGGAAACTTTCTTTAGCGGGGGCACCATGTCAACAATGCCTAGAAAAGTTGCTTTTTGCCTTGTAAAAGTACGTAATTTTTCGGCATTTCCTGGTATCAGCATGGAAGCAGGTCGATTCGCCCAAACCAATTCGTCCACAGTTGACTTGGCCATATGCCAATTCATGCATTGGCCCCAAGCTAAGTCAGCCACAAACCAATTCGATATTGACCAAAAGGGATAAACGATTTAATATGTTAATGAATATATGTGACCGTCCATCATGAAACAGCTGTAAAGTCGGCTGGCGGTCAATTTTGTTTTATTTCGTGTTTAGAAAATATATCATAAGCTTTAAAATGAAAAATCATTTGACTCCAAACGATATCCAGAAGTAAAAAACAAAGGGGTTAAGTGCACAACGTACAAAAAAAGTGACTATATCTCATTAACCGATGATCCTACAGATATGCGACCACTGACTTTTCTGTTCCTTTTTGACATATGGCACGACTCTCTAAGATATTTGGTTAAAAATTTTTAAAAAGTGACTATATCTTATTAACCAATGATCCTACAGATATGCGACCACTGACTTTTTTTTTTGTTCCTTATGACTAAGGGAAAAGTTTGACATATCTCACGACTCTGTAGGAAATGATGTACATCATCATCATCATACATCATCATTTTATTTTCATACAAATCGACATACAAAATATATATAAAAGACACAACATTTGAATGAGGAGATGCTCAAAAGGCCTGAAGCGAGCACCCCCTTACACTGCCTTAAGTTACAACATACAATTACACAAAGCTAACAAATAAAAGAAAGAGGAGAAGTACATGCAACGAAAGAAGCAATATAAATATTTATAACATTTCATATAGACATTCCACAGTTCACAGAAGAAATTGATAGTGGGTGGAGATGGGTGGGGATGGGTGAGGTCATTAAATAATGCCTAAATATTAGATATAATTTTTTATTAGACCTTTCTTTATTTGTAACTTAAACTGGTTTACTGATTTTGCCATCTTTATATATTTATCAATAATATTCCATTTCCTAGGACCGGCAGCTCACGGAAGCCCGTGTTGTGAGGGCCACAATAACTGCGGACTACGTGCCCGCTACGTACAGATATCGCCGAACACTGACTTTTTTGTTCTTTATGACCTGAGGAAAAGTTCGACATATCACACGACTCTTTAGGATATTTGGTTTAAAAGATAGAGGTTAAGTGCACAAAGTACAACGAATTGGTTTGTGACCGAATGCAAGACATCAAGGCATCTAAATATACAGATTTGGTGTAAAAACAACGGTTATGGAGAAAATCACGAAATAGTTAAATTTGGCCAACTTTTTTTATACATCAATATACAGGGTTCGAATTAGCATGTGGGCGAATTGGTTTGGGGCTGAATTGACGAATAGTATTGATATCGATATTGATATTTTTACCCACGTGATATTTCGATATGATGATTCGAATTGTCACGTGATCGTCAAACCTGTACTAAAGGTGTCAGTTCTGCAGGAACTGACACAAAAATACTACTGATTGTACATCCATTGATAATTTTATATATTTTACCTACTTCTTTACTCTAAACCAAGAAATAATGGTACGGTATATTAAAAGATGCTCTATTTGAAATAGAGCATTGCGTTGTAGGATACCATGTTGCCTCAAGAGGCAACATGCTGCCTGACTTCGGCAGTATTTCCTGATCAGGCAGTCGGACTGGACTGTCTAACATGACCACTTTTTGGTCATAGTTAGATGCCATCATGCCAAATGTAAAAAAGACATTTCATTACATAAGTCTTTTACAAACATACATAAAAAATTGTACAGCATGACACGTGAAACTGTTTACTGGATCCCTCAAAAACATCACATATATTTTAGCCTGCTCTTTCTTACAATAATTGAATATTTTGGTCACCAAACGATGAATACAATGTTTGTGATGTATACGCTACTCAAATAAAAATCTACAAAATGACACCAGGGTAAACATTTTCTTCATTTTATACTTTATATCTATTCTTAATATCACAAGATTGCAAAAATATCAGGGTGGCTTTTCATTGCATCAAAATGAGTCATTTAAAAGGGAAAACATATCATATACTGAGTAAAATTAATTTACTTTGATAGATTATAAGATGAATTTTTCTTAGTCTCAATGAATTATTTTGAAATATACATGCTCACTGCAGTACCTAAACTTTGATGTGTATACAGGATGAAGGTCCAAAATGAAATCTAGAGAAGTTGCCATTGAAGCAGTTTTTGATAACATCATGGTCATTTAGCTGAAACTTACTCTGGTACTTTCTTGTTTTAAGAGATCTGAATGAAGAATTTAAACTTCAGAAACAACAAACATTCCTGACTTGGATATCTAAAATTTGATATCCTTGGTTTATAAAAAGGCACTTGAGCAATGAAAAAGAAAATTATGTCCAGTTTGGCACAGGAATAATTGTGCAAGTTAGCTCTTTTCAAAATGTATTTGGAATTCCCTTACGATAATACTTGAGGTTATGATCTCATTATCCTCCCCCTTAGTGTTCCAGATTTTCTTAACAAAGTCCTATGTGTTAACAAGGTGGTGTGGGGATTTCCTGACAAGAGGTCCTATAATCTTCACCGCATGTTTTGCTAAGTTCTATGTAACAGAGCCACTGCTGCTGATTATGGGTCTAACTGGTATAGGATCCGGCTTGCGTATCTTGAGCAGGCCATAAGAACTGGAACGCAAGGTTTTGTGTAGGGGAGGGGGTCAATATAAATTTGAAATTGATGTCTACATCCCCATCTGTGTGAATTTTGTTAACAAATTCAGACACATGCTTCTTTTAACTGTTGGTGGAGTTATATCCTATGGGTTTATAGGTTTTCTTGTCATTTAGCAACAGTTGACACTTGCGAGTCAGGATTGGTTAGTGTAGTGGTCTTCTCACTTACTTCACACCACTGCGGCCGGGGTTCAATTCTCTGTGTTGGCTTATGTGAGATTGGTTACAGAAGTAACCAATCCATGCTTGTCCTCACAGGTTTACTCCAGGTGCTCCGGTTTTCCTCCTTTAGTAGTTTCTGAGCACTATTGGGCTTTGCCTCTTCGGCCGAATGTTTAAATAAATAAATAAATGAATTAAAACTAAAGGCACCTTGTTGCCCTATTTTCTGGGCACTGGACAGCTTGTCATTGCCTAGGTTCCATTTTCCAATTGCCTTGGATTATCCCACTCTTTCAAATTCCTAATTGGAGGGCTGATATTTCAAACATAATTTTGCCTGATTTTTTGTAATTGTATAAACATGGCCTCTTATTTATACATGTGTTCATTCACCAAAAAACAAACAAAGTTAAAACACATCGCTTGACTCTCTTTTTGTGTGTGTTTAAACAACAGGCTTGGAGAGGAGAGAAATGGTGTGTGGGAATCCAACTCATGGAAACAACGTCTTTGATCCATAAGGACTCCCTTGGCCACCTATATCCTATAGCCTCATCACAACATGTGTGATATCCAGGTAAGATTCTGAAATTTATGGAATGTGACAAAAAACACCATTTTACGGGCGGATGGACTTTTCAAGTAGGGTCAGTTGGTTGGGATTTTTTTAATATTTCTTTTTTATTTAGGCTAAAATGGCCCTAAAATATCCCCGAAAGCTTGCAAATTTAGCAAAAACTTTTTTCAAAAATTGTCAGTCAAAATCAATAAATTTGGTCCCAATCTGCTGATTTTACATGATTTTAGCAAAAAGTAAAAACAAAATCTGGGTGGGTCGGGCCTATAAAACGGTTGTTTTTCTTTACCTAAACATTGGCTATGGTGTCATATCATGCAAAGATTTGGTTTAAATTGTACAGGATGTGTAGATGGGTGAGAAAAACTTGCCTGGCAATTTTTGATTTTTTGCCAAAAAGCATTTTTGACAACATTTATTATCATTAAGATAGAACTTGATCAGTTCATCATTTTGATGCCCACATAGCAAGTGCGTTAGCACAAGCTGAGGCACGTAGTGTTGATACCGAGGCTTGCAGCGCCGAGTCAGAAGAAGCGCGCCGACATTGAGGTGCTCAGCTCCTGCCCAGTGCCTTCACAGACTGCTTGTGGATATGGTAGTAGCAGACCTCATAATATTTGCTTGTGTATTATGGGTAGTGGCAGAGGCTCTATACTAGAGCTATCATTAAGCAACACCATTGACTTTGTACAGAGAGTGGTTTGACACTAAACCTCATTCACTAAAATTGGTAAATGTTTGAAAATTGGATACTATGATTTTCGGTCCTTATTTCCCCTTTATAGAACTGCTTTTTTGATCTTTTTTATTGCAAAAATGTTATTAAATAATTGTCAATTTTTCTATATATTGGCCAATAATACAGGTTGTATCAAAATGATTGGTGCCCATCAACTTTGATGTTTATTGAAAAGCCTGCCTCTTCCAAATGCAACATTGGATGCTCTTGAAATGTCCAGAATGTATAGTTATTGACTATTCATGCAATTGATGTACAAATTATTGAGATCTTATGTTGAATTGTGATGTGCCAGACTCACCCATTATGAAACCGATGGGTACCAATCATTTTGATACAACTTGTAAAAGGGTCATTTGAAGGTAATGTTAGTAATTGCTCAATTATTTTTGCTTTGTTCTAGAAACATTGGACAACCCAAATTCATAATTTATATTAGGGCAAGAGTTTAGTTATTAGGCTTATTAACCACCCCTCAAACTATGGAAACCATATCACATTCTCTCTAGGCCCTAGCAATAATTATTTGTTGAAAAAATTAGGGAATTTTCAACAAATAAAGAAAAACATCAGAAATATTTCAATTTTCATAAAAATAAGTGGGGTAAAGACTTATCTTTTAAATCAATTAGTTATATATTTGATATGGAAACATAATTCTGATTTGATATGGTGGATATGTTCCTGCATTATGGGCCTATTTATTATCTGATGTTCCTACCTTAATTTGAACCAGGAAGTGACCTTGATATTGAATGGCAATTCAATCTACAAAGAGGCATTGATACCATGACAATAGAAACCAGGATTTTGCCAAGCCAGTACTTTATTGAAACTTATTTATAGATACTGTAAAATTGTACAATGTATAAAACAAGTCTTAAATGCTATATCTGCATAAAATTGCCCTAACAGCGCCTTGAGATCCAAATTCTGGAGATATGTCACATGTTATAAATCCCTGTATTTATTTGATTTTTAGTAAAAATCTGTGTTTGGCAAGGTATCAAGTAACTCAAATGACATATTTAGGGGTTTAAAATGTTGATTTTTCAGGAAAAAATATAGTTCATTTTCTTGAGTTTGTCAAATTTGTTGTAAATTAAATGGAAATTATATGTGTAGGCCCTACATTGGCAAAAAAATACTTTTGGTAAAATTGGCAGTGAAAGTTTCTTGTAGTGTATCTGTGCTGGTTAGATGAAACTGGTTTTTTTTGGGTGTTGTGAAAAACATTGACATTATAGTGTGGGGGTTGTAAACGCCTATGAATAGGTCTGGTCTAAAACCCACCAAGCGGGGACATCTGACAACCAGGGGCGTTCCTGGTTTTAGAGACTTCCCTGCACCCTACTATGGCTAAAAGTGCCAAACAATGCATTTAAGATGTCCCCGGTTATGAGGGGGTATAGAACATGTACACAATTGTAGGTTTTAGACAAGTGTCCACAATTGACACACACAAATGTCCCCCATTGACACACAAATGTCCCCAACTGGTGGGTTTTAGTTTTAGACTAGAATTTTGTGTCCCCTTTTGGTTGTTTTAGGTAAGTGCCCCCAATTGATACACGGTACAAGAGGGTGAAGAGGGTGGGGGTGTGTTTACCGACAAACGAGGACACACACCTCAGACACACACATGACATTTCACATTAAACTGTGGACCACTCTGCAAAGGGGGGCCATCCACGGTTTTAGAGATCTGCAAACGACCACAATTGCATGTATAATGTACTTGCAACTTGCGAGATATGCCCTCTATTGTGCATTAAATATGCTGTCTGCAATTGCTAGGTAAAATTGCATCTCATACACATACACACACAAAATGGCGAAAAACATCCATGGTTTGTTGATTGAATGCGGTTTCAGATGTTTGGACCCTGGATACTGATCCATTGTAGTGCAAGTAGTGCAGTCATGACCCTATCCACAATTAGCTAGGGTGCCTTTTGTGTCTTGTGTTTACTTATATGTTGTGATTTGGTAGTTCACATCATCTTGCGAATGGTAGTGAGCTTCAATGGCAAAAATTGCATTGATCATTTCATAGCGAGTGTGTAGAAGAATTCAAATATCACAGATATACTCTTGTAGGGCCTGTGGTTTTTGAGTTATGTTGTAAAGAGGGCTGAAACAATATCACTTTTGTAAAATGTACATAACTTATTCACAACAATAAATCAAGTAATTTTTCAAAGTATATGATTTGTAGAATGAACTTTTGCAAAACATGTTATTTTTCAATAATATATTGATTTTGATAATTAAAATCAATTTTTTTGGCTGCTTCGACCAACAATAGATTGTGTAGCCTTAACATGCTTGCTGCTCACTGGACTGTGATGTACCTGGGAAATTACCGCCCACTTGTGCTTAATGCTATTCTGTCAGTCGACTGGAGTGAATCATTTCATGGGGTATCTATGGAGTCGTCCTGAATTTTCCAATTTTAAAATGTTTTGGACTTGATAGTGTTAAATTTTCTTCAAGTACATTGTAGCATATTATTGTTGACAATATATATGAGAAACAACTCCAAACAATAAGTAATTTGACTGTAAAGAGAAATTTTGTTGACTTGGTCATTCACTCGAAAGGTAATCTTTCACTCCAGGGAGTAACTTGGAACAGTCATATCTGGCCAATCAGGAGCCAGAATTCCAATCTGTGGCATCATGCCGACCAACAGAATAGTAATTGTTAAAATCACTCTGCCAGAGAACTGAGCCAGTTCTATTTGCAAGCTACCTATCTTACATTTTCATACCATACAATTTGACAGCAACAAATCCTGATTGAGTGTCCATTGAATAGGTGTAGATATACACACACAATTGAAATTGAATGACAAGTGTACAAGGGGTTTTATGGGATATTTGGCAAAAGGTGGTCAAAAATCACAACTCATATACTAGATCTTTTCCCATTTAGTGTTGTCCAAATATGCACACTTTTTTGAAAATGCACCCAAAGGGGCCGTCCATAATTTTCACCATTTTAAGTTATGCACAAAGCATGTGCAAGAGTGGGAGGATAAAAATTGTGGGCAAGCAGTCGACATTAATGAGTAAATTTCCTCTTGAAAATTTTCTGGATATGTGACACCCATGGGCGCACACATATTAGCCTTATGGAATGTGATCCTGAGCACAGTGGGTGGTCTACCAATGTATTTGAATAGAAAGAATTCCTGCTTTGATGCAAAATAAGTTACTTGTCGCAAGTTAATAATGTTATGGTAAGAATTTCTATAGATAAATATTTTTTACCATAGAATATATTTTTGAAATTGTGTTTTGATGATATTGTAGAGAAATTAAAGATTGCTGAATATTCAATAAATTTGCAATGCACAAATTTCTATCAAAATTGCTGCCAAGAATACTATTCCGATTCAAAATGACTAGGACTTGAATAGCGAAGTCACCACCAGGGGGTTAGCGATCAGGCTTAAGGTTACACTCACATTGATACACATTGGTCACATGTCCAGAAAATTCACCCGCGAAAATTCACCCATTAATCTTGACTGGCAAGTGTACGTAAGATAATGATGATTTAATAAATCTACATTATTATTATTAACACTTTCATGGCACTATACAGTGTCTTACCTTAATTTTCATGAGAAAATTCCTGAAAATTATGGGTAAGTTTCCTGAGGCCTAGTCACATATCCCCAAAACTAAATTCATGAAACCCCCTCACTGGATTTGTGATGCACACCTTGATTTTAGATATTTTGTCCTGCAACATGCAATAAGGTATAATATGGCTTAGGTAGTTTGAAGAATGATGCTGATGGATAACCCTTTAATTCAAGGTGAGGGCTGGCATGCAAAATATAGATAGCATATTTTACATTGTGCAAATGCTGCTATCTACTGAAGATAGCATATATTACATTGTGTAAATGCTGTTATCTACTGAAGATAGCATATTTTACATTGTGTAAATGTTGCTATCTACTGAAGATAGCATATTTTACATTGTGTAAATGCTGCTATCTACTGAAGATAGCATATTTTACATTGTGTAAATGCTGCTATCTACTGAAGATAGCATATATTACATTGTGTAAATGCTGTTATCTACTGAAGATAGCATATTTTACATTGTGTAAATGTTGCTATCTACTGAAGATAGCATATTTTACATTGTGTAAATGCTGCTATCTACTGAAGATAGCATATTTTACATTGTGTAAATGCTGCTATCTACTGAAGATAGCATATTTTACATTGTGTAAATGCTGCTATCTACTGAAGATAGCATATTTTACATTGTATAAATGCTGCTATCTACTGAAGATAGCATATATTACATTGTGTAAATGCTGCTATCTACTGAAGATAGCATATTTTACATTGTGTAAATGCTGCTATCTACTGAAGATAGCATATATTACATTGTGTAAATGCTGCTATCTACTGAAGATAGCATATTTTACATTGTGCAAATGCTGCTATCTACTGAAGATAGCATATATTACATTGTGTAAATGCTGTTATCTACTGAAGATAGCATATTTTACATTGTGTAAATGCTGCTATCTACTGAAGATAGCATATTTTACATTGTGTAAATGCTGCTCTCTACTGAAGATAGCATATTTTACATTGTGTAAATGCTGGTATCTACTGAAGATAGCATATATTACATTGTGTAAATGCCGCTACCTACTGAAGATAGCATATTTTACATTGTGTAAATGCTGCTATCTACTGAAGATAGCATATTTTACATTGTGTAAATGCTGCTATCTACTGAAGAGAGCATATATTACATTGTTTAAATGCTGCTATCTACTGAAGATTACACCCTACTATTGTCTGACCCGTTAGCTCAGTCGGTAGAGGGTGCGCCTTGATTGGTGAATGGTACTTGTTTGAATCTTGATTTCTTCCCCCACTTTTATGTGAAGAAGGGTCAAGAAATGTATTTTGATTTTGTCCCCATTTTACTAACGAATATTGTGAATTTTTTTTAATTTAATTTTAATTTTCTTATTTTTTTTATAGATAAATAGGCACTGCGAACAAACGGCAACAAAAACCGCTGACAAAATTTGCTCCACCTATCAATGCGTGATATATTCCACTACAATAACAGTTAAATAACCTTTGAAAAATAGAACGGCCTCAATGTTTCAAATTGTGTAACTACAGTACTTTATTCATTTATGCATTATAAATGATCAGCTATTTTTGCTTTTCTTAAAAGGATCGAACCCAAGTGGATCAGACCATTGATCATATAACTATCAGACCACGAAGTAGTTACGTAACTCCGTGATGGTATCGGAACCAAGCACTGTTTGTATGGCGATCATTCCGATCACGCTATTTTGGTATGCCTTTTTTGTGTACTGATTGTTTCGATCGTGGTTCATTACTTAAGCGCGTGATCCCATTGACATAGTAACATTACGTAACTTCGATACCGGGCTTCGATACTGAATAGTTGTTGAGTGCACATAATATGGAAAGCCATTGGGGTATTGTGTACCTTCCAAAGCGCCTTATAACAAATTGTTCTCATTGTGTTGTGGAATCCTAGCCAGTATTCAATGATAGCTATAGAGGACTTGCGTTTATCGATTGGCTCTAAACAAAGGATTTGAACCGGTTTCTTCCCGTAATCATGGCGTAGTGCAGTCCATTCAATCAAATGTTGTCATCAACCTATTTGATCGAAGTTCATTTTGTTATGTGTTTGAGACGAACTGTCGCGTAGATGCAATCATGCTTTTGTTGAATGCATTTGAGTAGTCCGCCATATACTGGGATGATACGTCATATGCACAGCCTCTATTCAGTTGGTCGTTGTATGATTTTGTTCGTTCACTCATTCAAATTTTATTTATATCATTTTAGGGATTATTGGGGCAGAGGTTATCTTTTGAATCCTCTTAGGGGGCTATCATTTTTTTGGAAGGGGGTCCCAAATTTACAAAAAGTCTGCGTCAATCAAATTGCGCACCCTTATTTCGACAACAAAAATTTTATGATCCCAAACCCCAAAATTGTATTGAAATCAGTCTTTTTGAATAAAATAACACACTTTCTGTGGTCATCGTTTGACTCCTACATTTTGGTCATAAAACATTTTATGACCCCCTCCTATTATTCTTTCCAAGACTTTATAACCCCCGTATATTTGGGACCCCCCTTTTGAATAAAATGATATTCCTCTTATGACCACTGATGCATAGGCAAGGACACTCGCGCGAATTGAAAGACTTGTCGCACGCGACAGATCAGGTGAATGATTACCGCATTATCATGAACAAGTTTGTTCGATCTTGTTCATAATTGTATGTGTCGATAGGTTTCACCCTTTAACTACACGTACCCTTAATGATCAGTGATAATAGTCGGCTTTTACAGGGATGGCGCTCTCTCATTTCCATGAACTCCATAGCGCCATTAGGCGAACGTTTACGGTATTTTACATTGTGAAATGCTGCTATCTACTGAATATAGCATATTTTACAATGTATAAACACTCCTTCAGTCCGACACTGCGCTAGTAAAAAAAAACCAAAAAACTGCGCTAGTCCGAAACTGAAAACCATTGTGATAGTCTGATTTTGAAAAACACTGGGCTAGTCCGAATCTGAATTTGGGAAACACTGCGCTAGTCCGAATATAAAACACTACGATAGTCCGATATTCGGACTAGCGCAGTGTATTTCAGATTCGGACTAGTGCTGTGGTTTTCAGTTTCGGACTAGCGCAGTGTCGGACTGAAGAAGTGTTTTCCAAATTTGGACTAGCACAGTGTATTCCGGATTTGGACTAGCGGCGTGTCGAACTGAAAAAGTGTTTTCAGATTCGGACTAGCGGCGTGTCGGACTGTTGCAGTGGTTTTCATTTTTGGACTAGCGTATGTTTTTTTTGGACTAGCGCAGTGTTTTTTATTTTCGGATTGATGACGCATATAAGTATAAGGAATTTATGTAGTTGGACTAGCGGCGTGTCGGACTAGAGGCGTGTTGGATACCCTTATCTACCATGTACGTTCTGGTTCAGCGCGCGAAATTGTTTTAACCCCCCCTTCTACGTGCCAAATAATTTTTTAACCCCCCTGTTCACTCACCCAAAAATTTTGTAACCCCCCCTATTAAGAACTCCAAAAATTTTATGACCCCCCTACATTTTTTCCAGCCCCCTCCCCCTCCCTAAATGTACTTGTATTATCAAAATGACTAGTTAAACTTATACCCTGTTTACTCCAGGGAAAATAACAATTTGATTGTGTTACTTTTTCACGATCGAATTTGGTCAAATTCACTGCAATGAAAAGTATATACACATGTAGCATCAACAAGTATAAGTCAGTATTCCATCAGAACATAGCAAAGGCTTGTGCTTAACTTTTTGGGCAATTATTTTAGTAATAGAAATACTATTTGGAAATTGCAGCAAGATTTGCAGATGTTTTTATTTGAACAGTACCAGTTCACCAGTTTTGCTAGTTTTCCTAATCTTTGGGCTAAATTAATAGCATCGTGAAGGTCATATATATCATTTTATACTGATAGCTTGGCATGTACTTAAATACAGCTTGTATGTGCATTGTGTTCAGTGTGTACATAGGCTATTTACTTTTCAAATCTTGTGACAAATAGTGCTTGCTGATGCTTGTATAAGGTATTATAGACAAATTATTAGAATGCATGTGCACCAGTAGAAATGGCCCAGGTTGAATAAAATAAATAAACATATGAATGAATATTTTATTCCCTGGATTATTTTTGTTGGGGCAAAATAATGATATAGTTTGGCGCTTTGAAATACAGTTATGTTAATCATAATAAAGTTACAAAGTTAAAAAATAATATCGAAATATTGTAAAATCAAACTTTTCCCCTCATAAGTTGTATCAAAACAACATATTGAGGAAATTGATATGACAGATTTTTAAACTTTGATATGGAAAGATACCCCAGCCCTGTTGTCTCACCAGAGAAGATGAGCAGAAGTCTTTCTATCTGATGATAAAAAAACCTCTAGGTATGATTACGAAAATGTTTTAAATAACTATCATCTACAAAAGTTTTATAACAATGTAATATATAAAATGTTAACATAAAACGTCTTCTGTTATGATGTGAAGGGTTAATATAAAAACAGGGAAAATCTGTTCCAACTGACCAGCAGAGAACAAAGAATAAGCAATAGATAAGATTAAAATCAAGGAAAATATGACACAACCTCCAATGGGGAATGACAAGCGTATAAGCGTATAAAGTTAAAAACTCTTTTAACTTTGTTTATACGTTTGTGTTATTCCCCATTGGAAATCGATGTTGTGTCATATTTTCCTGTATTTTAATTGTGAACTTGACTTACTCATTCTTTCCTTTCTCTTGACAATTTTTCATTTTCCCGCCCTCTTCCTTTTAGAGGAGTTTTTATTATACAACTGGTCCACTGTTTCAGCTTGGACCAGTGGCAACTGAGTTGGCTGTATTTTCAAACTTACAGCTTGACCAAGGTATTTGCAGGCTGGATTTTGCCAACGGACTGGTGCTAAATTTGAGCCCTGCTAGGAGCTAATTCAGATTGACTTTATAGATATGCAACATGTACTGCATTTTGCTAGTATTGCAGCCAGGCAAATTATTTTGATTTGATTTCATTTGAATTGTTCGGGTTTTAACAACCCTGGATAACCTAAGAAAGCCTCTATTGAAGCTTATTTCCATTGGGGTCCATTTGAACACCGGGACGGGTTGGGAATAGTCAGGGGTTAACACCCTACTCTTTTTGAAACTGGCTGTGAGATACATGTACATGTATGGCTCTCTGCACACAGGACCGACGGCTTAACATCCCCTCCAAAGGACGGAGTACTTTCATGATTCATTAACCCAATTATAATGAACCATGGGGGAGAGCGGAAGTCTGAATTTAATCTACAGAGGTTGCCAATTAATTTCAGACTTTTTTTTTCCAAGTCAATATCCCAGCAAATCGCCACCGCCGGGAGTTGAACCTGGGACCTCATGCACTACAGGCAAGTACCCTAACCATTGCGCCACGCCCTCCACTTACTCCATACTCCCCCCAGTATATGGCTACAATATATCTTCCCCAACTGGAGTGAGTATTTCAAGTTTGAAACCCATTCCACAGGATGAGTGATTTCAAATGGGTTATCCCATAGATTTTTTGAGGGTGGTTGGCTGAAATTGTAAAATGTCTTTCTTTTGACTTCATGATATGGTTAGCCTTGATTCAAGACTTCTGCTGTTATAATGCATCATCTATAGAAAGCCTGAGGACTTGGAGCAAGTGTAGATATGGTACATTCGTAATTTAATATCAAGCAAAGACCAAATTATTGATAAGATCTGATGAGAGGAAAAAAATCAATCCAGTCAACCAGATTATTTCAGCATACCTGGGAGCAACCAATGTTGCGGTCAGTACCACTGACCTTCAGGTGGGTTGTGATGTTAAACACCTTGAGTCCCGATGACGTCACCTTGTGACATCATTTGGTGAGGTAGAGTTCAGATCTGATATTTTTTTCACACACCTGATTCTTTTAAATCCCCACATTGAAAAAAAACCATTGTTTCTCAGGAACAATACAGCCCATAGGCCAGACCATGACCAGACAACATGCGTAGGCATGACTAGTCTTGCAAATGATCTGTAGAACTTCCCCCTATACATGCTATAGGCCATCCAATATGCCATTGGTACTGGTCAGTTAAATACTCTCATTTCCACACCTGTTTTTCCAAAGTGTGGCTTTAAGAATCAGAATGTGGCCTTGTTAAAACTAGTAAAAACTTAATAAAACTATCAAACAAAGCCTAAGTGGACGCACCAGCAATGGAGTTCCAGTACTGTCCTTACAAATTTTTATTCGGTCAGGTCACCATAATAAAAGGGGGTACATATTAGTGTCCAAACCCAGAATATCCCTGGGACTGGAAATATTTACTGGTCCGGTATGGTCCAGGGAGTGTATTGTCTGGTTGAGCGGGGTTGGGTTTGGGCTACTTTACATTCAGGCCAGAGAAATAATTTCAAATCAGTAAATGCATACCAGGACTTTTGCAAATTTTCATTCATTTAAAAATACTCCCCGCCTATAGGTAAACTCTAAGTCTCTGACACAGATAATGCACTACGCTGTTTCTGTACTTTAAAAAGTTCATAGACTCACTATACCATGGTCTTGACAAAAAGGTCTGGTCAGGTCCGGACTAGAAAAATCCTTGTGGGTTGGAGTATATCAGGTTTGCCTTAAAAAGTTTGGGTTGGGTTGGGTTCGGGAGTGGATGGGAAGTCTGGGATCAGGGTGAAGAAAATCTTACCCCACAGGGCTAAATAATATACTATTCCCATATTATTTATTCAATCAAAAACTATTGTATGATACATAGGGCTACTAGTACCGTATTCATTCCATTAATCACCCAGGGTGGGTGCAGTGTTGCCAAAACTTTTGAGCGTCAAGGCGCGGCGCATTGACTCGCCAGGCCGTGGTAAAGGATTCTCAAGTAGCCCAATTTTTTAAGCTTCCAAAAAAGCGCCCAATACCGGATATTTGGGCGGATTTCCCCGAATTTAGAAAGCAAAACACCCAATTGGGCGGAAAAGCACTTGACTTTAAAGCTTCCGGTACTTACTGGGAAGTTACTGACCGATCAATAAATGGTCACAAAACCCATTGTAATTTCAATTTGGAGCTTCAAAGACTCAAAACCTTTATAAATCGGCTAAATTGAAAGGAAAATACATCAAGTTAGTGCCGCGGCCTGAGGCTGGCAAAAGTAGCCCAATTTTAGACAAGTAGCGGCATGCTTTTTTGAGTAGCGGCAAGTGATCGCCAAGTAGCCCAATTGTGCGCCTAAGGCGCGGCGTTGGCATCACTTGGTGGGTGGGCATTTATTTTTCATATTGATTACATAATTGCATACGTAAAAATGGCTCAAAATATTGATTTAATATGTAGACTGTTCTGTGTTTGATGTGTAGTTGGATCCTGCACCTTATGATATATGATCATTGTGTTAGATCCTGCACATAATGATGGATGATCATGGGTAGTAAACTCGCTTGGTGGGCGCTTATAGGGGCATGGGCGGTAAATGGAACAAATACTGTACTAAATACACGGCAGAATGAACGGCTAGTATTATATGCCATTTATTTGAGGCTGCTCAATTTGAATTAGAAATACAATGAAGAAAACAGTTTTGAGTTGAATTCAGTAGCAGGGTCAGGTTTATTTTAAATCACAACTTACATAGGCCTATTCTATCAAAATATTGATGAGTTGGTCTACGTTTTGAGTTTTAATGTCTGCATATTGCTTATCTCTTTATTGCTATAGTCTTTGATGCTCCATCAGGTAAATTTACTGCTCAAAAACTGCTACATTTGATAAAATATTTATAAGATAAAATGTTTGATTGAACTTTTTTTCCATGTAATATGTTTTTGTCTTCTTTATACCAAGGACACCCACCCACAGAATTCCTGATGTTTTGTTTGCTCCTAAGCCAAAGAATGTTTGAATTTAATGAGTCATTGTTACCTGAAAATACCAGGATTCGTTAACAGAAATTGAAAGTAGAATTTAACCGTGGAAATTTCCATGGTTTAATGGCTGGGGTATGAACGTTTGGACAGTATTTATTTTGGGACATTAGATCACATCAGACATATCGAATTGCATTCTGAATACGAAGAATGTCATTCTGATATCAAATAATTTTGATTTTTGAAATTCGCAATTTAATACACATTTTATGGCAAATCATTAAAATTGATATTTTTGATATTTAACAGTACTTGAAGTAAACTTTATAAATCTGATGATTTATACTTAAAGTGTATGTAGGTGGGATGAAAAGTCGACGATCAATTGAAAAATTTGACCTTTAGTTATTGAAGATATGGATTTTTTTCCCAAAACACCAAAAAAAAAAATTAGGTCTTTTTGGGAAAGAAATCCATATCTTCAATATGAAAGGTCAAAATTTTTAATTGACCGTCGGCTTTTCCTCCCTGCTACATACACTTTAAGAATATATCATTAGATTTATATAATTTACTTCGAGGACTGTTATATATCAAAAATTTGAAAAATATCAAATTTTTATAATTTGTCATAAAATTTGTATTATATTGTGATTTTTAAAAATGAAAATTATTTGATATCAGAAAGACATGCTTCGTATTCAGAATGCAATTCGATAGGTCTGAGATGCTTTCATGTCCCACAAAAAATACTGTCGAAACGCAATAAACGCTCATTTTGGATCCCTTAACTGTACAAAGTTCATATTCTGATAAATTACATGGAGACTGTGTAATGAAATAGATTTGTGTGCACGCTTCATACACATTTAGAATTCTGATAACACTGTAGATTGTTTCAAACCTGTACGTGCATCTATGCTAAATGTAGTAAATGCTTGTACAATGTAACACAATAAAAAAATGCCCATTCATAAGTGACAAAATAACATGGTGATTCCGGGGACATATTTAATTAAACTGCGCACAAAAAGTATCCGTACACTCAAAACAAAAGCAATATCTTAGACACTAAGCCTAAATTACAAAATAAAGTAATCAAAAGATTGAGGAGCATTCAATACATACAGGATAAGGCAACAAAGCTAAGTGAATTTGCAACAAGAATTGGTTTGAAAAGTAATACCAAGAAAGCTGAAGTGCTGAGAATAAACAGCAAATCCAACACCAGGATAGTCTTAGCAGACCAGCAGCTGAGCGAGGTAGAGAAGTATACATAACTAGGCACCAATGTTAACAACCAAGGAGGAGGGGTGAAGACATGAACAACATTTGCAAGGCAATGGGATCATTCATGAAGCTCAAACAAATTTGGAATGTAAGCAAGCTTACTATAGGAACCAAACTTAAACTGTTTCTATCACTGTGAAACTTGGAAAAGCAATGATAGTGATAACAGGAAGTTGGACACTTCTCAGGAAATTATTGATGATCAGATGACCATATGCGATATCAAACAATGACCTACTAAAGAAAAGTAAAATGAACCAGGATAGTGAAGAAGTAAAAAGAATGAGATGTAAATGGATTGGCCATGTGGTAAAGGGTGGATGACAACATATGTCACTACATGACAGCACTTTCCTGGGCTACAGAAGGTAAAAGGAAAGTTAGTCACCCTACTAATAGTGAAGAAGTAAAAAGAATGAGATGTAAATGGATTGGCCATGTGGTAAAGGGTGGATGACAACATATGTCACTACATGACAGCACTTTCCTGGGCTACAGAAGGCAAAAGGAAAGTTAGTCACCCTACTAATAGTGAAGAAGTAAAAAGAATGAGATGTAAATGGATTGGCCATGTGGTAAAGGGTGGATGACAACATATGTCACTACATGACAGCACTTTCCTGGGCTACAGAAGGCAAAAGGAAAGTTAGTCACCCTACTAATAGTGAAGAAGTAAAAAGAATGAGATGTAAATGGATTGGCCATGTGGTAAAGGGTGGATGACAACATATGTCACTACATGACAGCACTTTCCTGGGCTACAGAAGGTAAAAGGAAAGTTAGTCACCCTACTAATAGTGAAGAAGTAAAAAGAATGAGATGTAAATGGATTGGCCATGTGGTAAAGGGTGGATGACAACATATGTCACTACATGACAGCACTTTCCTGGGCTACAGAAGGTAAAAGGAAAGTTAGTCACCCTACTAATAGTGAAGAAGTAAAAAGAATGAGATGTAAATGGATTGGCCATGTGGTAAAGGGTGGATGACAACATATGTCACTACATGACAGCACTTTCCTGGGCTACAGAAGGCAAAAGGAAAGTTAGTCACCCTACTAATAGTGAAGAAGTAAAAAGAATGAGATGTAAATGGATTGGCCATGTGGTAAAGGGTGGATGACAACATATGTCACTACATGACAGCACTTTCCTGGGCTACAGAAGGCAAAAGGAAAGTTAGTCACCCTACTAATAGTGAAGAAGTAAAAAGAATGAGATGTAAATGGATTGGCCATGTGGTAAAGGGTGGATGACAACATATGTCACTACATGACAGCACTTTCCTGGGCTACAGAAGGCAAAAGGAAAGTTAGTCACCCTACTAATAGTGAAGAAGTAAAAAGAATGAGATGTAAATGGATTGGCCATGTGGTAAAGGATGGATGACAACATATGTCACTACATGACAGCACTTTCCTGGGCTACAGAAGGTAAAAGGAAAGTTAGTCACCCTACTAATAGTGAAGAAGTAAAAAGAATGAGATGTAAATGGATTGGCCATGTGGTAAAGGATGGATGACAACATATGTCACTACATGACAGCACTTTCCTGGGCTACAGAAGGCAAAAAGGAAAGTTAGTCACCCTACTAATAGTGAAGAAGTAAAAAGAATGAGATGTAAATGGATTGGCCATGTGGTAAAGGGTGGATGACAACATATGTCACTACATGACAGCACTTTCCTGGGCTACAGAAGGTAAAAGGAAAGTTAGTCACCCTACTAATAGTGAAGAAGTAAAAAGAATGAGATGTAAATGGATTGGCCATGTGGTAAAGGGTGGATGACAACATATGTCACTACATGACAGCACTTTCCTGGGCTACAGAAGGCAAAAGGAAAGTTAGTCACCCTACTAATAGTGAAGAAGTAAAAAGAATGAGATGTAAATGGATTGGCCATGTGGTAAAGGGTGGATGACAACATATGTCACTACATGACAGCACTTTCCTGGGCTACAGAAGGCAAAAGGAAAGTTAGTCACCCTACTAATAGTGAAGAAGTAAAAAGAATGAGATGTAAATGGATTGGCCATGTGGTAAAGGGTGGATGACAACATATGTCACTACATGACAGCACTTTCCTGGGCTACAGAAGGCAAAAGGAAAGTTAGTCACCCTACTAATAGTGAAGAAGTAAAAAGAATGAGATGTAAATGGATTGGCCATGTGGTAAAGGATGGATGACAACATATGTCACTACATGACAGCACTTTCCTGGGCTACAGAAGGCAAAAGGAAAGTTAGTCACCCTACTAATAGTGAAGAAGTAAAAAGAATGAGATGTAAATGGATTGGCCATGTGGTAAAGGGTGGATGACAACATATGTCACTACATGACAGCACTTTCCTGGGCTACAGAAGGCAAAAGGAAAGTTAGTCACCCTACTAATAGTGAAGAAGTAAAAAGAATGAGATGTAAATGGATTGGCCATGTGGTAAAGGATGGATGACAACATATGTCACTACATGACAGCACTTTCCTGGGCTACAGAAGGCAAAAGGAAAGTTAGTCACCCTACTAATAGTGAAGAAGTAAAAAGAATGAGATGTAAATGGATTGGCCATGTGGTAAAGGGTGGATGACAACATATGTCACTACATGACAGCACTTTCCTGGGCTACAGAAGGCAAAAGGAAAGTTAGTCACCCTACTAATAGTGAAGAAGTAAAAAGAATGAGATGTAAATGGATTGGCCATGTGGTAAAGGGTGGATGACAACATATGTCACTACATGACAGCACTTTCCTGGGCTACAGAAGGCAAAAGGAAAGTTAGTCACCCTACTAATAGTGAAGAAGTAAAAAGAATGAGATGTAAATGGATTGGCCATGTGGTAAAGGGTGGATGACAACATATGTCACTACATGACAGCACTTTCCTGGGCTACAGAAGGTAAAAGGAAAGTTAGTCACCCTACTAATAGTGAAGAAGTAAAAAGAATGAGATGTAAATGGATTGGCCATGTGGTAAAGGGTGGATGACAACATATGTCACTACATGACAGCACTTTCCTGGGCTACAGAAGGTAAAAGGAAAGTTAGTCACCCTACTAATAGTGAAGAAGTAAAAAGAATGAGATGTAAATGGATTGGCCATGTGGTAAAGGGTGGATGACAACATATGTCACTACATGACAGCACTTTCCTGGGCTACAGAAGGTAAAAGGAAAGTTAGTCACCCTACTAATAGTGAAGAAGTAAAAAGAATGAGATGTAAATGGATTGGCCATGTGGTAAAGGGTGGATGACAACATATGTCACTACATGACAGCACTTTCCTGGGCTACAGAAGGTAAAAGGAAAGTTAGTCACCCTACTAATAGTGAAGAAGTAAAAAGAATGAGATGTAAATGGATTGGCCATGTGGTAAAGGGTGGATGACAACATATGTCACTACATGACAGCACTTTCCTGGGCTACAGAAGGCAAAAGGAAAGTTAGTCACCCTACTAATAGTGAAGAAGTAAAAAGAATGAGATGTAAATGGATTGGCCATGTGGTAAAGGGTGGATGACAACATATGTCACTACATGACAGCACTTTCCTGGGCTACAGAAGGCAAAAGGAAAGTTAGTCACCCTACTAATAGTGAAGAAGTAAAAAGAATGAGATGTAAATGGATTGGCCATGTGGTAAAGGGTGGATGACAACATATGTCACTACATGACAGCACTTTCCTGGGCTACAGAAGGTAAAAGGAAAGTTAGTCACCCTACTAATAGTGAAGAAGTAAAAAAGAATGAGATGTAAATGGATTGGCCATGTGGTAAAGGGTGGATGACAACATATGTCACTACATGACAGCACTTTCCTGGGCTACAGAAGGCAAAAGGAAAGTTAGTCACCCTACTAATAGTGAAGAAGTAAAAAGAATGAGATGTAAATGGATTGGCCATGTGGTAAAGGGTGGATGACAACATATGTCACTACATGACAGCACTTTCCTGGGCTACAGAAGGCAAAAGGAAAGTTAGTCACCCTACTAATAGTGAAGAAGTAAAAAGAATGAGATGTAAATGGATTGGCCATGTGGTAAAGGATGGATGACAACATATGTCACTACATGACAGCACTTTCCTGGGCTACAGAAGGCAAAAGGAAAGTTAGTCACCCTACTAATAGTGAAGAAGTAAAAAGAATGAGATGTAAATGGATTGGCCATGTGGTAAAGGGTGGATGACAACATATGTCACTACATGACAGCACTTTCCTGGGCTACAGAAGGTAAAAGGAAAGTTAGTCACCCTACTAATAGTGAAGAAGTAAAAAGAATGAGATGTAAATGGATTGGCCATGTGGTAAAGGATGGATGACAACATATGTCACTACATGACAGCACTTTCCTGGGCTACAGAAGGCAAAAGGAAAGTTAGTCACCCTACTAATAGTGAAGAAGTAAAAAGAATGAGATGTAAATGGATTGGCCATGTGGTAAAGGATGGATGACAACATATGTCACTACATGACAGCACTTTCCTGGGCTACAGAAGGCAAAAGGAAAGTTAGTCACCCTACTAATAGTGAAGAAGTAAAAAGAATGAGATGTAAATGGATTGGCCATGTGGTAAAGGATGGATGACAACATATGTCACTACATGACAGCACTTTCCTGGGCTACAGAAGGCAAAAGGAAAGTTAGTCACCCTACTAATAGTGAAGAAGTAAAAAGAATGAGATGTAAATGGATTGGCCATGTGGTAACGCATTGGATGACAACATATGTCACTACATGACAGCACTTTCCTGGGCTACAGAAGGCAAAAGGAAAGTTAGTCACCCTACTAATAGTGAAGAAGTAAAAAGAATGAGATGTAAATGGATTGGCCATGTGGTAAAGGATGGATGACAACATATGTCACTACATGACAGCACTTTCCTGGGCTACAGAAGGTAAAAGGAAAGTTAGTCACCCTACTAATAGTGAAGAAGTAAAAAGAATGAGATGTAAATGGATTGGCCATGTGGTAAAGGGTGGATGACAACATATGTCACTACATGACAGCACTTTCCTGGGCTACAGAAGGCAAAAGGAAAGTTAGTCACCCTACTAATAGTGAAGAAGTAAAAAGAATGAGATGTAAATGGATTGGCCATGTGGTAAAGGATGGATGACAACATATGTCACTACATGACAGCACTTTCCTGGGCTACAGAAGGCAAAAGGAAAGTTAGTCACCCTACTAATAGTGAAGAAGTAAAAAGAATGAGATGTAAATGGATTGGCCATGTGGTAAAGGGTGGATGACAACATATGTCACTACATGACAGCACTTTCCTGGGCTACAGAAGGCAAAAGGAAAGTTAGTCACCCTACTAATAGTGAAGAAGTAAAAAGAATGAGATGTAAATGGATTGGCCATGTGGTAAAGGGTGGATGACAACATATGTCACTACATGACAGCACTTTCCTGGGCTACAGAAGGTAAAAGGAAAGTTAGTCACCCTACTAATAGTGAAGAAGTAAAAAGAATGAGATGTAAATGGATTGGCCATGTGGTAAAGGATGGATGACAACATATGTCACTACATGACAGCACTTTCCTGGGCTACAGAAGGCAAAAGGAAAGTTAGTCACCCTACTAATAGTGAAGAAGTAAAAAAGAATGAGATGTAAATGGATTGGCCATGTGGTAAAGGGTGGATGACAACATATGTCACTACATGACAGCACTTTCCTGGGCTACAGAAGGCAAAAGGAAAGTTAGTCACCCTACTAATAGTGAAGAAGTAAAAAGAATGAGATGTAAATGGATTGGCCATGTGGTAAAGGGTGGATGACAACATATGTCACTACATGACAGCACTTTCCTGGGCTACAGAAGGCAAAAGGAAAGTTAGTCACCCTACTAATAGTGAAGAAGTAAAAAAGAATGAGATGTAAATGGATTGGCCATGTGGTAAAGGGTGGATGACAACATATGTCACTACATGACAGCACTTTCCTGGGCTACAGAAGGTAAAAGGAAAGTTAGTCACCCTACTAATAGTGAAGAAGTAAAAAGAATGAGATGTAAATGGATTGGCCATGTGGTAAAGGGTGGATGACAACATATGTCACTACATGACAGCACTTTCCTGGGCTACAGAAGGCAAAAGGAAAGTTAGTCACCCTACTAATAGTGAAGAAGTAAAAAGAATGAGATGTAAATGGATTGGCCATGTGGTAAAGGGTGGATGACAACATATGTCACTACATGACAGCACTTTCCTGGGCTACAGAAGGCAAAAGGAAAGTTAGTCACCCTACTAATAGTGAAGAAGTAAAAAGAATGAGATGTAAATGGATTGGCCATGTGGTAAAGGATGGATGACAACATATGTCACTACATGACAGCACTTTCCTGGGCTACAGAAGGCAAAAGGAAAGTTAGTCACCCTACTAATAGTGAAGAAGTAAAAAGAATGAGATGTAAATGGATTGGCCATGTGGTAAAGGGTGGATGACAACATATGTCACTACATGACAGCACTTTCCTGGGCTACAGAAGGCAAAAGGAAAGTTAGTCACCCTACTAATAGTGAAGAAGTAAAAAGAATGAGATGTAAATGGATTGGCCATGTGGTAAAGGGTGGATGACAACATATGTCACTACATGACAGCACTTTCCTGGGCTCCAGAAGGTAAAAGGAAAGTTAGTCACCCTACTAATAGTGAAGAAGTAAAAAGAATGAGATGTAAATGGATTGGCCATGTGGTAAAGGGTGGATGACAACATATGTCACTACATGACAGCACTTTCCTGGGCTACAGAAGGTAAAAGGAAAGTTAGTCACCCTACTAATAGTGAAGAAGTAAAAAGAATGAGATGTAAATGGATTGGCCATGTGGTAAAGGGTGGATGACAACATATGTCACTACATGACAGCACTTTCCTGGGCTACACAGAAGGCAAAAGGAAAGTTAGTCACCCTACTAATAGTGAAGAAGTAAAAAGAATGAGATGTAAATGGATTGGCCATGTGGTAAAGGGTGGATGACAACATATGTCACTACATGACAGCACTTTCCTGGGCTACAGAAGGCAAAAGGAAAGTTAGTCACCCTACTAATAGTGAAGAAGTAAAAAGAATGAGATGTAAATGGATTGGCCATGTGGTAAAGGGTGGATGACAACATATGTCACTACATGACAGCACTTTCCTGGGCTACAGAAGGTAAAAGGAAAGTTAGTCACCCTACTAATAGTGAAGAAGTAAAAAGAATGAGATGTAAATGGATTGGCCATGTGGTAAAGGGTGGATGACAACATATGTCACTACATGACAGCACTTTCCTGGGCTACAGAAGGCAAAAGGAAAGTTAGTCACCCTACTAATAGTGAAGAAGTAAAAAGAATGAGATGTAAATGGATTGGCCATGTGGTAAAGGGTGGATGACAACATATGTCCATGTGTAAAGGACTACATGACAGCACTTTCCTGGGCTACAGAAGGTAAAAAGGAAAGTTAGTCACCCTACTAATAGTGAAGAAGTAAAAAAAAGAATGAGATGTAAATGGATTGGCCATGTGGTAAAGGGTGGATGACAACATATGTCACTACATGACAGCACTTTCCTGGGCTACAGAAGGTAAAAGGAAAGTTAGTCACCCTACTAATAGTGAAGAAGTAGAAAGAATGAGATGTAAATGGATTGGCCATGTGGTAAAGGGTGGATGACAACATATGTCACTACATGACAGCACTTTCCTGGGCTACAGAAGGCAAAAGGAAAGTTAGTCACCCTACTAATAGTGAAGAAGTAAAAAGAATGAGATGTAAATGGATTGGCCATGTGGTAAAGGGTGGATGACAACATATGTCACTACATGACAGCACTTTCCTGGGCTACAGAAGGTAAAAGGAAAGTTAGTCACCCTACTAATAGTGAAGAAGTAAAAAGAATGAGATGTAAATGGATTGGCCATGTGGTAAAGGGTGGATGACAACATATGTCACTACATGACAGCACTTTCCTGGGCTACAGAAGGTAAAAGGAAAGTTAGTCACCCTACTAATAGTGAAGAAGTAAAAAGAATGAGATGTAAATGGATTGGCCATGTGGTAAAGGGTGGATGACAACATATGTCACTACATGACAGCACTTTCCTGGGCTACAGAAGGCAAAAGGAAAGTTAGTCACCCTACTAATAGTGAAGAAGTAAAAAGAATGAGATGTAAATGGATTGGCCATGTGGTAAAGGGTGGATGACAACATATGTCACTACATGACAGCACTTTCCTGGGCTACAGAAGGCAAAAGGAAAGTTAGTCACCCTACTAATAGTGAAGAAGTAAAAAGAATGAGATGTAAATGGATTGGCCATGTGGTAAAGGGTGGATGACAACATATGTCACTACATGACAGCACTTTCCTGGGCTACAGAAGGCAAAAGGAAAGTTAGTCACCCTACTAATAGTGAAGAAGTAAAAAGAATGAGATGTAAATGGATTGGCCATGTGGTAAAGGATGGATGACAACATATGTCACTACATGACAGCACTTTCCTGGGCTACAGAAGGTAAAAGGAAAGTTAGTCACCCTACTAATAGTGAAAAAGTAAAAAGAATGAGATGTAAATGGATTGGCCATGTGGTAAAGGATGGATGACAACATATGTCACTACATGACAGCACTTTCCTGGGCTACAGAAGGCAAAAGGAAAGTTAGTCACCCTACTAATAGTGAAGAAGTAAAAAGAATGAGATGTAAATGGATTGGCCATGTGGTAAAGGGTGGATGACAACATATGTCACTACATGACAGCACTTTCCTGGGCTACAGAAGGCAAAAGGAAAGTTAGTCACCCTACTAATAGTGAAGAAGTAAAAAGAATGAGATGTAAATGGATTGGCCATGTGGTAAAGGGTGGATGACAACATATGTCACTACATGACAGCACTTTCCTGGGCTACAGAAGGTAAAAGGAAAGTTAGTCACCCTACTAATAGTGAAGAAGTAAAAAGAATGAGATGTAAATGGATTGGCCATGTGGTAAAGGGTGGATGACAACATATGTCACTACATGACAGCACTTTCCTGGGCTACAGAAGGCAAAAGGAAAGTTAGTCACCCTACTAATAGTGAAGAAGTTGAAGAAGTAAAAAGAATGAGATGTAAATGGATTGGCCATGTGGTAAAGGATGGATGACAACATATGTCACTACATGACAGCACTTTCCTGGGCTACAGAAGGTAAAAGGAAAGTTAGTCACCCTACTAATAGTGAAGAAGTAAAAAGAATGAGATGTAAATGGATTGGCCATGTGGTAAAGGGTGGATGACAACATATGTCACTACATGACAGCACTTTCCTGGGCTACAGAAGGCAAAAGGAAAGTTAGTCACCCTACTAATAGTGAAGAAGTAAAAAGAATGAGATGTAAATGGATTGGCCATGTGGTAAAGGATGGATGACAACATATGTCACTACATGACAGCACTTTCCTGGGCTACAGAAGGCAAAAGGAAAGTTAGTCACCCTACTAATAGTGAAGAAGTAAAAAGAATGAGATGTAAATGGATTGGCCATGTGGTAAAGGGTGGATGACAACATATGTCACTACATGACAGCACTTTCCTGGGCTACAGAAGGCAAAAGGAAAGTTAGTCACCCTACTAATAGTGAAGAAGTAAAAAGAATGAGATGTAAATGGATTGGCCATGTGGTAAAGGATGGATGACAACATATGTCACTACATGACAGCACTTTCCTGGGCTACAGAAGGCAAAAGGAAAGTTAGTCACCCTACTAATAGTGAAGAAGTAAAAAGAATGAGATGTAAATGGATTGGCCATGTGGTAAAGGGTGGATGACAACATATGTCACTACATGACAGCACTTTCCTGGGCTACAGAAGGTAAAAGGAAAGTTAGTCACCCTACTAATAGTGAAGAAGTAAAAAAGAATGAGATGTAAATGGATTGGCCATGTGGTAAAGGGTGGATGACAACATATGTCACTACATGACAGCACTTTCCTGGGCTACAGAAGGCAAAAGGAAAGTTAGTCACCCTACTAATAGTGAAGAAGTAAAAAGAATGAGATGTAAATGGATTGGCCATGTGGTAAAGGGTGGATGACAACATATGTCACTACATGACAGCACTTTCCTGGGCTACAGAAGGCAAAAGGAAAGTTAGTCACCCTACTAATAGTGAAGAAGTAAAAAAATGAGATGTAAATGGATTGGCCATGTGGTAAAGGATGGATGACAACATATGTCACTACATGACAGCACTTTCCTGGGCTACAGAAGGTAAAAGGAAAGTTAGTCACCCTACTAATAGTGAAGAAGTAAAAAGAATGAGATGTAAATGGATTGGCCATGTGGTAAAGGATGGATGACAACATATGTCACTACATGACAGCACTTTCCTGGGCTACAGAAGGCAAAAGGAAAGTTAGTCACCCTACTAATAGTGAAGAAGTAAAAAGAATGAGATGTAAATGGATTGGCCATGTGGTAAAGGGTGGATGACAACATATGTCACTACATGACAGCACTTTCCTGGGCTACAGAAGGCAAAAGGAAAGTTAGTCACCCTACTAATAGTGAAGAAGTAAAAAGAATGAGATGTAAATGGATTGGCTATGTGGTAAAGGGTGGATGACAACATATGTCACTACATGACAGCACTTTCCTGGGCTCCAGAAGGTAAAAGGAAAGTTAGTCACCCTACTAATAGTGAAGAAGTAAAAAGAATGAGATGTAAATGGATTGGCCATGTGGTAAAGGGTGGATGACAACATATGTCACTACATGACAGCACTTTCCTGGGCTACAGAAGGTAAAAGGAAAGTTAGTCACCCTACTAATAGTGAAGAAGTAAAAAGAATGAGATGTAAATGGATTGGCCATGTGGTAAAGGGTGGATGACAACATATGTCACTACATGACAGCACTTTCCTGGGCTACAGAAGGCAAAAGGAAAGTTAGTCACCCTACTAATAGTGAAGAAGTAAAAAGAATGAGATGTAAATGGATTGGCCATGTGGTAAAGGGTGGATGACAACATATGTCACTACATGACAGCACTTTCCTGGGCTACAGAAGGCAAAAGGAAAGTTAGTCACCCTACTAATAGTGAAGAAGTAAAAAGAATGAGATGTAAATGGATTGGCCATGTGGTAAAGGGTGGATGACAACATATGTCACTACATGACAGCACTTTCCTGGGCTACAGAAGGTAAAAGGAAAGTTAGTCACCCTACTAATAGTGAAGAAGTAAAAAGAATGAGATGTAAATGGATTGGCCATGTGGTAAAGGGTGGATGACAACATATGTCACTACATGACAGCACTTTCCTGGGCTACAGAAGGCAAAAGGAAAGTTAGTCACCCTACTAATAGTGAAGAAGTAAAAAGAATGAGATGTAAATGGATTGGCCATGTGGTAAAGGGTGGATGACAACATATGTCACTACATGACAGCACTTTCCTGGGCTACAGAAGGTAAAAGGAAAGTTAGTCACCCTACTAATAGTGAAGAAGTAAAAAGAATGAGATGTAAATGGATTGGCCATGTGGTAAAGGGTGGATGACAACATATGTCACTACATGACAGCACTTTCCTGGGCTACAGAAGGTAAAAGGAAAGTTAGTCACCCTACTAATAGTGAAGAAGTAAAAAGAATGAGATGTAAATGGATTGGCCATGTGGTAAAGGGTGGATGACAACATATGTCACTACATGACAGCACTTTCCTGGGCTACAGAAGGCAAAAGGAAAGTTAGTCACCCTACTAATAGTGAAGAAGTAAAAAGAATGAGATGTAAATGGATTGGCCATGTGGTAAAGGGTGGATGACAACATATGTCACTACATGACAGCACTTTCCTGGGCTACAGAAGGCAAAAGGAAAGTTAGTCACCCTACTAATAGTGAAGAAGTAAAAAGAATGAGATGTAAATGGATTGGCCATGTGGTAAAGGGTGGATGACAACATATGTCACTACATGACAGCACTTTCCTGGGCTACAGAAGGCAAAAGGAAAGTTAGTCACCCTACTAATAGTGAAGAAGTAAAAAGAATGAGATGTAAATGGATTGGCCATGTGGTAAAGGGTGGATGACAACATATGTCACTACATGACAGCACTTTCCTGGGCTACAGAAGGCAAAAGGAAAGTTAGTCACCCTACTAATAGTGAAGAAGTAAAAAGAATGAGATGTAAATGGATTGGCCATGTGGTAAAGGGTGGATGACAACATATGTCACTACATGACAGCACTTTCCTGGGCTACAGAAGGCAAAAGGAAAGTTAGTCACCCTACTAATAGTGAAGAAGTAAAAAGAATGAGATGTAAATGGATTGGCCATGTGGTAAAGGGTGGATGACAACATATGTCACTACATGACAGCACTTTCCTGGGCTACAGAAGGCAAAAGGAAAGTTAGTCGCCCTAAGACAACGTGGAGGCAGACAGTGGGAAAAGAAAGGAAGAATCTGGGGTGTGGTGGAGGTCATGGAACAACAGGGACAGGCCAAGGAGGAGACTTGCAACCTTATGAGGATAGGTAAATGTAAGATGGAGAAATTTGTTCTGCATATTTTGATACCTCATTCAGCATGATGCAACTTTATGTTCCCAACTTACACCAATTTTAATGAAAAACAAGAGCATTTCAAAAGTGACAAAAGGTTTACATAGACTTTTTCCTCAAACCATGGTAATTATGAGCACAGCGAGTGGGTGTTGATATGTCACATTGTAATGAGCACATTACAAAAATTTGTGGGAATCGCCCTCAAGGAAGAAATATCCCAAATGTGTTACTTTTGAAATGCTCTCTCTTTCTTTTTCCATTCAAATTGGAATAACTTGAGGGAATAAATTGGCATCGTACAGAATGAGGTGTCAAAATATGCAAACCAAAATTATCCATCTGTTGATTACTTTATTTTGTAATTTAGGTTTAGTGTCTTCAAGATATTGATTTTGTTTGATTTCAGTGTACAGATACTTTTCGTATAGTAGATCTACCAAAGCACATGCAAAGGTGTGAAATAGGGCATACACCATGTGTGACTTTGTCCCACAGAGGCATACAAGATATATCTGTATGGGGTAGAATGAAAAATTGAAAAGTCATACCCCTGACCCACCCTGAAAAAGATTAAGAGAAATGTGTGTGTAACATGTGAACATTTTTGATATTATGCTATTTTGGCCTATACAGGGTGATTTAAAATGAACTGTACCCAACTTCAAAAATTAAAATTAAATACTTACCGACATTTAAATATTTTGTGTCTGTAAGCTTCACAGGATAGTATGTTTCCTATTATTGGGGAAAAAATCATGTCTTTAACTCTAATGGTTTTGAAGAAAAGTACATTCTTAGAAAACACACCAATAACGATGTTGCGGTAGAGAACACGGATAAAGTTAGCTCCGTGTGTTGGTCTAAAAATGGGATGATAACTTGAAAATGCGATATCTTCTGACTAAAACCATTTATTATCAAAATTCAAAATTTCTACTACAGAACACTTATCACTGCTTTCTGTGATAGTTTTTTGATATGTACAATCTCCGCAAATATATATAAAAAATGGGTGACGTTGGGTACAGTTCATTTTAAATCACCCAGTAGGTAAAGTGGTAGATTTTGGTCTTAATCGGACTAGTAAAAGGAGATACTCCACATGGAAGGCCAGATTCACATCAATGTGGATTGATTTTAATAGTATGTAATAATTCTTGGCAAAGAATAACACAATTAAAATTTGACCAAAATCATACATTATGGCTTTAATTATAAGATGCCATGCAGTGTGCTCAAATTTAATGTGGACCTGACCATTTTTAGAACAGGGGTAACCAACCTTTTTGTACAGAAGGCTGTATACAGTGTTTTTGCTCAATTTTGTTTTGATATTATGTTTTATTGTTATTTTTGGTAAGAAAATACTTCATGGGCCATGTTGGCTACTTCTGGTTTATAGAATGCACAAATATGTACATACAAAAAGACAAATGAGGGAATTGCTGATATTGAAGGAATGATTATTACTGGAAATTGCAAATTACAGGATCCAACATTTTTCTAAGATTAGCTTGGCTTATTACAACAAGAGTTGAATGTATATAATTTCTTTTTCCATATTATACCCTATCACTTCTGTTCAGTTAGTTCAGGTCGAAATCCACACATGCTTGACTCTGTGGCCTCTGGACAGTCTTACTATGTACTTGTTTGTATGCTATGATGTCAGTAAATATATTGTACTGGGTTACAATGTATTCCAGTATATACAAGGGGATTTTGCATGCGTAGGAACAAGAAGGACATGATTTTGCTTCTTGTGCCGATTTTTACATTTGTTGGTTATATTCTCCGGCCTCAATTGCTCATCTGCAAAGATTTGTAATATTCCGAAGACCTGATATCTATTTGTTCTGTTGGTGTGAAGTTTGGCGTCGAGTGATCATTTTTGGCGACCTTTGTTGATTATCAACTTCCTTGCCGTCATCCATACCCGCCGAATTCGGAAGTCGTGTGCATCATCGATCTTGTTCAGCGTCTACGTTTCCATGACATCCGATGTACACCTGTACTTTGGTATCGTGAGTAAAACTGTAGTGTGTATACCTATCCTACACCATCGCTTGCTCCATGCTTGTTTCTGCTGAACTGAACTCATTTTGCTGTGTTTTATGGCTTTTATTTTTGCATGATCATCCATGTGTGTATACCTATCCTACACCTACCCAATCCGTCAAACCCATCATCCATATCCATGCTGTACATGTATATATATTATGCAATGTGAATATGTGTGTATACCCATCCTACACCAATGCTTGCTGTACAATGTTATGTGTATACCTATCCTACACCGAACCCCACTCCATCATCCATCGACCATCATCCATGCTTTTGTTCCTGCTGAGCTAAAAAGTAACCATCATTGCTGTGTTATAATATGCAATATTATATATGCATGTCATGAGAAGTATGTATGTACAAACCTTCAGCTGCGTATGTATGATTGTGTGTATATCTATCCTACACCAATGTATATTCAGTGCTTTTGTTATACATGTATGTTTGACTGCTCTCCAACATGCTATGACCAAGTTCTTGGGCTTACAGACTACTTTGCCAAGCCCATCAGTGTTTACCACAACTGTACTTATATTGATGGTATTACTTCATTATTACTCGTCACCTGTTCATACAACCATTGGATAGTCAAAGCAGCATCCATTATTGTGTGCTCTTCTGCCCAGTTAATGCACATCCTCATCCTATTAGCAGGTGATGTTGAGCTTAACCCAGGACCTCGACGCCCCAAATACCCATGTGGTACTTGTAGCAAGGCCTGTACATCCTACAGAGGAGCCAAAGCGAGTATTCTGTGTGACTCATGTGACCTATGGTTTCACGCTGAATGTGTCGGCCTATCAGATGAAGTTCTTAGCACCCTCGGTCGTTCCGATCTCCCGTGGGAGTGCTATAAGTGTGGAGCTCCTAACCTCTCTTCAGGACTCTTTGATACCATCATCCTCGATAGTTCGGCTGAAATCACCTGTCCATCAAACTTAAACCTCTCCAGATCTAGCTCCACCAGCTCCTGCCAACCTGGTTCACCTCTGGCGAAATCTTCCCCTGCTAAACAGAGTGGCAAACAAGCTCCACACGGTCTTCGTGCCCTCGAAATAAATTTCCAGAGTATTTACTCCAAGCGAGAGGAATTCTGGAGCCTTGTTGATGCGGTGAAACCTGATGTTATCTATGGTTGTGAAACATGGCTCAAGCCAAGTATGAGCCAAGCCGAAGTCTTCCCACCAGGTTATGATCTCTACAGAGTTGACAGGAAGGGTGGTCATGGCGGAGTCTTAATTGGCATCCATAATAGCCTGAACAATCACCAACTCTCCCTGGACACAGAGGCAGAACTTGTGGCTGCTAAGATTATCAATGGGAACCAATCGATCATCGTCGCTGCTCTCTACCGTCCTACTGACAACAATCAAGTGTACATGGATGAGCTGAATCGATCTATCACCCATCTGTGTGCAAGTAACCCGGGGGCTGCCATCTGGATAGCCGGCGATGCAAATCTCCCCGACATCAACTGGGAAAACAGAACTATCGTCTCACACCAATACAAGATCTCCATCAACCAATCCTTCTTACAGATGCTTGATGCTACAGGTCTGGAACAGGTGATTGATTTTCCCACAAGAGGAGACAACATACTTGATATCGTCATCACAAACAGACCTTCCTTGGTCAACCGTTGCTGCAGCCTCCCTGGTCTTAGTGACCATGATGTTGTCTTCATGGACATGAATGTACGTGCATTCAGGCGAAAGCCCATCAGGAGGAAGATCCTGCTGTGGAAGAGAACTGACTTTGACAGTATTCGCCAAAGACTCAAGAAGTGGGCAGATAATTACACCTCTACTTACTCCACCTCAACTCCAGTTGAAGAGCTAGCTGAGGCCATGCAGAGTGAGTTGGATCAGGTCATTGAAGAACACGTGCCAGTAAACTCAGCTCAACTAGATATAGCCAACCCTGGTTTAACTCTTCCACCAAAAGTGCATCCAGGCGGAAAGCTCGAGCCTTCAAGAAAGCCCGAAGGACTGGAAGAATCAAGGACTGGAAGCGCTTCAGACATCTCAAGAAAGAGTCTCAGAAGAGCTGTCGATTGGCATACAATCAGTATGTGTATGACATCGACTGCAGTGCGCCTGGCAGTAGCAACAAGAAACTTGGAGCCTTGGTGAAGTCAAAAAGATGCGACCAGATGGGAGTAGCTCCTCTGAAGGATGGTGGCTATCTGCATGCTGACCCGAAGGTGAAAGCCAACATCCTGAACAAGCAGTTCACATCAGTTTTCTCTGTTGATGATGGCTCAGCTCTCCCAGACTTGGGACCCAGACAGAATCCACCCATGAGTAACATCACTGTTGACCTCAACGGAGTCATTAAGCTGCTCAAGAATCTGAAGCCACACACTGCATCAGGACCTGATGGTATTCCGGCTAAGCTCCTCAAAGAAACAGCTGAAGAACTGGCACCTGCAGTGACACTCCTCTTCCAAGCATCAATCAACCAGGGTAGAGTCCCATCACAATGGAAGAAGGCATGCATAGTACCAATCTATAAGAAGGGAAGCCGATCAGAAGCTGCCAACTACCGCCCCATCTCTTTGACAGCCATCTTATGCAAGCTCTGTGAGCATATCATACATTGTGCCATGATCCGTCACCTTTCTGAACACAAGACCCTTTCAGACAGCCAGCATGGATTCAGGAGGCGGCGCTCCTGCGACACGCAACTTCTCGTCACACTACAAGACCTAGCCAAAGGACTGGACGACAAATCACAAACTGACGCCATCCTACTGGACTACGAGAAGGCTTTTGACAAAGTTTCACATCGTCATCTGCTGTTAAAAGTCGAGCATTATGGAGTAAGTGGGCCAACCTTGGAATGGATTCGGGACTTCCTACACAATCGCTCCCAGCAAGTCCTCCTAGATGGTCAACGCAGCAGTGAGGCTAAAGTATCATCTGGCGTCCCTCAAGGCAGTGTCCTGGGGACGTTACTGTTTCTCATCTACATAAACGACCTGCCCAACTGCGTTTCCAACTCAACCACTAGATTGTTCGCAGACGATAGCGTAGTGTACAGGGACATATCTTCACCAGCTGACTCTGCACTCCTTCAGGAAGACCTCGACTCCCTTCAAGCATGGGAAGACAAGTGGCTGATGAAGTTCAACGCATCTAAATGCCAGGTCCTGCAGATCACCAACAAACGCAATCCAATCCCTCCATCCTACACCATCCATGGACACAGCCTGGAGAATGTGAGCTCGGCAAAATATCTTGGAGTGCACTTGGACTCACGACTTAGCTTTAATGCCCATGTTGATGCCATCACCAGGAAGGCTAACTCCACCCGGCCTTCTTGAATCGCAACCTTAGTCACTGTAGCCGTAAGATCAAGGCAGCTGCATACACAACCTTCGAAGACCAATCGTCGAAAGCACGCTGCAACCTCCTGGGATCCCCACACCCAGCGTAACATCCGCAAAGTTGAACAGGTTCAGCGTGCCTCTGCACGTTTAAGTCACCAGTGACTACAGTCGTGAGAGCAGTGTGACTGCCATGCTGAAACACCTAGAATGGCCATCACTACAAGAGAGACGCCAACAAAGCCGCCTTGTAATGATGTATAAGATCCACCAAGACCTAGTCGACATTGATTGGACCAACTACCTTACCCAATCCACATCTCGGACAAGAGGACACAAGTCTCGCTTGTACCCTCAGACCAGCTCATCAGTCTATGCCAATTCCTTCTTCCCACGTACCATCAAGGATTGGAACATCTTGAAGAAGGATCCAGCTGAGTACTCATCCCTCGACGCCTTCAAGATTGCGCTGAGGGATTGTCTCCTGATGTAGCTCCGCACCACCCAGTTTTTAACCTGCACTGTATATTTCGCACCTGTCTACAATTTTATGTTCAAGTTGTTCCTACCCATGCACACAAGCAGTGCGTTTTTCCTCATAATTGAGGCTGCACTTTAAAGGAAGGAAGGAAGGAAGGAATAAAAAATGAAAAAAATTGATGTTGGAAAGGAAAATACATGTCTTGTAGGCAGGGTTTTCTTTAAGCATTTTACTGAAGGGGTATTTTCAAATTTTTTGACCCTTTCAATTGTGAATTTTTCCTCTGAAGAAGTCAAAAACATTGCCCAAGGGGTATTTTTATAATATTATTTTTGAAGACATTTTTAACAATATGTGTGTTTTTGGAGCTATAGGCGTAGATCCGGAGGGGGTGGGGGGATCTCCCCCAATTTTGCCAGGGGATGGTCCATACAATCATCCCCCAATGTTGACGCCTGTATGTGGGTTTCTGGCCAAATTAACCTCATATTTGGCCATTTTAGCCCCAAAAGTGCAAATTGTTTAGACCAAAACAGTTTAGCTTCAAAATGGCAAATTTTTTGTACCATAAACTTGTTCTTTCTCCAAAAGGTGCTGGATTCACTATACTTGAAGACATTTTTTTCCCCCCCCCCGAGTCAAAAAGAAATCTACGCTAGGCCACTGTTTGGAGCAGTGGCCGATTTAGAGCAGTCAGAAGGGGGTGGGGACAATTTTAGAAGAATATAATAATATTTAAAAATGCCCTCTGAGAAGTAAGAAAATTTGCAAAATGAAGACCTAATTGAAGCAATTTGGTGGATCATTTTGGCACTATTAATGTGTAAAATTTTAGTTTAAGAAGCCGAACATTTGTGAAATGAGCAGTCCATGGAGTCTTTCGTGGACGGCAAGTTTTCCCTATTATGGTATATGCCTATAAATTGTGTTAAACATAAATTGGAAATGTCGAAAGTAGAAGTGAAAGTAGCCATTTGTTTTATTGTTTATCAACTACGCAGGGTGATGTTCCCCCCTTAGAACTTGGAAAATTTTGCAAAATGACTAGACCTAATTGAAGCGATTTGGTGGACCATTTTGGCACTATTACTGTGTAAAATTTAAGTTTGAAAAGTTGAAAAGCCGAAAATTGTGAAATGACGGTCCATAAAGCCTTTCATTGTCACGTTTTCCCCATTAGACCTATAAATTGTGTTAAACATAGGGCTTAATTTGGCAAATGTTGAAAGCAGAAGTGAAAATGGTCACTTGTTTATCCACTGCGCATGGGGGTGTCTGAGGGGGATGTTCCCCCCTGAGAGGGAAACTCGCAATCACTCAAACATACATGGATCGATGCTGACAAAATGTGATGGGCCCTACATATCGAGTAGGTCCTAAATGCCAAAAGCCGAGAATAAATGCACAATATCGGTGTTTCTCTATTCAAATCTTGCAATATCTGAACACGTCACGTTTTCAAGATTTTGTACGCATTAGAATTTGGGACTATGGATTTGAAGGAGTCGGAAAAGTGCTCTGCGTTAAAGTAAACCCTGCTTGTAGGGTGAATCTAAGCCAAAATTGAAATAAAGCCCTAAATATAAGTCATGTACCATATATGGGGACTATGAAAATGCTGTTACACCATTCAGTATTTTTTAAAGTTCTCTTGCCAATATCTCTAGAAACCCTCGATGTATCTCAATCATTTTGATGTCATTTTGAAGCTTCTTTATTACACATACACATTTTCCAGCTTATTTTTAGGTAAAATGATGCAACTTAGGCTCATATTATTTGAAGGGAGATCGATTTATTTGTTGTTGTTATATACAGGGTGTCCCAAAAGTCTCGTTACCATTAAACTATCATATCTTTCAATAGAATTTGCCAAGGGGAAATCAAAATACACATGAAGAAAGAATAAATTTGTGCACTTATTTGGATACCAAACATGATACATGTTCATTCATACAAGAACAATAAAAATACACCTCAAGTGCGACATGTTAAAACTGGTAACAAAAAATGTGCGTTTCTTGTTGAAAATTGTGAAATTGAATTTTAAACTTTGCTCTTCACATTCTTTACTAGTGAAATTTTGATAAAAAACCCCATAAAATTCTGTTATGTTATGGTTGATGATGATCGATTGAAATCATTTCTTCATAGAATTTCCAATCTGACAATGGTTATATTCTGGTGATTGAACAAACACAATGCTTACCCAATGGAGACAATACCTTTGTCAGTTTGTTGCTCAATTTGTCTTGTTTTTCTCTAAAATCCACACGAAAATGGCAAAACTTGTCAGAAATGGTTAAATGGATCAATGGAAATAATAATGCAGCAATAAACAGTATTGTCAAAATAGAAATTGAATATTTAGTGTTATATAGTGGGATTATGAATGAAGCAATAAGTCATATTGGTTTTTAACAATTGAAAACAATCAAATTTTGCTTTCAAAACTTTAGATCTAACTTACTGTGTGTGTTTTTTTACCCCCCCCTCCCGGAGGCACTGCGTATTTGAAATGGCAGGGATGTGCCTCAGCCATTAAAAGTAGGGGGCATTCAGGTCAAACGTACAGTTACAAAAATATGGGGTCATTCAGTACACAACCTGAATAAAAATGGAGTCATTCAGTATGAAACTTTGAAAACAGGGGACCAGTGGGGTAATAAACTGTAAAATGGGGGTCACTGGGTACAGGATTACCAAATGAGTGTCATTGAGAACACATAAATAAGTGTCAAACTGTGATTTGAATCAATTAACAATTGGAAGCAACTGGATGATTGAATTCAGCTGGGATTTGAAGAAAAATCCCATTATTTCTCGAGGGGAACACAAATACCACCTAACTTTGGGAATTAAAAAGGCTAGTCATTGGGTAGCAGGAAAAAGAAAAAACGGGGTCATTGAGTGCCTGATTTTTTTTAAAGGGGGTCATTGGGTAATAGGTAGGGCAATAACACAAAAACAGGGGGTCATTGGGTACAAGCCGGTTTGAAAAGGGGGTCTATCCCGAGGCACATGATGCATATCTGTCATGGAAGTGCCCTCCTCCCCGGTTTTTACTGAAATTATGACTGAATACTTTAAATTGCAGAAAAATCAAAAACAATTTTATATGCTGTATTTCGGGGTTGTAGCTAGCAGAAAGTGAGTATCGAGCGGGATTGTTTTTTAGTTTGAGAGGTGGGCTCTAGCTCTATTTATTTCACTTTTGAAATCTATGACGCACCTGTTTTTTCCTGAAATCATGGCTGAATAACTTTAAAATGTTGTGATTTTTGCAATTTCACTTTCTGTATCTTTGTTTTATTTATTTTATTCAATAATATTTTGCAATTTATTTACATGTACTTTTTCTGGCCATGGTAGACTCTGGCAGAGATTGAATAAGCAAGGCTGCTGTAACAATAATGAAATTCCATTGTAGACTCCAGCACATATAGAATTAAAAGGAACACTCTGTCATATTTGGGGGTAATCATATGTTTTTTACATTATTTAAGGAGTAGGGTCCTCAATCGTTCACCCAGCAAATGCCTTTAATAAAACAATTTGTCTTTATTGAAACAATTTTAACACAAAAAGATGGGGGGGGGGGAATTGGTGAGGTGTAACCCTGCATGGACCTGCCACTTGAGTGTAGCATATATGTTAATAGGAGTAGGCTTATTGAAACAGTTTTAACACAAAAAGATGGGGGAGGGCATTGGCGGGGTGTAAGTTTGGAGTAGGCTAATTGAAACAGTTTTCAATTAATTAGTTTCCTTTGATATGTAAACAAAACAAGTTGTCATTGTTTCTTACTTCCATAACTTGCATGTTAAGCGTGCGTGACCCAAGTTCTTGAGTAACAAGTTTGCAAGGTAGTCATGGTAGTGTGTAAATGACTGGCAATACAATGCAGTTTTCAGTGTTTTTCTATGGGAGAGCAGATCTCTTTAATTTCCAATTATCATACAATGCAGTTTTCATCACTTACATTTATAGCTCTCTGCCCTCCCAAGGATAAACACTGCATCTACATCGTAATAATTACAAAGCACATACAGTGTTTTTCTATGGGAGAGAGCAGATCTCTTTCCATATCCCACAATGCAGTTTTCATCGTGTATATTTTATAGATCTCTGCCCTCCCAAGGATAAACACTGCATCTACATCATAATAACAAAGCACATATATTGTTTTTCTATGGGAGAGCAGATCTCTTTAATTTCCAATTATCACACAAATTAATATGCAGTTTTCATCATTTATATTTTATAGATCTCTGCCCTCCCAATAGTAATGACAAAGCACATACATTGTTTTTCTATGGGAGGGCAGATTAATTTCCATGTTACCCCACAATACAGAGCTAATATTCAGACCAATTTTATCAAAAATAAGAGTACCATGATATTATTAAGTAAACACTGCCCAGAGATGATATTATTGGCCCCCACACATTATGTTGGGCTTATGTTATCACCCAAATGGTTGCCTGTTTGTTTGCATGCCTGTTTGCTTGGTTGTTTGGCTGTCCATCCGCCCAGGCGGAAGCAAAATCATTAATCCACTTTGTAGCTTAAACGCAATAACCGATCAACTTCAAGCTTGGTATGGTGATAGGATATGGTGGCCTGATGTGTTGTGCAGGGTGTCCCAGAATAAAATTGAACGTAAGTTGAGAAATAGACATCAGAATGAAAAAGTTTAAAATGTAGCGCATAGCCTATTTTATTGTGCATCACATACAAAAAATTTATTTGATTCGGTTGACTGGTTGCGAAGAATTTAACAAATACATAATGCGTGCATCAAAGCAGTTTATTCCAAGTTTGATAAACAGGCGCTTTTTTCTGGGGCTTTTTTTCATATCCACTCACCGCTTCCTAAAGTTTGTGTACTAGCTAGTATCTCATTAAATTTAGTCCACATTATCTATTTTATAATCCGACAGTGTTATGTTATTCATGCTTTCACTGAAGATGAATAACAGTTTGTCCGAGAAAACTTTGATTCTAGAATTGGAAGCTTTGCAACTTTAATTCTTTAATTTAAATTTACACGGAGTTTGAAAAAAGTTCAACGCAATTCTTAAGGGATGGTCAATTTTAACATGCAACAAGCGTAAAGTCAATACGTAGTTTGAAAAAGTTTTATACAATTTTGTAAAATTTACACGGAGTTTGAAAAAAGTTCAACGCAATTCTTAAGGGATGGTCAATTTTAACATGCAACAAGCGTAAAGTCAATACGTAGTTTGAAAAAGTTTTAAACAATTTGTACTTGATGAATTTTGTAAAATTTACACGGAGTTTGAAAAAAGTTCAACGCAATTCTTAAGCGATGGTAAATTTTAACATGCACGAAGTTTTGACGCTGAAACTGAAACAAAGACACATCCCAAAATCATAATAAAATAGCCACAATTGCATGCATGCAAGCCAGCTTCTGATTTTAATATCACGCTGGATAAATAACAGAAGAACAAGTTTCTCGAAATTTTGGAAAAAGCCTGGAAGCAGATGTTGATGAATGAGACCGAATGAATCTCAAGTCTGTCTGCAGTGGATACTTTGAAGCGAAGTGACGCTTTCCTTGGCGTGGTGTAAACAAAAACGATGGAATATAGCATAGGTGTGCGCAACATCATTTCAATTAATTATTTACCGATGCTATAACATTGTAGGCGTTTCAATGTACAAAATCTTCTGTCATCATCATCATCAATTCGCCCAACACGGATGAGTCATTCATGAAGTCAAGTACCAATTTCCTTGATGTGTTTGCAAACCTGATTGGTCCCCATATTTTACTGCTAGAAAGGCGATTGGTCAAAAAGGCACTTGAACATTTGCCCACACATTGATCAGCCACAATGACCTTCTTATCACGAATTGATCACGCGTCACGATTAGTGACAAGTAGAGCTATTACTAGTAGGGATTTTACGTTTCCAATATTACATTCACATGGACGGTCATTTTTTTGCGTGGTCGGTAGGATTTTAGCGAGTAGATTTCTTGCAATATTTGGCTTATTTACCATCCAATTTATATCCTACAATGTACCTGTACATCTTTAGCATATCAAGGGTGGCTCAACAAAATAATTTTTGAGGTTTCTGATCGCCACGCTCAAACACTTTTATGGACACAATTTTCTCAGCCTCCCAGCCATTAAGTTACTCGTTGTTAACGACGTAACTGATTAGTCGCGACCCCAGATTGCAACGTGGCTGTATCGCTAACATGACTTGAAGACAGAAACCGGCTGTAAAGAGGTGGGTCATCTCGCGAGAATCTCGCGAGATCTTGTGACTTGCATTGTTTCATCTCGTAAGGTCGATGGCTCAAAAATTATCTTTGAAGTATCACAAATTCCAAGTGTAAGGTACTTGGATACATTAAACAGGATAATTATGATTTAGAAATCAGATATGTGAGTACCAATTTTATATAAATTGACTCAATTGCAAAAAAAAATGTTGCTACGTTTGTATAGATCCCAATGACACACACAGTGGCATAAGCCAGTCTCTGTGTACAAACGGAGTACACGAGACTGGCAAGTCTATACCACATCGTTACGACTCTAAAAGCGACCGAGTCAATGGGGGATATACTATCATGACTATTGGGCAACTTCCACTTGATTGGCCCTCAGCCAGTCTGAGATAGAAGTATAAATTAAGTAACCAATGGCAACGGTAGGCAAAACCGGCTATGCACGACTATGGGCATGACTATATGGACCAACCTCTGGTTGGATCGCCCGGAATACAGAGTTGCCAATGCAGATTAATAAGGTATAATATTGGGTGACTTTGTGAACGTCCAACTAAATTAGTACAATTCTGAATACTTCGTTATTCTTTTTGTAGATGTCGACTACCATTCAAATTTAATAGGTTTCATCATTAGCACACACTTGACATATCCTGAAAGTGTCACTGAAAAAAAATACTTCGTTTGTCTGCTTTTTTGTATACAAGAAACACATGAGACATCTGTTTGTGTGGACTTTGTGCAAGGAGCCCAAATCCCCACAAAGAGCTGTTGGGAAATTGCTGACCCAACAATAGCCTGCATATAGTAGCATTACCAGGGAGCACAGAGTACTTTTTTTGAATTCTTAATGCTATTTTTAGTTGCACCATCAATTTGGATGGTCCATGGCAAGTATTTTAAGCACCGACCGGAGACCCCAAAAATATTCACACGGACCCCCAGGGGGTCAAATCTGAATTTCATCGAAAGTATGTCAATATGGGTATCAAATGAAAGGAAATCACACAAGAAATTCAAATATCACAATTATATCTTGTTTAAACAAATCGTTTTTCATTTATTTTCAAAAACACCATATATAGCATAAAATATGTGTCAATGGATGCGTTATTTGTACATGAGCGTATTACAATGGCGTAACTCCTATAGGCTCAGGGTGAGTGAAACTGCAGGGCACCCCAGACTTGCACATTACCCTTATTTTCAGTCTAAAATGATCCCACCATATGCACCTGCTTCACTTTGAGCCACAAGCACAGGCAGCCACTGTGTATTACATTGAGAGTCTTTGCGACTTGATTGACATATATTGAAAAATCTTGCATTATCATTCTACTTGGCAATCTTACACGATATGCATTGTCAACATGTTTTTTATTAATTATTTTGTATCTGCTTTGAGTCTGCTTACCACAGGATTGATCTCAGCCACAGGTGTGAATTAGAGAATAAGAGGGTATTGTTTTTAGCCCTGAGTGCATCTATCGTCTCATATAACGGGCGACATCATTATTTTAAGTAAAACAACGAGGCGGCCGAGTTGTTTTACGCCAAAAATAATGATTTCGTCCGTGTTATATGAGACGATAGATGCACGACAGCGTCTAAAAACAATACTTTTATTCTCATTCTTAAACACTTCAATTCAAATAAAAATATCATTACAAGTAGGCCCCTATTACAAATATTAATGAAATTAAATCCTACATTTTGCAAGGAATTACCTAGGGCTTAAAATCGATCAGTCCCGTTGTTGTTATGCGCCTCCGATTGGTTCAAATAGCGAGTACGCGTGATCGCGTCAATGCATGCGCACTGACCCGTGTGATATCGTGTCATATCACACAGGTAAGAACCAATAAGATTGCAGGAACGTTCTCAAGTGTTTAAGAATCTTATTTAAAGTATGGCTTAATTATGTTGAACCATAATAACTTTACTGAAAAGTGAAAGTGCTGTTCAACACACATTTTAAGTTGCTCCTTAGCAATGTATAATTTTGTATTTAACATATCAAATGGTATACTACATATATCGCTTTGACAAGTTGGAAAAATTAAATGCCTTAGTGTGGTCTTACTAAATATACTTCAATGCTGTCCCATTGTTTTGTAAGAACTATTGGACAGTATCTCTAAGACTAGCTTTACTACATTTTAACAGCCCAATAACAATTAATGGTCATAAATGTATAGATGAGGTGACATCAGTGTATATCAACCAGGGCAATTGGAATAATATTGATGTTTAAAATGGCTTTCTTGTATGCCTACATTGTTGTACTAGATATGAAATGGACCTTGATCAAAGTATGATGCATACGCATAATGCTGGGCAAAGAACAGTGGAAATTGCCATGATGTGTGCGCATGATGTCACCTGTCACCTTATCTATTATCCCCTTTCCCTTAATGTAACATACATTCTGCAAGTTCTTAATCTTGAATTACTTAATTATTATTTCCAAAATGACACTTGCTAGTAGTAGTCGATATAATCTGTTCATCAATGCATTCATTCGTAGAGCCATTTCATTGATCTGAAAAGACACAAACAATCTAGTTTTACTCATGTTATACTCCATTTCATTTAATCTTGGCAGTGAAATGGACAAGTGAAAAACAATCTGTGCACAACTGTATCATGCAAGACATTAGCCTACCATTGCCAACTGCCATGATGAAATGACCTGAAATATTATAGGTTTGTCTTTGCTACAAACATCTTATAATTTACAAATCAAATAATATAATAATATTAGTGTGAATTCCCACTGAGGAAACTGAAGTGGTTTAGGCCCTATAGGAGCAAAAGTACTTTTAAATGTTTCTGTGGGAAAATCACCCCTGTGAATTCCCACTGAGGAAACTAAAGTGGTTTAGGCCCTATAGGAGCAAAAGTACTTCAACTTCAAAATAATTGCTACAACATAAACAATGAATTTGTCAAAAATCAACTTTTGATATGTTCAGACTTTATCCCTGGATGTCTGCTGATGCCAGTGTTTTGCTATGCTACGCTGGCGTGCTGCGTACAGATATTACCACGCAAAGTTGTTGTGAAATAGGAGCATCGGCAGACATCTGGTGATAAACTCTAGTGCACGATATCCATCAATCTATATACTTTTTAGTGTGTAGAACTACAAAATGATAGGAAGTACAGAGAGAGAGAGCTGAATACCACAAAATCACCCGTCTTTTACAATGATTTATAAAACAAACTTTTAATCAGGTCACAACTTTTAGCGCAAAATATCCATTGTTCGTCCGAGATTTAATCAGCTAACAACAACAGGGATCCTGCAGGAAGGAGAGAGGATTCCTGGCTGTTTCTTGGATAGTGGTATTTAGACAAGAGTCGCAATAAATGAAGATCTAAAACAAATATAACATGATAAATGCCTTGCATGCTAGGCCTGGCATTTTCGGGCGGGCTCATGGGTACCGAGATTACATTGCCGGGCAGGAACTACCCTGCCCGGTACTCAAAATTAAAAATAAAAAAAATCGGTTTTGGAGTGTCCCTGGACCTAGACCTACATTTTTTGTAAATGCTAGATCATTCATGGTTGATTAAAAAAATAAAAAATTGTAGGCCTATGTGTTTTGAATAAATTTGTACTCATGTCATATTAATGATTTCAAAATGCATACAAATTCAATGCATTTTGAATTCATTATGAAATGAGTACAAATTTGTTAAAAACACATACCGGGTAGGCCTACAATTTTTTTTTTAATCAACCATGAATGATCCTAGCATTTAGGTCCAGGGACACTCCAAACCAAAAAAATAAATAACTTTAAAACTTTTTTTGGTTGCAATTTCGGTACCGTTACCCGCTCGAAAAATCGCCAGGTACCGGGCACAAAATTACCCGAAAATGCCAGGCCTATTGCATGCTGCTAAAGGTATGGCAGCAAGGTAGTCAAAAACCCAACTTAATTTGTGTAGCAAGCCCCATGCAATAACAAATTATAATTCATAAAATATTTCTTTTAAATATGAAAACAAGTGAAATATTTTTACATAAAAGTAAACAGACTTTTAAAAGAAATTAACAGTTCTACTTACCTTGAGTTTGATGCAGTTAGGTTGTGATATTTAATAGTGAACAATCATGCTCCCTTGGACTCAAAACAAATGAATGGTTATAAATAGAATCATGTTAATTGTAACAAATGAATGGTCATAAGGTTATAATCATGTTAATTGTAACAAATCAATGGAAATAAGGTTATAATCATGTTAATTGTAACACATTAATGGTTATCAGTTTATTATTTATAATCAGATTAATTGTAACAAAATATGAAAATAATTAATATCATGCAGTGTCTCAATAAAGTTTATTTTTTTCCTTAATTAAACTTGAAAATGTGATGAATTGGGTTGAGTTGCAGACAAACGCAACTGATATTGGCAATTCATGCAAATGTGGTCATAATTTATGAATATCATTTTATCAACATATCATTTTTTATCATGACTTGGATTAATTATTGTAAAATTGTAAAATAAAATAAATACAGAGATGTGATACAGTACATGGTCAAAATTTCCTGATATGCTTTGAAATTTCCTCATTCTAATTTCTATCGTGCAGGGCAAAATTTCCTGAAAACAATAAATTTTTAATAAAATTTCATGAAATCAGGAAAATTTCTGAAAATCACATCTCTGTATTAAAGTATAAAGTTAGAAACAGGGAATAGAAAACTTGTTAGAAATTCATGTGAACTGGCAAAAAAAAAAGTACAATTGCTTACGCTTATCTTGCAAATCTATATTTCTGCATGGCGACTCCTTGACTTTGCAGCGGCTTTTGATAAACTTGGTGATATTTTCACTCCCTTGACCTTGCAGCGGCTTTTGATAATCTTTGTGATATACGTCTGAAATTTTCAAAATTGTGTTTAAGTTTAAATAACGTTTATTGAGTTTATTGTTCAGCAATAAACTTTTTTGCCGCCAGAAATAAAGAGGGTATGATTTTGTTTTGGTTGGTTACGGCTTTCGCACCATTGTTGTATTATTAAATTTTACTATATTACAACCAGAGGATGGAAAGTAAACGTGGATGCGCTAAAGTGTAACACGTGTTACCGTGGAAATGCCCATAAATGACCACATTTCACATGTCATGTATACAAGTCAAAATTCCCAATAAAATACATCAATTGGGAAAAAAGACAATAGAGAGTCTAGAATAGACTTGGGACATAGACCTAGATATTCCTGCAGATCTCTGTGACAATATTGCACTTTTTTTGCAGATTTTTATACAGGCCTTTTACACTTAGCATTACGTCCAAACTTATGGATCCTGCTGAGTCGACCGGCGCTAACGTAAACACATTGACTGATAGGGCCTAAGTGATAAAGAATAATTTAATCCCGAATTTAATATTTAACACTGGTCAGCTTGAATATTTGCCTGTGCAACTAACTTGTCTTGAAGCAAAATTGATTACGTATTAATGCATGAATGGTACCAGTAACTCAACTGATCAAACCAGTCATTTGATACATGATAATAACAATCATGACAATAAATATCAATATCACATAAATTATTTATATTACCATTAAAATATCATGTACGGTACCGTACAGGTATATGCTCATAGTAAGGCCATATAAAATTAATATTTTGGTTCTCGTCCAGAGGATTTTCATTAATTGATGAGGAGGGAGGTGTTTTTTTTTTTTTCAATGTAAAATCAGCATTGTCAGTAGTTTTCGGTCTTTTCCAACAGTGCTTGAGGAAACGATGAGGCACTTTTTTTTTTTCAAATGTGAGATTCTGAGGGGTAAACCCCCTAGAGTACCACAAAAAGACTTGGAAGTGATCCTTGTTCTCTAATAAACTTATTTATATGTATGAAAAATTCATAAATCATTCCAAAGTCTAAAATAATTGAAAAATCTAAAAAAAAAAAATCTGACAAATCCCAGAAATTGAGGAGGGAGGGGCGAGAACCAAAACATTAATTTTATACTGCCTAAAGTGGAATTTACATTCATGTACCATGATATGCTTTCTAAAGTGAAAGTCAAAACTTCATAGATAAAATGCAACTTACCAAGAATTCATATACCTTCAGTCTCAGAAGACAGAACCACTGGCACTGGAACAAGCCTAAGCTTAGTCATGACAGTTGATACAAGCAGTCACAAACACCACACCGTCAGGTTGTAATAATCATGTTATCATGCTTCACGGCTCTATCAACGGCAGCTTGAATCTTATAACTTTGAGTTTAACTTCTTTTAAGTGGATCTACTCCAACTAGAACATTCAAATCATGCAATTTAACCAGTGCCATATAATTTGGCAAATTTGCCCACCACCGTGTGATAAGGGCGCACACCACTAAATAATCGCCCCATTGAAATACGTGTAAAAACACCAGTTTTATTTGCTCGTTTTGAGGCCTTTTCGGCACGTTCTGAGAAATTTAAGGATAACCAGTCGATTGCAAATCGATGAAAGTTTAACATATGTTTCAATGTATGGGTAGTCTTCCGTCTCGTTTTGCGGTAGGAGCCGCTAAACAGCGCCCTCACTGTTTTTGACATGCTCTCATGACTGTAAACCCGTTTCTGCCCATTTTTTAATCGCGGACCTATTTTCTCGATAATTATAAAATGCGACTTTTTAGTGATTCAAATTCATGCACAGGCTTTACACTTTTATTTAAGCTATAATTAAGCTACTCTTTCTGATTATTAGTCCAAAGAGCAGCCCATTATACCTCAAATTCTTTCTGTATTTTACCGAACTCAGTAGGGTTGCACAAATGGCGCATTGATTTAGTGGTGTGCTCCTTCAAGGGTTTCTGATGTTCATAAAATTTAATTCTTTTAACATCTACTTGAAATATAAAATGTTTTGAGTAAAACGCTTTCGAAACAGAATTGCTCTGTGACATTCACTTCAAGAGAAATGCCCTTTCAAAGTTGTATGGTGGATTCGAAAATAGGCAAATTTTCAACATTTTGACCATTCATGCTTACTCTTCTATATTTGCATTAAATTCCAATTCTCTAGATAGTTTTTGACCTTCCATCTGATGAAATTCGGTTTTAAATGAGAGTAAATCACGTTTCACAATTGCATGGGTCTACTTTTAATGATTTATAACAATCACCCCCCCCCCCCCCGCCCATATAAAACCAAGATTTGGCAGCTTTAAAAGGCACGCACCGATTTGTCACCTAAGCCCAAATTGCTTAAAATCCAAGAAATCTTGTTTTCACACAATTTGTGGCAATTTCTTGAACTTTGAAGGCCTCTGGGGGAATAATCTTAACGCGACTTGCATCTAAAACGCATTAAATATATTCACTAACATATAAACTATCTATTTAAATCGAAAAACTGCAATTTAATCAATAGCCATTTCAATTTTGGCTGAATCTCTGAAAAGCACGCTTTTACTCCTAGGCCCTTCGAAGGGCGCACACCACTAAATAATCGCCCCATTGAAATACGTGTAAAACACCAGTTTTATTTGCTCGTTTTGAGGCCTTTGCGGCACGTTCTGAGAAATTTAAGGATAACCAGTCGATTGCAAATCGATGAAAGTTTAACATATGTTTCAATGTATGGGTAGTCTTCCGTCTCGTTTTCCCGGTAGGAGCCGCTAAACAGCGCCCTCACTGTTTTTGACATGCTCTCATGACTGTAAACCCGTTTCTGCCCATTTTTTAATCGCGGACCTATTTTCTCGATAATTATAAAAATGCGACTTTTTAGTGATTCAAATTCATGCACAGGCTTTACACTTTTATTTAAGCTATAATTCGCTACTCTTTCTGATTATTAGTCCAAAGAGCAGCCCATTATACCTCAAATTCTTTCTGTATTTTACCGGAACTCAGTAGGGTTGCACAAATGGCGCATTGATTTAGTGGTGTGCTCCCATAATAGCTATATGCAGCATGTCATGATGACAGGCTGCGTATAGCTCATTGGCAGCAATTCGCCTACGAGGGAAGTGTTCGACTAATCAATTTTATGTGATTAATTACATGAAAACCATACACAAATTTTAAGTTTTTATTTTTAAAAAATTAATTTACATGAATATCTTTCTTTTAAAACCAAATTTGTCATAGTAAACTGCATAATAAATAAATGCAGTCAAAATCAAAAACAGCTTTGATTTCCCTATACTTTACTGTACAAACCCTAATTTGACCCCCCTGTAACATGAGCTGTGTGTATTTTTTAATGGTCTCCCTTTCAGGGGACATTCTAGAGGTAATAAGGTATCCAAAAAATACTATCAACTAAAAATAGCAAAAAATCATATTTTTAAACTCTAACATCACCTGGTGCTCCTATGTTGTGCAAATATGTTATATTTTAACTTTCCAAAGAACATTTGAGCCAAGAATGACAATGATCAAGTGCTTACCATGCTTACAGCTTTCCGTGTGATTTTTGATACCATTCGACAATGTTGAAGTTTTAAAAGATTTAAACTTTGCATTAAAATTTCTTGGAAATATTCCAAAAACATTAATGTGTGAGAATTTTTTAAGCCAGCTGGAATTCTTTATGCAATAATTCTTTATGCATCATTTATATCAACATTAACAAAAAGATATTTACAAATACCTAGCATCATTTTACATGCAAGCTTTCATTTTAAATACTGTGCAGGTTTTCAAATTTGAACAAAATCTAATTAAATGTTTTGCAAGAAACAGATTGTTTAAAAAGAATGAAAAGTATTTCACCAAACAGAATATGAAGCCCAATGACATTAATTTTAACCATTAGTGCGCATTGTGTTGAATGATCTTTTTTTCAAACTTGAAATGAAGTGAATTGACGCATGCGTTACTTAATCGCTCATTGCTTCCAAATCGGTCAACCGATCCCAGTAAAATTAGCATAAGATGCAGAATAAGATGGGCTATACGCTGAATTTTAGATTTTTGGATTCTTAATGTCTATTTCTCGACTTACGTCCAAATTTATTTGCCCGGTATTTTTTCTGGGACACCCTGTATATTTTTGTGTCATGTTATTTGCATATTAATTAGTTTATTTGAATACTTCGCTTACATTTTCATTAATTCACTCACTAAAGGTGATTGCGTCATCACATCACATGGGATATGTGCGCACAAGTACTTAGGAGTTTTAGGGTTAAGCAAGTAGCTGCCAAACAGGCACTGATGAGCAGGCACAAAATGATGTAGGGATGTAGCTTGCCCGGCCAAGCTTTCCGTCGCTATATCACTGGTCGCATGATGACGCAATCACATCACATGGGATACCCGGCCGTGCATATGCTGTTGGAATTGAGGTTTTTTGATGTTTGGTACAGTTAGGCGACGAAAAAAAGAAACCCTGTTCTACGGGCAGACAGACCTTTCAAGTAGGGTCGGTCGGTCAGCCTTTTTTTTTCTCTCTTTTTTTTGGAAATGACACAAAAAATCACCAAAATCTGTAAATAATTTGCAATTTGAGAAAATACAAAAAAAAATTTTGTTCCTGAAATTTCCGAAATTTGGGTCGGCATTCATTTGTACAGGAAAATTTTTTCCCCAATTTGTTCAAAATCTGGGTCGGTCGGGCCCGTAGAACAGGGTTTTCTTTTTTCGTCGTGTTAGGGTTAATATTATGAGAAATATGTTTAAAGCAAAATCTTTGTTTGTTTCTTTAATTTCAAACCTCAAAAGAAGATGCACCCATGGCATATTTGATGATGGGTGTACACATGTAAATAGTTTTGATATAGACTTATTGTATACAAAATCCTGAATTAGAATACATTTTGAAAGGCTACTCATTAAAGCTGAACAAATTAAATGGATTACTCATTTTTGCTAGACAAATAATAAACTTGTGCTAAATCAATAAACAGGAATCAGGGCCAAGACAATTTCTTTGCAACCTTGCATTAATTCAGTGCTGATACACAACCTATTTTCGCCAGCCCATTCGGGGCTGGTATCTGTTTCATAGATCGGGTTTGTATGCTCAAGAGATTAACTTATTGGTATTGGTATGATTTATTTTATTTTACTTTTTGTGGTGGAATTTTCTTAACTTATTGTTATTCGATTTGTAAGGAAAAGAAAGTATGTTTTGCCGTTTCATCGAACGAAAACGATTGAGTATTGCCAAAGTTATGTTTGAATTAATCATGACTTATCATAGGTTAGGCCTACATAACAATAACTTGTTCAGCATATCAACATGGTCAACAAGGTAATTACCGCGGGGTATATCACCAATGAGGTCATATCAGTGGACTACTGAGCATAGCATGATGTTTGGTTGCCTGTGAGTGCATAATTGTTATGTTGATAACAGATCTAATAATGTTGTAGAATCAAAATCTTCATTATATCATAGACTTATGATTGAAGTCAAAGTAATTATCTATCCTATCCTGTATCGTTTATGGATAAACTAGAGCGATAACCGCACCATAGCTGAACCATGTGGCTTCGGCAGTATATTGTGGTAGGCCTATACCACTGTCATCATTGCATTTAAATTTCAGCTCAATTGAAGCATTTTGAAAACTTGACATTTGACCCCTTTATTGCCCCTTAATGACCTTAAATGAATTTTAAAATATTTTAAACATGTTTAGAATGTCATAAGGATCTTTGCATTTAAATTTCAGCTCAATCGGTAGCATTTTGGAAAACTTGACCTTTGACCCCTTTATGACCCCTTAATGACCTTAAATGAATCTTAAAATGTTTTTAAAATGTTTAGAATGTCATAAGGATCATTGCATATAATATTTCAGCTCAATTGGAGCATTTCGAAAAACTTGACCTTTGACCCCTTTATGACCCCTTAATGACCTTAAATGAATTTTAAAATATTTTTTAAATGTTTACAATCACACCACACGCGAACAAAACTTGATTTAATGCAAACGGCGTTTTTACCGCGGTGATTCTATAATGCCGTCATTAGACACGCCTCCACGATTTGGCCACAAAACTCAAATTGTCGCTGATCGTTTACTGTGTGTAAGTATAGGGGATTTGTGAACATACAAATTAAAAGTTGAATTGTGAAGAAATTTGAGCTCGTCCTCTTTTCTTGTGTGGCTTTATAGTAAGTTTACATTGTGTATCGATGATTTTTGCCACAATTAGAAGAGGACGAGCTCAATTTTATTTCGATAAAAAATGAATTTATAACCGGGTGTGTACCGGGGAACTGTCGCCGATTGTTTACGTGTGTTGGTATAGGGGATTTGTGAAACCCGGTGTGAAACCAGTGTGAAAATACGGATACAAAATTCATTTGTGAAGAAAAATGAGCTTGACTCAATTTCTTTTGTGAGTTTATGGTAAGTTTACATTGTGCATCGCAGACTTTTGCCAAAATTAGATTGAGTCAAGCTCAAATTTCGGTAAAAAATGCATTCATAAGCGGGTGTGTATCGGCATTGGCCTAGTGACAACGTACGGTAAGTCAATGCATGAATGAATTTCAACATGCCAAGCGCGAGCATGCATATTCATGTACATTGTATTCACACTGCACAGTATTGATATCCATTTAATACATTAGGTCAAGTAAAAATAAAAATGTTTCTCGTCCGGGTTTTTGAAAATAAGGGGGATGAGGGGCTTTTTATTTTCCATTTTTTATTGGAAAACGACGCTAAATACCTGTATTTGGCACCATATTTTAGGTATTCGACATACAGATTGATATCTGAGAAAAGGAGGAGGCCCTTTTATTCTATTGTTTTTGAGAGAGGTAGGCCCTCTAGTGATCACAAAACTCTTCTGAAATGATGTAAAATAAGTTTCAACTTCTGTAACATCTTTTTCAACAAGTTATAAATAACTGAAAGTTTACAAAATAAAAAGAAACTTGAAAAATCTTCAAAAAAGAAGGAGGGCGCGGACGAGAAACATGTATTTTTTTTACTTGGCCTTAGCTTCAATTGTAGCTCCACGAAAACTGAGATTTGTGTAGACTACTCTTTTATGTCTTTTTGGTAAGCTTAATAGCTCTTAATACGCAATACATTAATGATTTTTGCCAGGAGAAGTCAGTCTCTAATCTATAAATAAAATGCATTCATAGCCTAGGCTAGGCCTACAGCTACATTGTGTAAACCCTATGAAGTTTGTAAATTGTATGAACACAATCATCAAGCTTAAAGCTTAAATTGTATGAACACAATCATCAAGCTTAAAGCTATAGTGCTAGAGCAATCATCAAGCTTAAAGCTATAGTGCTAGAGCAATTCCTGAAACAATTAAGTTGACACACTACACTAGTATTAATTGGTGATTTTATCCACAATTAAACTTGAACTAAAAAACATTTGTCAAACTCCCCGTCAAACTCTATTTTCGATCAAAATAACCGGTGCAGCATAGCCAAAGCCAGGCCCAGGCTAGGCCTGCTACATAAGGGGCTGTGCAATTAATTATGAGCCCTGGTTGGAGAGTAAAATTGGGTGGGGTGAAGCGAGCAAGCAATTTTTGGCAAGCCGAGAGGGGGGGGGGCAAGGTTTGCAAATCGCAATCCCATATTGACATGTGCAAAGAGGGCGGGGGGCAAGCGATTTTGGGCAGGCTGAGGGGGGGCAAGCGATTTTGGCCGAGGCGTTTGGACATTTTACCCCACCTCGTTATTCGTCGACGTCTTTCGTCTTGTTTGTACATCACATCAGCTGTGTGTAGCTCTGCCAATAAATCATGGTAATAATATGACGGGATGGGATTATACACACCAGTCGGGTGTGTATTTTTAAAATGCCCACCACATGGGGCCAACTACAGTAGACCTATTCCAGGGTGAGGGTGTTGTGATTCGAGAAACTGACAGATTTCTAATCTGTGTAGCCCAGGCCTGTACGCAGGATTTCAGTTGGGGGTGCTGATTTTGAAAATGTGGACTTTTTTTACAAGGGGGGTGGTGAAAAGTAGACTTTCTTTCCAAAATTTGTCCAAAAAAAGCGTAAAAAACCTGATTTGTGAAATTTTGGGACATTTTTGTATACTTTTCCAAATTTGAGGGTGTGCGTCAGTGTGTTGCACCCCATCATCCCCAGTACAGGCCTGGTGTAGCCACCAGTTGTAATCTGTGTACCAGGTACATGATTAGTCCCCATTCAATACATGTAGGTTTCAATGCAACTGGCAAATCCTGCATTACTCATGCACTCATAATGCTTTTTTGTGTAATACAGGTGAATGTGTAAAATGGTTCCATGTAATAATCTTGGATTTCTGTGAAAAGTAAACACAATTCTGTTCGAGGACACCATTCGACATAGGCAGGTAGGTTAGCAGGGTCTAGTAGGCCTACGGTATAGTAATGTTGTTTTTTATTTTATTTTACAAAACAGGCTAAAATACATCAAAAAGCAAAATAGAAAATAGACCCAATGGGCTAGCCTGGAAGAGTCGTCTATAGCTAGCCCAAGTTGAGTGCCGGCTAATTTTACTATCCAATTAGAGCGCTGGCTCGGGGCACAATCTTTCTAGCGAACATGAGGGATTGGGGGAATAGGCTAGGCATACCCCCTAAATGTTTTTTGTGTTTTTACTCTTTTTATGATGACGTACACGTAGCTATAACCCTGACCCCCAGCGGTGGTGGGGGGGGGTCTACATGTTTGAAGGTAATGTATACTGGTATGTGCTACGGTTTGGAGGGATTTGGGCAAAAGTGTCCTTAAAAGCGCCCAATTAAAGCCCCCCCCCCCCCCCACCCGGCTATCACCACAAGGTGTGACTCCTCCAACACATTGGGGCAATTACGTATTTAGGTATATTATTGCACAAATGTTAAATTATTAGGGGCTGTGCAATATTTATGAGCCCTGGGGAGGGTAAAATTCACGGGGGGGGGGGGGCAAGAAATTTTTGGCCAGCCGAGAGGGGGGGGGGCAAGCGATTTTTGGCACACATTCATGGGGTGCCTTTTAAATAAAATGCTCTAAAAAGGCTTAGGAAAACAGTAGGGAAACGCTTTAATGTGCATTATTTTTCTGCTCGATGTGCTCGCAACATATATCTAGACCATTTAAGGTTTGCAAATTGGGATCCCAAAAATTTGGCATGTGTAAGGGGGGGGCAAAGAATTTTTGGCGGGCCGAGAGGGGGGGGGCAAGCGAGTTTTGGCAGGCCAAAAGGGGGCAAGCGATTTTACCCCGGACCTCATAATTATTGCACAGCCCCTTAGTGGCACAATCCAAAATGATGTGTGTCATCAGTGGCATAGCAAGTGAAGCCTTGCCCCCAGGCCCGTGTGCAGGGGGTGCGACCGCACCTCCCCAAATTTGCAAAAGTATACAAAGTATATCAAGTGTCAAAAAATGACTACAAATTTACAAATGGGGACGAAAATTTGACATTGTCCCTTCACACTAAAAGGCTGGCTACTCGGCTGCATGTCATGATCTACACACTTGGCCACACAAGAGTAAATTTATGTTTAAAAAACATGTCAACATATTTTCTATTTAATTTAAGATTTTTATTAATATATTTATTCTTGTTATTATTTTTTTGTTTTACAGGGGCATGCATGATGATTTGGAAAATGGACCTGTTAATCAAAAGATGGGAACATACATACTCTTGTTGATTATTCAATGGACTTTTCAACCAATGTATTTGTCATAAACAATTCAACCATGATTCAACTGCTAATAATGGTATTAATAAAGTATGTACCAGCATTCAGGAATTGAAGTAATCAGTCAGGGATACAGATCATTGAAGACTCAATATGACCATGAACTTCATGTTGTGTACCAATACATATTTTTGGTTTCAAAAGTGATGGAGAAGGGTTTGTAGGCAAATTGAGTCATTGAGGTCGAAGGTATGATTATAAAGTAAATAGTCATTGTGACGTGGTATATCGAAAGGAGACTGGGCGGGATCGTAAATGGAGAAATAGCAAAAAATCTGCCTTGGGGTGATTTTCCACAATTTTGGTTTGTTGCAAATTGGTGATGTTATTAATGTTTAAAATATTGTCTCATAATTTCAGACCGGAATATAACTGGCATCTTGTATTTTTTCAGACATTTTTCATTCCTACTCTCAACAATTCTATAATACCACTTTATACGAACTCAATATCTTTGCTTAGGAATGTCCAATTTCATTGCGTAAAACAGTGTTGTGGAGCAAAATATCTCTATGCAAAACACTCAAATTGATAACCTGCCCAAAAGTGTCTCTTTTTGATACCATGTCACAATTATATCTCTAGGATGCCTAACTAATGCAGTATATGTCAAAGGGTATCCTTTGTACAGGGGCAGGGCTTGGCTGTCAACTCTCATGCATTCAACCTGATAAAGACTCACACATTCTGGCAATATAGCTTTCTCCCACTCTCGCACCAAGGTAGTAAAATCACACACCAAGTTATATAATGTAGTAAATATCACACCAAGGTTAAAAATCTCATGCATCGTCATACGTCGATATAAATTGTTGTTTCCCCCCCCCCCCCCATTTTTTAGATTCTTGAGTGTGCACAATGGGTTAAAAAATGAACAATTGTATTCGGTAAATAATAATTCCATCCAGGAATGCCACTGTTCGACAGCAGGCCCATAGCCAGGATTTTTTGTGGGGGTGCTGATTTTGAAAAAGTGGTCTTTTTTCCAGGGGGGGGCAATTCTGTGAAAAATAGACTTTCTTCCCCAAATTTAGACCTTATTTGACCAAAAAAGCTTTAAAAAAAATCATTTTTTTGGCTCGTTATGCCCGCATATTCTTAAATTTCAGTACTTTTTTTATACTTTTATAAATTTGGGAGGGGGAGGGTGCTAGGGGCCTGTTCGACAGTACTTCTGGATCTTTCAGATATTCTAGAATCATGGGCCCATGTTCAACAACCCTACAGTATTTCAAAACTTTCATAGGTCATACATTGAACCTAGAATCTGCAGATTTAGCAAACTACATTTTTTGTTTTCTTTTGTCAATATGGATAAATTGTGACTATTTTCATTGCAATTGGAGCAGATGTGACCACTGTTCATTTTTATTTTTACCCTTTGACATAATACCTTCTTTATTTACACTATACATAACCATTGACTTTTTTAATCCTTGTTGGGACTAGACGAAGAACTTTCACAATGAAAATAAGGGTATTTTTGTGTACATGCTGCATGTACAACAATCAAGTCTGAAGATGTGTACCATGCAAGTAGTTAGGTGAAAAAGTTCAATTTGGTGACCACTCTCTGGCTAGTAAGGTTTGACGATTGATTAAACTTCTATGGTCCATAGAAGTCGAATCAATCATCAAACCTTACTAGCCAGAAAATGTCAAAATGTTTTTCACCTAACTAAAAATATCAGTCATTGCCCTCTCATTTTTAGCAAACACCTTTTCTATTTAGAGAATATTAAAGGTATCGTTTTTACCCGTTGCGGTGCATTCATATGGTCGTGCAACATCAAGGTCATATAGTTAGGATTTGAAAAGTGCCCGTAATTTTCACAAAAACTGCTTGTCCAAAATTTGACCTTGAAAACATAAACCAGACCTCTGCCCCTTCTGGGAGTTCAGTCAATTCAAATAGCTATAGCTCATATAGCCTTGATTTATTTGGTCTTTTTTGAGTTCACAGAACTTATTCAAGCATTATTTTTATCATATGTCACAGACATTAATTTTGCCTGTCCCAGGAGCAAACTGCTTGTCCAAAATGACAGGTGGACGGGTGGCCAGCTAACATCCTGGGAGACATTATTTTAAGAACAAAGAGGCTAAGGCAAGTTGTTTGATGCCAAAAATAAAGATGTCACCCATGTTAGGGATGCACCATTAGATTCTCAGGTGGGGGGTAGGAAGTTTTTGAAAAAAGAACTTCACTCACTACATGAGCAAAAAACAAAATTTTACCCACCAACACTAAAAAAAACCTTTCCCCACCTAACTGTGTATAAATGCATGAAATAAAAAAAAAAACTCCCCTGATGCATGAGAATCTAATGGTGCGTCCTTATATGAGACAACAGATTATTGTATATTCATGAGGTTATGCATGGCTGGCAATTTTAATTCTTAAATCCTACATTTTACAATTACCTAGGCTTAGGGGTGGTGCAATAATTATGTGTACCCCCGGGTGGTGACTTATAGGGAGGCAAAGATTTTTTGGCAGGCTAAAAGGGGGGGCATTTTGGGAGGTCAAAAGGGGGGGTTAATGCGATTTTGGGCGGTCTAATCGGTGGGGGAGCGATTTTTGGCAAAAATATTTTTTTTCTGTTTCTATATCAAGCCCTAAAAAGGTGTAGGAAACATTAGGAACATGTTCAAATATGCAAAATTTCCTGCACGTTGCGCTTGCGTTATAAAATTCGGGTTCCCCAAAATCTTAGTGTCTAAAGGGGGGGGGGGAGATTTTTTGGCACGTCAAAAGGGGGGAAAAGGTTTTTTGGCACGTCAAAAGGGGGCAAAGAAGGGGGAAAGCGATTTTTCAACACAGAAGCAAATTCAAGCAAAATAATGATGTTTGTAATTTATTATTGTTTTCAAGTTAAAACATCTTGTTTGTGTTGAAGTAATATCAAATATGCAATACTGTAAAAGTGGAAATTTTCACGCTACATTTATTTTCGCAATCCAAGCTGCCACCGCGAAAATATTCCTTTTGTGTATAGGGCATAGGAAACGAATCGCAAATTTAAAAAACAGGGAACAGTTCAAAATTGCCAAAACCCAAAAAATGTATCACGCTAAAATTTCCACTTTTACAGTGCATGTAATCAGATTCAAGTTGACAGAAAATGTCATTTTCCTTCAATAATGTAAAGTATATGTGTAAATCTTTAGATACCAGTAAAAGAGGCTGAATAAAATGTTTTTATAGCAATTTTAGCATAAAAAAGCATGGTCATTTTCTACAAAGTTTGATTGTACTATTTGTAGTCATTCTCTGTTTAATTGTTAATGTCCATTTTGCACATTGCGCTCTTTTATTTACTAATGTAGAAGAAACAATAGCACCCTTTGCTCGGAAGAACAAAATTTCCTGTGGAGGTTATTGTTGACTGTATGGCAGACATGTGTTATTTGGTGCGACTTCTTGAACAGGCTCCTAAACCCGCACCTCACTTTGTTAGTGTGTCCTAAAATCCAAAATGCAACCCAAGTAAATTATATTTCATTGGTTATTTCTTGCTCGCAGAGTTAAAAAGGTTGCCCATCCCTGCTGTATATTTTATGGTATGAAAGTGGACATTTGCATGCAAAAACAATAAACAGTTAAACACAATAATGAAAGAGGGCACTATGGTGCAAAGTCACAAGTGAAGTGGGGTACTGGTATTGTTCTTCCTGGGTTTTTTAACTTCGAGCAAACTTTGCTCTCCTGGTGTCACTGTCTATCCAATCGAACAAATCTGCATGATATTAATCATTAAACATGTGTTGTCACAGTCCACGTACTGCTTGGATCGAGTTTCTGGAGTGATGCCATTCAGTTTGCCAACTTGACCACAATACACAAATGAATGATCCTAGGAACTTTTTGCTCCATAAATGCATAATGTGGGACTTCATATCGCTGATTCCCAAGATGCCTGCTTTTCTTCAAGGGCTTGATTCACCACTTGCCTTACCACATCAACCTGTAATTAAGTTTTAAAAGAAACAGAATATCAAATATTTTTATTGTTTCTAGTTGAACAAGTTTTTATTGTAAAATGATCCCAGAAAATGGGGGGGTGATGATCCACTAGTCACATGCTGGTTGACAATATCCACAAAATATTTTGTAACCATAAACACAGGACTACAATGTACAGTGTAAATGTCAGTGGGTGAGTGCAATTGTTGCTAAATTGAGTTATTGTATGAACACAGCTGCACAACAGTGTGACGATCATCCATGTACTGTGTGATAAACACTTGCATGTGCGTGATGCAGAAGTGAATCCGACCATGCCAACTCACTTGTGATTAGTTAAAATAACTATCTATCTATACTACTAGTGCACCTGTGGCTCTGAGAGCAACTGTACTGGTAAAATGATATATAAGTCAGACTGTACACTGCAGTTGTAGGTCCTATTCCCTGGTCCTATAGCCAGATTGGGCTAAGTTTGAAATTTTGACCCCAGATGACCTTTGACCTCGGATGACCTTGATGTAATTATTTTCATGCTCCCCTGATACGAAGGATTCCACCCACCAAGTGTAAGCCCAATAGGGCAAAGATTAAATTTAGCCCCTAGATGACCTCTGACCTCGGTTGACCTCAATTTTGTTTTGCACATATATTCCCCTCATATCAAGGATTCCACCCACCAAGTTTGAGCCCGATAGGACAAAGTTTGATATCCATGACCTTTGACCTTTGACCTCTGATGACCTCCATATAATGTTTTTCATGCTCCCCTCATACGAAGGATTCCAAACACCAAGTTTGAGCCCGATCGGACAAAGTTTGAAATTTGACCCCTCCGTAATGACCTTTGACCTCGGTTGACCTCGATTTCATTTCGCGCATATATTCCCCTTGTATCAAGGATCCCACCCACCAAGTTTGAGCCCGATCGGACAAAGTTTTAAATTTTGACCTTTGACCTCCGATGACCTTTGAACCCACCCGGTCAACATGCTTTTGCTGTTACCGATCTATATCCGAAATATCGCATCGATGCGTCGAAGCGCGGCAAAACGCATAGCCGGACACACAGATACACTTCGCTTATAGATAATAATCATAAGCGTTATCTGTCCGTCTGTCTGTCTGTCTGTCCGGCTATGCGTTCCGCCATGCTTTGACGCATCGTTCCGGATATTTCACACATAGATGGGTATCGGGCGTGCGCTGTTTACCGGGTAGTTTCGAAGGTCATCGGAGGTCAAGGTCAAAGGTCAAAATTTCAAACTTTGTCCGATCGGGCCCAAACTTGGTGGGTGGAATCCTTGATAGGAGGGGAATATAATCGCTAAATAAAATTGAGGTCAACCGAGGTCAAAGGTCATTACGGAGGGGTCAAATTTCAAACTTTGTCCGATCAGGCTCAAACTTGGTGGTCAAACCTTCGTATGAGGGGAGCATGAAAAACATTATATGGAGGTCATCCGAGGTCAAAGGTCAAAGGTCATGGATTTCAAACTTTGTCCTATCGGGCTCAAACTTGGTGGGTGGAATCCTTGATACGAGGGGAATATATGCAAAAACAAAATTGAGGTCAACCGAGGTCAAAGGTCATGTAGGGGCCAAATTTCAACTTTGCCCTATTGGGCTTAATCTTGATAGGTGGAATCCTTCGTATGAGGGGAGCATGAAAAAAATTACACCGAGGTCATCCGAGGTCAAAGGTCATCTGGGGTCAAACAGTATCACTATCATGCCAGTGCTCTCACAGCATCAGGGCTCTCACAGCTGCAGGTGCACTAGTACTAATAAAATAATGAGCTCAGTGTGTCTGTCTGTCTGTCTGTCCGGCTATGCGTTTCGCCGCGCTTCGACGCATCGTTCCGATATTTCAGACATAGATGGGTACCGGGCGTGCGCTGTTTATCGGGTAGTTTTAAAGGTCATCGGAGGTCAAGGTCAAAGGTCATGGATTTCAAACTTTGTCCGATCGGGTCCAAACTTGGTGGGTGGGATCCTTGATACGTAGTGAATATATGCCCAAAATAAAACCGAGGTCAACCGAGGTCAAAGGTCATTATGGAGGGGTCACATTTCAAACTTTGTCCGATCGGGCTCAAATTTGGTGGGTGGAATCCTTAATACAAAGGGAATATATGCCTGAAATAAAATCGAGGTCAACCGAGGTCAAAGGTCATTACGGAGGGGTCAAATTTCAAACTTTGTCCGATCGGACTCAAACTTGGTGGGTGGAATCCTTGATACGAGGGGAATATATGCCCGAAATAAAATCGCGGTCAATTGGGGTCAAAGGTCATTACGGAGGGGTCAAATTTCAAACTTTGTCCGATCGGGCTCAAACTTGGTGGGTGGAATCCTTGATGGGAGGGGAATATATGCATATAGATAGATATCGGGCATTCCACGTTTATGGGGTGGGTTGAAAGGTCATCGGAGGTCAAGGTCAAAGGTCAAAATTTCAACTTTGTCCGATCGGGCCCAAACTTGGTAGGTGGAATCCTTGATATAAGGCGAGTATTTGCTCGAAATAAAATTGAGGTCAACCGAGGTCAAAGGTCATTATGGAGGGGTTACATTTCAAACTTTGTTCGTTCGGGCTCAAACTTGGTGGGTGGAATCCTTGCTACAAGGAGAATATATGCGCAAAATGCCATTGAGGTCAACCAAGGTCAAAGGTCATTACGGAGGGGGTCAAATTTCAAACTTTGTGCGATCGGGCACAGACTTGGTGGGTGGAATCCTTGATACGAGGGCTTAAACATGGTATAACGAATTCTCAATATGACAGGAACAGGAAGATTTCACCACTCCCTGTGAGGACTGCAATGTCTTCCCAGCATTCATAGCTGAAAATTATTTCTAAATTTCAAACGGATGTATCAAATAAAACCGAGGTCATCAAAGGTCAAAGGGGATCAAGCCAAGGTCATATGGGGTCATTGGGGGTCAAACAGCATCACTATCTGATGCTGGTGGTGCTCTCACGTACAGCTACAGTGCCCGCACAGCTACAGGTACTCTAGTCATCCAAATTTAAACAGCAGCAGAATATTTAACATGCATTGCATTATTAAAATGACAATGCGGACTACCGAAAAATGATAGCTTTGGACTCTAACCTTGACTGAAAGCATCTGACCTGGGAATCTATGAGGAGCTAGCCTATGGAAAGCCGTTGTGGTTCGGGAAAACCACATAAAATATGGAGGGTCAGAACTCAGAAATTAATTCGCAGCCAAGTGCGAGAACAAGAATCCAAGAAGATTCTTGGGTTCTCGCCAAATTTCTGACCCTGATAAGGCCCTTCGCACTTGATTATTAGTTTCCTGTTTACCGCCCGCGTCCAAAATTGAAAATCTCAAAATAATTAATTATTTTATTTTTATTTCCAATTTTCTCCTTTAAAATAACTTTCAACTACTTCTACTTGCCATTTTCTGACTTTAATAATATCAACAATAATGATGAATGAACAAAGAGTACAACTCCACCTTCACTTATTTATAAAATCAAATATTGTTGTGAAATAATTAAATGCCCGCTCTAGTCAAAACGAGTCGATAATTGCTTGTAATAGTTCAAACCAAATAAAGAAAATAAAAGATAATTAATAATTAATACCGTAATTAAAAGTCACCTTGTCCCTTTTTCAAGATCTTAAACAGGAAACTAATAATCAAGTGCGAAGGGCCTAAGCAAGTAAGCAAGCTAACCTTGAATCATCAAATGAGATCTATCTCGTGCAAATTTGGAGTTTGAGTTCTCGAGTAATGGCCAGTATTTCATCAGGATCAAGAAGATCACAAGATGAGTTTGCAATTTTGTGAGAATCAATTTTGATTCCTAAATGCAAAGTATGATGAAAAAACCCATGCTGAATTTTTACTCCATCGCTGAGCGAAGAGCGATTTTATATCTGACCAATGAGAACGTAGCGAGCTTTTCCAAATGCAATATAAAAAGCATGTTACTTCATTGCCCGTGTCATAGAAGCCTCATAGACTTCACACTACAGAAAGTAATCGCTCAGCAATAGATTCAACTTGAATATCTGTATACATGTCATGGCTACATGAATCAAATCCACGGGTTCCTACAGTCTGACGGCCGAGGCGATCTATGCTATCTATCACCTGATGAGTACCATGAGTACAGATGTAGCTATAGATGTACTATGAGTACAGATGTAGATAGATGCTAGATGTAGATGTAGCAAATATCAACTCGCAAGCTTTATAATATTGTTGATGCCAATGTTAGTTGTATAAACTTCTAACTTTCGTAAGCATGGTAAGCTTATTTCCGGAAGCAAGCTTTTATTATTACTCACTGAGGAGACTCGTAAATTTATTAACTTGAGCCTTTTATTATACTCACTAGTATTCCCCGGGCAATATTCCGCCAAAACCAAGCATTTGTTGTTTCCTGGTGTCTGCCAGTCACGTTAAATCCATATTTTTACAGATATTTCCACACAGCAAAGCTGTCTTCGACGATCTACTGTTGACTGGTTTGTTTACATCATTTAAAATCCCTGCACTGAAGCTGAACCTGTCAATCAACTGCAATTTGCATAAGCACGCGCGCGACTTGTGTCGTGGGGCGCGTCTAATGTCAGTTTTAGGCAGGTGTAGGGAAAAATCGTCTTTTTGTTCGCGAGTGGTGTGGTTTACAATGTCATAAGGATCATTGCATTTAAATTTCAGCTCAATTGGAGCATTTTGAAAACCTTGACCTTTGACCCCTTTATGACCCCTTAATGACCTTAAATAAATTTTTAAATGTTTTAAACATGTTTAGAATGTCATAAGGATCATTGCATTTAAATTTAAGCTCAATCGGAGCATTTTCGGTTAAAATGACCTTTTTTGACCCCTGTGACCCCAGGATGACCTCTGCCGTTTGGAAATATTTTTATTATATTCTTTATGTTTCCTCTTTCATATGACACCACTCATGGGGTCATACCTTTGTGGCATTTAGAGATATGTCCATTTCAGACCAAATGGTTAGTCAGTTAGTAAGCTAGTAATTTGACCCCTGTGACCCTGGATGACCTTCGACGTTTGGAAATATTTTTATTATATTCTTTACGTTTTCCTCTTTCATATGACACCACTCATGGGGTCATACCTTTGTGGCATTTAGAGATATGTCCATTTCAGACCAAATGGTTAGTCAGTTAGTAAGCTAGTAAGTAAGTAAGCTAGTAAGTAAGCTAGTAAGTAACATTCACTCCTATAGGCTGATACCATTTCATGGTTCAGCAAAAATGACTCAAAATGTTATTGATGATATTATTGCTATCTTAAACATCAGTTTTGTCTTTTCAACGGGAAAAATCAGATGGAAAATAAAGTTTTTAGGGGCTAGCTATAATATGGGCACAAGTCTATAGTATTGAACAAATTTATGTATCACATATTTTGACATGCACTTATAGAAAATAAATAAATTATTGTCTTACTTTATTAATTATAAATACTGTAAAATGACACATAACTAAAGTGAGGCCACTTTCTATCTTTTTTATTTGATTAATAAAATTACATTCAACAAAATGACTGAAGACTGAGAAAACACACAATGCAGACTATTACAGAATGGAGTAGGTAAGATGCCATGTCCATAGCTTTGCAGGAGTTTCGGACTAACAATCAACACATTCAGAAAAATACAGTTTAAAAGTGAATATTGTAGTGAGTGATCAGTCCTTTATCATGTGCTTGCCGCTATCTACTTTATAGTAAACTATACATTGCGAATTAATATAAAATTGTAAGTTGAGTTTATACATGTATAGCAAATTAAGGGGGTACTACACCCCTGTCCAATTTTGTGCCTATTTTTGCATTTTTCTCAAAAATCATAGCGCATTGGGGACAAGTAAGATATGTATATTATAGGGGCAAGGACTACAATTACTGCACTAGAAATTTTATTTCAGCACAGACAACAGTTGTGGAGTTACAGTCAAAAATGAGGGAAAACCACTATTTGATCAATAAATCAGTAACTATTTGCCTTGAGTTGCTGAATTTTCAGTGCAGTAGTTGTAGTCTTTGCCCCTATAATATACACATCTTACTTGTCACCAATGCGCTATAATTTTTGAGAAAAATGCAAAAATAGGCACAAAATTGGTCAGGGGTGTAGTACCCCCTTAAACTAACAACTGCAGTGTATATCTTGATTTTAATAATAAGCATGGGCAAAAAGCAGAAAAGACAAAAAGACAGAACAATTTGGAGTAATGAATTAAAGAGTTGACAGGAGTTATAGGAATTGAATTAATGTATTTTGCTGTTTCGGTGTGCATGTTCTCATCATTGATGGTTTGGTGGACTGTCATGTAACATGGATGTAAGCGTGATCCTAAAAATGCCTTTCACGGTGACCCAAACTAATTACAAGACCTCTTCTGCATTGAGGCTGGCCTTCCCTTTTAAAGGGAATTTTTATTGAAACATTTTCAACAGAGGTGTGTACTTATATTCGCTGTTGGAATATTTTTTGTTGCATATAGTAACCATGAATATAGAAATTAATTTTGGGTAGAATCTTATTCACATGTAGAGTGTGGTGTGATATGGTTCGATTATTATCATATTGTATGCATGAGAAATATGTGAACCGTTAATGATGTGATTTCTTTCATACAACTTTTTTTCACAAATTGAATAGGTATAGAATTTTAGATATGAATGTAATTGTTGGTGATATTGGTCCCTGGATGTGATCTTGTGATGTCTCCATTTTTGGCATTCGTATCTAATGATGAATTGAATAAGTTCAGCACAATATTTTAATAGGAATTAATGTGAAAATTGTTAGTGTATTTTATAGGGTTATTATCTGATCCAACTTCGATGGCACCTCTGTCTCTTTCAAAGAATGCATCATCATCATCATCATCATCATCATCATCATCATCATCATCATCATCATCATCATCATCATCATCATCATCATCATCATCATCATCATCATCATCATCAACAACAACAACAAAAAACAACAACAACAACAACAACTTTTGTAATCTGGAGAAACAGATTTTATGTAAATGAATAATTAAAGATGTATAATATAAGCAGAAATTTAGCCATCAGGAAAATATATTTACACAGTTTCTTTACACTTCTAAACTGTTTTAAAACATGAATGAAGTCATGCAGTAATGAAAGATTAAAATTTGACCGACCGACCTTTTTTTTCCTACATTCAGGCCTACCATTAAAACAATGTTTCCATATTTCGAGTTGTATTGCTCCAGTGGTTTTGATACATGAGAAACAAACATGCAATGCCCCATAGGAGTGTATGATGATACATATACACTTCCATTGTGATTACCACAATTCACCACAAATTTGTTTACACCATCAAAACAAAACATATCTTGGGTGTTACATTTAACTGGGGTAATGAGAAAAATAAGAGCCTTCTTCTGATACAAAAATCTTAGTTTTGATGAAAATAAATGGGGTATGAGCCTGTTGATTGGGTCACACCCCTTTAAATTTGCATCGAATATCAGACTACACATTAAATAAACCCTAATTAGGTTGATAATTTGTCAAACTGAAAATGATTTTACTGATGGTCACCAATAACAATGTGCTGACTGATTATGAAAATAGAGTTTTGTAAAACTTTAAGGCTCACTTATATTTTCTTGAAAATCGCCTATTTTAGATCTAGGTAAGCATTACATTTCAAAGTTCGCTAGTTCAGTATAATTTAAAACGATAATTGTCATCCTGCAATGCACCAATGCACAATAATAGGTTGTTTGTTACAATTATTGACGTCAACAGTTAGATATTCCAATGTATTTCATTGATTGCGAATTGGATAGCAAAAATCCAAATCAAGTTTAACATGTATGCTTGTGCAAACATAGTGACAATATGCATGCCTGCCCAAGCAAATTCTGATATGACTCATCTTCTAGTATTTAAACTTTTGATTGTGCTATGCACTAAATAAAATTCTCCGTAAAACTTCAACATTAGCTTAAACAAAGGTATGTTGTCAGCTTTACTCTTTCTTTAAATGAGCAAGATCTGACTCTTGCATTATTGGAACAGTATGTACTGTGTGTACACATTGTCAAGTATACATTATAGGCTTTACAATTACAACCTTTAGCAATAACCCTAACTGCATGCCATGCATAATATGAGATACTACAGGCTCTGCGCTTCCCTTCATCAGGCAGGCGGGCAACACAAAGGGCACTTCTGCAGTGGCGGGTGAAGCATTAAAATTTATGGGGGGCAAGCTTGTTTTGTGCCAGTTAAAAAAAATTATAAATTTAAAAGATTACAAAGTTCAGACTATTTCGGCCCAAATATTGCAAATTGTGCCATTTTTGCCCTGTTTTGGCCCAAAACACTGTGTTTTTCAGGCTAAAAAGGAATATGAACAGGGCAAGTATTGCCTTATTTTTTCCTCTATCAGGAATTTTAGGGGGACATCTCCACAAGAGAAACATTTAGGGGGATGTCAAGTCCTGTCCCCCCACTCCGTTTCTGCTGCCTATGCACCTCTGACCAAACCCCTCAAGGTAAATTAATTATGTTCAAAAAGTGACCAGCAGAAATGTGGACAAACAGCACTATGGAATGTGTGTACAAGGTTTTGGGGCTATTTTATTTATAGAGCGCTAGTAGGATGATCCCAGGGGTATGATATTCACAGGGAGAGGCAACATACATGTGGGTCTGTGTGTTGCCTGCATACTGTAATGACAGTCAGCAATCCTGTCCTGCTCCACAGTGCCTACGCTAAACCAGGGATACGCCTGTCTTTCAGCGTGTTTATACTGAGCACCTCGCATTACCGCGAATTCACCTTCACCCGCATTTCAATCCTCTCGCATTCACTGGGTCGTTTCTACTGCGCTGTTAATGCAGCCTCAATTACTACCCACATATTTAGTAGGGAAGGCGGAAGTCCAGCAAATAGTTTTGTGACCTTTCAAGGTCAAATTTTGAATGCTCACACTGTATTGTGATAGGCTAACTTCCGGTGTCACCCGCAAAATCGTCACCCGTACTGTTTCTACTGCGAACGTTACCGCGTATTAACCACTATTAACCACCTCAATAGGTGGTTGACGGATTCACCGCATTACGCGCATTAACCTTCACCCGATCTGTTTCTGCTGGGGCCGTTACCGCGTATTCCTCACATTACCCCGAATTCACTCGAATTAACCCGCAACCGTCTGCTCAGTAGAAACACGCTGAAATACAAGTACTTTTCTTCTTTCCCCCAGCCACACCCACAATGCATGTGCACAAACCACCCTCCTCTTCAACAGCATGATCTATTAATGTTTAATGTGATCCTATCAAAATCCATGTGTGTTTCCACATGTCTGTCTCAACATGGGGAAACTTTAAGATGGTTGGTGGACAGTGTGTATATTCCACAGATTGATATATAGGTCTAGTCAGTATTCAGTCTTTCAACACGCTAATACTGAGCACCTCACATTACTTTTATTCCCCCAAATTTAAATGCTCTCACCATAAACTGATATCGTTCCTGCTCTAATGCCAATTCATTAACCACATATAGGGTGAAATTAGAGAAGACTGGCTATTGCAAGGACAACTGTGCAGGGCATGTCAAGCATATGGAAAAGCAGAGGCCTATCCATTGACCTCAAGGTACGCCTACTTAGATGCAACTGTGTTTTCCATTGCCACTTATGGATGCGAGTCTTGGGCTATGACCAAGAATGATAGGAAAAGAGTAGATGCTTTTGAGATGTGGTGTTACAGGAGGCTTCTACGAGTGACATGGAAATACAGGAGAACAAATTCCTGGATCCTCGACAAGATTGGTACAAGTCTAACCATCAGAAGCGGCATAATGGAGAGAAAGCTGAAGTACTTTGGCCATATTGTCAGGAAACATGGAGGTGTAGAAAAACAGATTTTGCAAGGGGCTATGGAAGGCAAACGAGGAAGAGGCTGTCCACCAACATCTTGGACTAATGATGTGAAGCTGGTTTCTAACCAAGGAATGCAAGGTGCAACACACTTGGCATCAGATCGAGTGAGATGGCGTGCTCTTGTGAAGACCACAGCAGCGCTACATAGCGCCACCTGACACAGAGAGAGAGAGAGAGGCGAAAGTCCAGAAAAACATTTTGTGACCTTCAAGCATAAGATCAGATTTGATTATGCAGAGCTGCATTTTAGCTTGCCACAGTTGAAATGGCTTCTGTTGTTGCCCACTAAATAATTTGTCACCTGTACCGTACTGTTTCTTCTGGGCATGTCTCTGTGTATCAGACTAAAAAACACATGGTGGTTGATGGTGAGGTTAACTTCCATCACCCCACGTCATGCACTCATCACCTGATCTGTTTCTACTGCTCATATCACCTGACATCACCCCATCAACCATTTGCATAATAGAAACATGCTGTTTCCTTTGAGCAACCAGGTTAAAGGGTGACAGTAACTACTTTTTGAATATAAAATTAACAGCAGTGCCTATGTAATCACACTTGCAAGTAGCTACTTGCGAGCTAAATTACTTTCAATGATTTTACATATAATATCTTACATGTAGTGAGCTACTTTGGAAAGTAAGGCCTGAAGACTTGCAAGTAAGTATATGACCTATGATGGGGTTGGAAAAGAAGTATGATAAAGAAAAAGTTCATCAGCAATTAAATTGGTAGAGTTGATGCAAGTTTGTAGGTTTATTAAAGGTTTGCTGAGATATTTATGTAAAATGAAAGAAAACAGAGATATAAAATGTGATGCGATCAAGCTAAATGAGTCTGATGTACATCAAAATCAAAATTCAGTTTTCAATTTTATTACATGAGCCATTCTCAGAGCTTTATTTTGCTGAAAACCCCATCATAATGAGACTTTTAGTTCCAGAGATATGACCATTTTAATGTTGCTCTGAACAATAAAATACAAAGGAAGTTGAATACTATTATTGGTTATATCTCAATATTCGCAACATCCAACTCATTTTGCTTGATTGCATCACAAATGTCACTGTTCTCATCAGCACCTCGTATGTGTTCACATTCAACTTTAAGGATTTAGGTCTCTAATTTCTAGTACCATATTAGACATCTCCGTAGTCACTTGCCCATTATACATACTCTAGCTATACATTTATACATAAAACACTGATTGGTATTAATTTGTGCACAATTGATAGATTTTCCACATCTGATCTTATCAGTGACCAAACTCCCTCTGTTTGCTAGCTGAGGACTACTGACTTTGGATTGCGGTTAAAATGCTTCACATGGCCTTTTGGAAGCCATCTGGTTTCTGGCCTACTAAAATTAGCCATGATGTAATGCATCTTTAAATGGATCTGGCTTGTGATTGGTCACCCAGATCTTGTGATGATTTAAATTCTCCAGGGACGTGCCATTACCACTAACTACAGTGTACACAACTATCTGTGGAATTGCAAGCGTTTTGTGTTGTTTTCATTGTTTGGTCAATGGAAGTCTTATTTTTGGAAATAACTCATTGAATTCAATATAAATCTGTATCCAAGCACCACCCACTCAAGGTTTAATGTTTTTCTGTTTATCATTGAGACTCTGTTGACATGGTTGATGCAGATATGTTTTTGAATAAATGAAAACTGGCAATACTCCAAAACTTTTTGTGTGTGGGTACAGTGGGTTAGAGGTATTCACATCATAATCTGTATTGAACAGTGAAATAATAAAAGAGGGAAATTAGTGTTTAGTTCTTCTTCAGATATCTGCTTTCTGTTCTCCTTCTGTTTCTAATTTCTAACATGGTCTTTCAAAAGCACCCAAGATGCACTCACCATGTGAACCCATTTTAACCTAAATATAGTGGCTTTTTTGCTGCAAACAAAATTTAAGTGATACAAAACGTGAAGTAGTAAAAATGGACTTATATTAACCAAAATTAGTTTCACACAACCAAAAACACACTGTTGAAATAAAAATAGAGAAGTTCTCAATAAAAAAAAATTGTCTCATCGAGGAATAAAAGATTTCTTGTCTCACCGAGGTGTTACAAAAAAACTTGCTTCACGAGGTGCAAAAAAAAAATTACAAATCACAACCCCAACTACCTAACTCCTTGATATCTCGTAGTACAGCCCTTAACATGTATGAGCTAAACCAGTTATTTGAGACACAAATCCTTGATTATACAACTGGTAAACACTTACAAGGTCAAACAGTTTCCATGATACAATTTTTTTTTTTTTTTTTTATTGAGCAAGAATACTCTTTTCTCAAATTTGCTTGTTTTAGATACCCTATTCATGTTACGAATGATGTACAGTGCTTTGAGCTTGAAAATTAACCCTTTTTATATGAATTTTTGTTCACAGATGATATTCACTGGTCAATGACCAGTGGCCCCCCTTGGGCTTGGAGAGCTCTCATTGCATGTAATATCAGAGAAGATGCTACATATTTCATTACACATAATAAACTGTTTCTCATTTAGGGTATTAAGAATGGGGAAAAATGGTACTTTAATCACACAAATGTTACTTGAAAAGGGTAGCTATATAAACTCGGCACCAAGATGCTGACAAAAGTCAGTTGAAATGAAGGTAAAATTCAGGGTGAAATTGTACTAAGACAATCCTCAAAATGTGTGCTGTTTTGTTGGTTTTTCAACAAGTCTCCCGACTCTTTGCTACCAACGGTTTTATGTGGTTGTTTTCCCTATGCAAGAATTTTACTGTTTTATCACAACTCACAACAGTAAAATTTTTGCATAGGGAAAACAACAACGTAGTACTTGCTTTGGGTCCATTTTACGGATGGACGGAAAGGCCTTCAGCTGGTCCTTGTACGCCGGTGATATACAACTTGAAATACATTGTACAAGACCATAGTTTGGTAGCAAAAAAGTAAACTAAGACAGTACCAACTGACCATCAGGGAAACTTTGAATGGATCTAAAAATATTCAAGTAGTGTACACAACCAAGGAAAATAAATGTTAAAAACTGTTTAATATGTACAACAACATCCAAAATTTAGGTTTAAAAACACACCCCTTTTACAAGGTAAAAACAAGTAGCACTAGTAACTAGCACTACACAAGATTAAATGAGAAAGACAGCAAAAGAAAGTGACAAGCATTAAGGGTAGACGAGGTATTATTGGTCGAAGCAACCTAAAAATCGATTTTCATTATCTAGATTAATATATTATTGAAAAATAACACCTTGATGTTTTGCAAAAGTTCATTCTGCAAATCTTATACTTTGCAAACTTGCTTAATATATTGTTGTTAATGAGTGATGTACGTTTTACAAAAGTGTTGTTGTTTCAGCCCTCTTTACAACGTAACTCAAGAACCGCAGCACGTATAAAAAGTATATCTGTGATATTTTAATTCTTCTACACACTAAGCTATGAATTGAGCAATACAGTTTTTGCCAAAGCTCACTACCATTCGTAAGATGCTGTGAACTACCAAATCACAACAATTTAAAATAATTAATAACCTTAAGCATAGAATGAAAGGAATTTAGAATAATAATAATAATAAAAAAAACATACAAGGGAAAAATCAAATCAATTACGTGAGAAAAACAGACATGTGCAAGTATAAAAGGCCAACTAGGTCAAAAAGGGAAAAAACAAGGACTAGGACAAGCAAAGAAAATGTTATTTTGTCACGGAAGATCGAGTAAGCAAGATCACTGTTGAATTATTTTGCTGCATACTTTATTGCTATGTTTAGATAAATTCCCTTTTTTCTACCTGATTTCATTCCCAGGGTTCATTAATAATTATAAAGAAAATACAATGCGACCTAAAATCCACTGTTTTTCAACCCCGCATTTAAATTCGGTCTTCAGCACTTGTTTTTGTATAATGTGCAATAGTCTGTAGAATACTTGGCAGCAACACACTTTACATGTATAACCAATAAAAGATACCATATAAAATATTGAAAAATACAATACAAACTTATATGTGATTGTACTCTAAGGCCAAAAAAATATATTGTTTGCTTGTCCATAGATCACTTTCAGAAGTTGGGTCGATCGGGAAAAGGTTTTTTTTTCTTTTCTTTTTTTCTTATATCTTTTTTTTCAAGTACCAAAAGTATAATGTGAAATATTGATTGTATGTAAAACACTTTCTGACCACAGAATTTCCACCAAAGATAAGTTCAAGGTAAACCATACTTTATTTGATATGTACATGCTTGGCAGACTTAAAATACTGCATTTTTAAGTTCACCAAGTTAACCATCATCCAGGAGCGACTGGACAGGGGAAACATGCAGGAAATGGTATTATATTACAACAAATCTACAGTTTTTCAGACTTTCAGAAAATTGTAAAAAGAAACCTTTTTTCAAAAAAAAAAAGGTTCTAAGGTCGGGACTGATGGACGGTTGGTTGGACAAGGACAAGCAAACAACTTTGTTTTTGGCCTAATCTGTGTTTAAGTGATGAGCTACTTTTGCCAAAATTTGTCCAGAAATTTGAAGGGCCATGTTTACTTTGATGTTTTGCTTAGAAATATTTATCACAGGTTGAACTTATGATACCCATGAAAGAGTTAAGTGTACAGATTAATATTTTAGCATGATCAATTAAATTGTTAGGTGATAGGAAATTCTTCAAATTGGCTTGTTATGTACATTTATCGGTGCATTTTGGCTCACACTCTTTTGTGTGTGTGTGTGTGGGGGGGGGGGTGGGGGTGGGTGTGTGTGTGTGTGGGGGGGGGTGATTTCAAGCAGTCTGTGTTGACCAATTTTCCTATACTTTTATGGAATATTTACAAACCCTTGAAATAAGAATTATAGTAGATATAATTTGTGACTTGGTAATGTAAAGAAGGCATGTTTGAACCTCTTCAATACAAAATTTTTTCCTGATTTTACACTCTCGCACACTTCTATTTCGCACATAATATTTTTGTCACTCTAAATTAAACTTTTTTTTTGTTAAATTTTTCAGTCAAAAAGACTTCCTGAGATACCCTGCTACATGTCCATAATACAATAAACCAATTTTGAAATATCTGTATTTTTAGATTCACCAGAACCAAATTCTGCACCTTTTGAACAGTAACAGGTTAACACCAAATTCTGTACAACTTTGTCAGTTTTACCAACTTTGACAAATTTGCACCATAAATGGTTGAAAAATGCTAAATTTTTGCAAAATAGTTTTTTTAAAAATTAATATATATAATTTTTACTGAAGAGTTTTTTTTATTATTTTGCCTGAAAAAATTTAGGTAAAAAAATGTTTTTGGGGAATTTTCTCAAAAACTGAGCATTTTTGCCCAAATTTTACCTCATAGATGTATACTTTTTTTTTTATAGTAGACCAACAATTTAGCAGTTATGAGGCCCAACAGTTTCCATAATTCCAGGGTTAAGACCAACCTTAACATGCTATCTACTGAAGATAACAGTGTGTAGTATTGACTATTAGCTATACCTGACTTGCTAAGTACTGAAAATATCAGTTTATAGTATTTCTCACCAAAGTAAACTGGTGTTAGCTGAAATCAGTGAAATGTGTGATAATCTACAAGCTACTGCAAATAGCAATGTTTTGCATTAAGGCGCTATCTACTTAAGATAGCAATGTGTAGTATTGACTATTAGCTATACCTGACTTGCTAAGTACTGAAACTAAACAGTTTGTAGTATCTCTCATCAAAGTAAACTGGTATCAGCTGAAATCAGTGAAATGTGTGCTAATCTACATGTTTCATATTTGAAATACCATATTTACTCTATTAAACACCCCTTCTATTTAACACCCCATCTCTTTTCTTTTCAAAGAAAAAGTGACCGGAATGCAGAAATTTCTATGCCAGCATAGCATGTAATCATTGTAAGTAAGCTTAAAACTGACTTGACATGATTGCAAAATTACATTGACAAATCCTCTATTCTATCTAATCTTGCATTTCCATCCAATTTATTGCCACATTATAGTAGAATGTTCATATATTTAACAAATTTAATTAATTCTTGCATAAATATGCACTTACAGATCTGATTTCTAGTATTTTTTGATAATTATGTGGTCCCTATATAGGCACCTGTATGTTGTATTTTAAAGCTGAAATAATATTTCATAAGTTCTGGATGTCGTTTTTTCATTGATAATTAACCTACTCTTTTTGAAAATCCAAACGCTCCAGGGCGCTAAATTAGATAGATGCATGCAAAAGATAGACATTGGGGCACAAAACATGAGAAAGTGGTCACTTTGTTAGTTTTTTTCTTTTCAATTTGGACCTTCATGGACATTTTACCCTAAAAGGAGGACCTTTTTGTTAAGGGGGTGTAATATCAAAATGGTGCCCAAACTATCTGTGCTAAAATTGCTTGCCCTCCTTTTGACCTTCCAAAAATGTTTTGCCTCCTTTTGGCCTGCCAAAAAATCTGTGCCCCCTATTATTCACCACCTTGGGCAAGGGTACACATAATTATAGCGTCACATACTCGGTCTTGGGTCTGCTGATTATGAGACCAATATCAATAACAAAAATTGAAACTGGAATTGATAACAAGTCTAATTTAATAGCTTTGTTAGTAATGCTTATTACTGTCTGTTCAATTAGCTTAGATTCTTGAATTTTTAAGATATTTGAAAAAATAAAAAATTGCGGCCAAAGTCATCAAAGAAAAGTGATAGCACAGCCTTAGACCTAACGTGATGTATACTTTTCAAATTCCCAAGTTCAATTTAAAACCCGATTTCTTTTCAATTTTGCCTCATTTTAGGCAGTTACTTGGGTCCACCAAAATGGTTCGCGACCTTTTAGAAATCGAGTGGGACAGTCCATTCTCAACTTAGGGCATAGACCCTATCCAATTTAGCAAAACAATCTCATGATCTGTCCACCAATCTGTCCTGCCATTTCAATTGTTACACCGTTGACCGTTCCGGTTATTGGGTAAGTTCTATAGGTGATAATGGTCCACCGGTTTTTGTTACACGAAATTATATGGCGCGATTACGTTTTATGCATAACATTATTTTTTATTATTTTTTTCCTAAACAATGACATTAAAATTATGGATTTCGTTCTTATTTCAACTGGTGTACAATGTAAATGTCAAGTATTCGCTTGACATTTTCAGATACAGTGACTTTACAAGAATTGTTTTCTGTAACCTGATTGTTTTAAATAATATTTTCTTGTACAAAAGTTCTTTTGTTTCCAAATGTCCTTCTCATAGTTTGTATATATTCAACAAACAAAACGAAATAACAAATTGAAAATGTGTAGTTTTATAATAGGCCTATAGGCCTACACCTTCTCAGACCCATTACATAAAATAAATAAATAAATAAATAAATAAATAAATAAACAAATAAATACGCAAGGAATGTATTTATATAAGCTACGCCTATTTTAGAAAACTTTGTTTCAACAGTGGGGTTTCAACACAAATTAGGCCGACTGGCAAATATAGCTATTTAGATGGAAAATAGTTCCTGATGCGGATGGTCGAATAAATACTATCTCAGCGCATTATGACATTCGTCCCCATTGCTCTAAATGGATTGATTCAAAAATGTTTATGGTACACGACGTTCTACGGCTTGTTATAAAAATATCGCGGGAAAAGACCAAAATTGAAAAGAAATGGGGTTTTAAATTGAACTTTAGAATTTGAAAAGTATAAATCACGTTAGGTCTAAGGCTGTGCTAACACTTTTCTTTGATGACTTTGACCACAATTTGGTATTTTTTCAAATATCTTAAAAATTCAAGAATCTAAGCTAATTGAACAGACAGTAGCTTTGTTTGGTTTTAAAAAAAGTATAATGCTGCATAACTTTCTTTGATAGTAAGAATTTAAATTTAAATCAAACATATATTTGTTGACTGCTTATAAATTATTGAGCTAAGATTATTATATATAGGAAGTGAGTAATGGCAATAAAGCACTTTCGGTGTGGCAGGCAAATGCCTTGTATCAAAGTTTGTGTCTCTTTGTCCCATTATCTGTCTATGAGCAATTATAGATCTAAAACTGCATACAAATACATTATAGCTATTGACCGCAGCTGCCAGTATACCTAGTCAGAGTGCACTTGGATTCGACTATTGTGATTGTGATACCATGTTTGTTATTGTTAAATTAATGTTATTATTCAATCATTCTTTATTAATCACATCATAAAAGACATCAAATTAACAAACGAATGTACAAACACCCAGGACATGCTGAAAACCTGCGTTGGCAGACCATCAAGCAGGCAGGAGGGTCTAAAAAGGCAGCTTAAAACAAAATTTAAAAAATACAATAGAATACACATGCCAACATTGTTTTTTTTAACACAACAAATGAGGACGTGGGGGAGAGATGCAAGGCAGCAACCAAGGGGAAGCTAGATTTTAAGGTAAGGAGCCCCGTCCCAATGGGGCTCATTCTGGGCATTCCAGATTGTAAAGCTGCTGACGAGAGCGATCTTACTAATCTCCCGGACCACTTGCTTGGAGAATTTGGCTCCTGCAAATTTGAAGACATTGCGCAATCGTGCAGGTAACATTTGAAACCTTTTTGGATGATATCAGACTGCAAAGTTTGATACTTGCAAAATGTACGCTCGTGGGTGATTTGGATGTTTGTTTCTTTCTTTGGTTGTCAATGATGATAAGATCAGGTTTTTGGGCAGTAAGCAGGTTATTGGCTGAAAGAGTGCCACCTGTTATTGTGTATCCGGGGAGGTCGGCAAAAATAATACAATTGTACTTGATGGTTTTGGACAGCATATTAATAATATGGGTGAGGATACTATTGTGCCGCCAGGTATACCTGCTTTGCTGGAGAGACACAGAGCTATGGTTCAAAATATTGAGGAGGGTTTGAGTGTTGTGACATAACTTGCATTTTGCATTGACTCTTTTACTCGAAGACCCCCCTGGGTCTATAAATCATTGACTTCCAAGTGAGGTCGCTGTTCTCGGCCTCAATAAGTTTTAACATGTTACCCTGGGCGACAAGAGGCAGGATATAATTTCTCCGCTCCCTTTGCTATTCACATGTGAGTTCCTTTTTGACACTTTCCTTGACCACCTCCATTTGGGCTCAATTTCTTCAGTAACAGAATCTTGGGTTGCATTTGCACAGGCAGTGAGGTAGATGGCACTCCATCGTTTGCTCCCGAAAGACTTCATTTTTTGCTTCCAAGCAGACTCACAAGTGATCTTACATCTTACATTTATTTTTAGACATTGTATTGAGTAAAACTGTGTACAATGATTGAGATGACCCGGCCAAATTATACTAAATTGAATTTTGCAACAATTCCTGTATTTGTACTGCATGCATGGGGTGGGGTGTATCGGGGTGTGTTTGGTCGGGATGCGTTTGTAAATGCCTCCAAACGAGGACCTACATATTTATACACACCATAAAACGATGACACACCTCCAAACGAGGACGTCCTCGGTTGAAACTATGACCAGGATGACGTAAATGATGCAAATATGCATATAAGATAGGTCCCCCATAGGGGAGAACTTCGCTATTCCGAAGGTTCGCTATTCCGAAGGTTCGCTATTCCGAAGGTTCGCTATTCCGAAGGTTCACTATTCCGAAAATTAAAAAGGTTCTCTATTACGAAGGTTCTCTATTCCGAAAACTGAAAAGGTTCTCTATTCCAAATATGAAAAAGGGTTCTCTATTCGGAATATGAAAAAATGTGTTCTCTATTCCGAAAACGAAAGAAGGTTCTCTATTCTGATATAAGCCACCGTGTTCTCTACTCCGAAAATGAAAAAGGTTCTGTATTCCGAATATGAAAAAAGGGTTCTCCATTCCGAAATCTGGGGCCTGTGACCTTTGACCTCTGGGGCCAAGATGGGCAAAGGATAAATCTGCGGGGTAGGGCCCGTTAGTGTACCACATATGGGCTCTGGGGCCTTTGTAGTTTTAGCGCTAGCCTTGACAGAATGATGTGTTTGATGACGGAGGAAAAGGCCCTAAAAGAAAAGTTTTTCGGTTAGCCATGATGTTATGAATTCCACTGCATATAACATATTCGGAGTAGAGAACACGGTGACCTGTTTCGGAATAAAGAACCTTTATTCGTTTTCGGAATAGAGAACCCATATTTGAATATTTGGAATAGAGAACCTTTTTTCATATTCGGCATAGAGAACCTCTCTGTTTTCGAATAGAGAACCTTCGAAAAAGAGAACCGTTTTTTCGAATAGCGAACCTTTAATTACATTCGAATAGCCAATGGTAAAATTACACGTTCGAAAAGCGAACCTTCGAATAGTGAATCTTTGGAATGGCGGACCTTCGGAATAGCGAGAGGACCCCCCCATAGGGGGTATAGGACGGTCACAGTTGGATAGTATGTTGTCTGGTGTGTCTGTGAGGTCCACAGTGTGTCGATTAGAAACGGGTGTGTGAGTCCTCGGTTAGATCCTCGTTAAGTTGAGGTCCTCGTTTGAACGTATTTACAAACAGGGGTGTGTATGTCATGGGCAGTGGCATAACTATGGTTGGTAGTCCCCGTTCCAAGAAACAAAATTGGCTCCCCTACTGCCCCACCTGAGAATATCGTAGACGCCCGGGCGTAGACTCGGGGGTGTGGGAATGGCATCGGCATTATGATTTGGCCCCCCTAGTGATAGCGCCCGGGGCACGTTGCCCCCCCTTGCCCCCTAGTTACGCCACTGGTCATGGGTAGGGGTGGGTGTGTTTGTGCCCCCTTTGTATGTATGCATCGAGCAGAACCAACTGGGTGCATGGTTTCTTTCTGATCATTAGGCCAGTGTAGGCTTTGTAAAGAGAATATGAAAGATTTTACGTGTAAGTACAAAGCATACATTTCCACCCATATCAAGACTCACCATAGAGGTTAAAGGCGTCCAGAAGCAGTTGTCTTCGTTGAATCCAGCTAAAGCTTGTGGTCCGGACAAACTGCCCCCACGTCTTCTGAAGTCTGTTGCCCATGAAATTGCACCTGCACTTACATTTTTGTTCCAACAATCATACGATCAAGGCATTGTGCCCATGCAGTGGAAGCAGGCGTTGGTGAGCGGTATCTACAAAAAGGGACCCAAATCTGATCCTTCCAATTATCGTCCCATATCTCTGACATGCATCAATTGTAAAATCATGGAACACATTGTTCTTAGCCATATTGCTAAACACATGAGTGCAAATAATATCTTGCTGGACTCGCAACATGGGTTTCGTGAACACCTCTCCACCATCACTCAGTTAATAACAGCTACTCATGATTGGGCTTCTACGCTTCAACATCGAGGTCAGACACAGGGGCGTAACCAGACCTGACCTTCCGGGGGGCAAGATTGTAAAATTTCCCAATTTCTGAAAAAAAATCGTAGTATTTATGTGCGAGCGGCTTGCCGCGAAGCATTAAACTGGTGGGGTCCAGGGGCCCCTGAAGCTCCTGGTTTTTGGCATATTAGCCAGGGCATATTAGAAGCTAAAAAATCAGTGTTTCAGAGAACAAATTTCACAATGAAAGTAGTAGGACCCTATAGATCTTCGTCCCTCTTTCTTTCCCTTTTCTCTTCCCCCTTCCCCTTTTCTCTTCTCCCTTCCTTTTTTCTTCCCTCTTTTTTCTTTTCTTCTTTCCCTTTTCTTCTTTCCTTCTTTTTTCTCTTCTTTCCCCTTTCTCTTCCCTCTTTTTCTCTCCTTCCCCCTTTTCCCCTTCCCAATTTTTTGCTCTTCTTCCCAGTTTTTTTGTGCCCGGGGGGGCAGCTTGCCCCCCCGGCCACCCCACTGGTTACGCCACTGGTCAGACAGATGTCATCTTGCTAGATTTTAGCAAAGCTTTTGACAGAGTGCCACATCTTCGTCTGTCAGCCAAACTGGATCATTATGGAATCAGAGGTCATACCCTGTCTTGGATTCGTTCATTCCTGCTTAACAGAACACAGGCTGTATCCGTCAATGGAACACACTCATCATGGGGAGAAGTATCATCTGGCGTCCCCCAGGGTTTGGTCTTGGGACCAGCCTTGTTTCTCTTATACATTAATGACATTCAAGACCATATCCAATCCAAAATGAGACTGTTTGCCGATGATAGCATCCTTTATAGAGAGATTGCCAAACCAGAAGATCATGCCATTCTTCAAAAAGATCTTGAAGTTCTCACCGAATGGTCATCCACCTGGCTGATGTCTTTTAACATCAAGAAGTGTGCTGTCCTAACAATAACGAGGAAGCGTAACATCAGCCACCACCTTTATAATATCTCTGGTGAACCCCTTGAGAGGGTAGATCATCATGACTACCTCGGTGTGACCATTTCGCATGACCTCCGCTGGGACGACCACTGTCACAAGATCAGACAGAAGGCTAGCCGTACACTTGGACTACTTCGCCGCACACTATCGCCCTGTAAACAACAAGTGAAGACCAAGGCGTACCAAGCCCTTGTTCGTCCGCAGCTGGAATATGCCTCTGAGACGTGGAACCCATACACCAAAACAGGAGTGGACCAACTTGAGCAAGTACAAAGAGCTGCAGCCCGTTTTGTGTTTGGAGACTACAGAAGAACAACATCTTGGGGTGGGATCCTCTCCACACCAGACGCCTACTTTCTCAAGCTACAATATTCTATAAAATCCACTACCAACTCATCAACATCAGATTCCCACCAGGCATTCATCCTGCATCATTCATTGGACGGCATGACCACCAGCTAAAGTACTCCTTGCCTGAAGCAACAATAGACTCCAAATTTTCATACTACCCACGCACAGTTAAGATCTGGAACCAGCTACCAGCAGCTGCTGTACTCTCTTCTACCACCGTAGCCTTCAAGGAAGCCGCCCTGCCTGCCATCAAAGGGATGCGGGTACCTGTGGGTTCCAGTCTGCTGTAGTCGCCATACCAGGCTTTTAACGCACCCCTCGGTTTCGTCTTGTTTTGTCAACTTTGCTTAGTTCTTCACCTTATTCTTCACCTGCACCTTTATGGCTCTGACGCTGCACCTGCACCAATCCCAGTATAGCTTCATCTAGCTGCAAAGGGATCACCGCACTGAAGACTGATGACTGAAGACATACGTAACTTTTTACCCCCTCCCCCCTCAAGTTACATACAGATAAAATGGCGAAAGATTTTCACAAGTACTACTTGGTTTAGGGTTATGGTTAGTGCTCCAGGAGGGCCATTGGTTGTGCTCCAGGAGAGCAGCTGGTTGACGATAACTCAAACTTGCCTTTTGCCTGATAAATAAATTACCAATTAACCCTCACATCATTAAAGCCTTAATGTACGATCTTTTTAAATTTTTAGATTTTTCTTTTTTTCTTCCAAAACTACTTCTTCCTTACTACTTCCATGCAAGGGCGGCGGAACCGGGGGCAGGGGGCCAGTGGCCCCTCCACTTTTTTGACCAGGGCGGCCTGATCAATATAACCTAATTTTAAAGGCAAAGTCCCCATTGCCACACACACAAAATGGTAATTTTAAAACTGCAGCCAACGAGCTAATAGTTGAGACTTATGACTGATATTTGACTTTCTTACAGGTAACATTCATATTGTCCCACTGCATTAATTTTATTCATAAGTCTCAATGTTTTGAATGATAAATAAAAGGATGAAAACACCAGATATTTGCACACAATCCCAATGCAAGGTATGGTCAACTGGGCCACATGTGTACAAAAGCCAGACATACCAAGGTCAGAAACCCCATTGGGTTATGGGAATGCCTTTAAACATCCTCTGGTCAAAAACATAAATAATCAAATCTAGCTATTCTAGACCCTTAACCATGTTAACATGCTTAAAGAAAGTGTAAAAATTATGCACGAAATGGCTTCAATTGGACCTTCATTTTGCAAAATTCTATATATGTGTATTAGGACATCCAACACTAAAAGCAATAATTTACACAATTATAGTGAAAACTTATCCATGAATGGCTTCAGTTTGGGCCTTCATTTAACCCATTTTCGGATTTTTCAAAATAAAATTGTACACAATAATAGTGCCAGAATGGTCCACCAAATGGCTTCAATTGGGCCTTCAGTTTGCAAAAGTTTCTCACTTTTGAGGGACACCCCCCTGCTTTCGCCCTTTTTTCTGCTTTGGACACCCGACACTTAATGTTTACAGTAATAATTTATACAGTTAATAATAGTGAGAACTTGTCCACGGATGGCTTTAATAGCTTCATTTCACCAATTGTCTGCTTTTTCAAACTCAAATTGTACACAATAATAATACCAAAATAGTCCATCAAATGGTTCCAATTGGGCCTTCATTTTGCAAAAGTTTCTCACTTCTGAGGGGGGGGCACATCCTCCTCGGACACCCCCTCGTCGTGCAAGCGCTTGACGCGATGGACGCTTATGCCATTATTTAGATTTTTACATCACCCTGACTGGCCCCCCCCACTTTCAAAATCAAGTTTAAAAACTAACTTAAAGCCATAATTATGATTTCCTTCTCATTTATGAAATATCAAATTGTGAAATATTTCTACAAGAATTGTTGCATTTTAATACAACAATTCTTGTTTAAAAATTTTAAAATCGTATGTCGAATAATCATAAGATGCCATGTACTAGCTGTGCCCAATTTAACTAGTGGACCTGACCATAAGAGCATGTATACAAAATAAATGTGAAATGCTGCATAGATTGGGTATTTCAGTAAATTTAACACTAGCTTTTCTTTTTACAGCAAAAGTTTTTTCTTGTGTTTCCACACTAGAGAAGATATCTTACACTTCCCACAATGCAATTCTTCCATTTCAATTTTCTGTACTGATTTGCTATCTAGTACAACATTGGTCGATAGTGACAAAAAGGACCTCAATAAACAGAGCACATCCAGATCTTGCAAAATGTGTTTATTTCTTGATTATCGACTCATGTTTATTGTGGTTTATTCTCAACATGAAAACAAAGGGAACCTGTAAAAACTAATAGAAGTATGAGTGTCATTTGATATTGTATTGAGGTGAAATGTCATGTAGCAAAGGATTCTGGGAAGGGTAAGATATCTTCTTTGTTTCCATACTATATCATGAGCCAATGTAGTTTGTTCAGTTCATGTGCCGGTCGATATCCACGCATGATTGACTGTGTGGCATCTGCACAAATAAGCCTATATTGCCCAGAATCATGTTTCACACTATTTTGGCCCAAAAATCAAGGTATAATGTTGATTATTACCCAGTATTGTAACAGTAAACCTACTTTACCCAGGGAAGTATTTGCCAAAATGTGGGGGACATTTGATATTGTGTCCCCATAATTATCCCATAATGTGGACGGGACATGTCCCCATGATTGGTCATGATGACCATGATTGACCATGGTCATGATGATCATAATACACTGATGACCATGGTTAAACATGATGAAGTTAACAATTTTGGACCAATACCAATCAACCATGGTCAACTTTGCTTGAATTTGTTTATTTTCCCTGAATGGTAATGATGACCATGCCTAACCATAGTCAACTACATGGTTATACCACTGTTAACCATGGTCAACCATGCTTAAGCATCTTATGTATGGTTGACCATGATCTGATCAACCATACAGGGTGTCCCAGAAAAAATTACAGGGCGAATGAATTTGGACGTAAGTCGAGAAATAGACATCAGAATCCAAAAATCTAAAAATTAACGTGTAGCCCATCTGTTTCTTTATCTTGTACGCTAATTTTACTGGAATCGGTTGACTGATTGCGAAGAAATGAGCGATTACATAACGCATGCCTCAATCAACTTCATTCCAAGTTTGAAAGAGAGATCATTCAACAACAACGCACAAGTGGCTAACACTGTCATTGGGCTTCATATTTTGTTCGGTGAAATCCTTTTCGTTCTTTTTTAACAATCTGTTTCTTTCAAAACATATAATTTTTTGGTTCAAATTTGAAAACCGGCACGATATTGAATATGAAAGCTTGCATGTAAGATGATGCTCGGTACTTGTAAATATCTTTTTTCGTTAATGTTGATATTAATGTTGCATAAAGAATTATTGTAAAAAGAATTCCAGCTGGCTTAAAAAATTCTCACACACATTAATGTTTTTGGAATATTTCCAAGAAATTGTAATGCAAAACATTAGTGTTGCATGGTATCAAAAAATCACACGTAAAACTGAAGCACTTGATCATTGTCATTCTTGGCACAATGTTCTTTGGAAAGTTAAAATATAACATATTTGCACAACCTAAAGAATTAAAGTTGGAAAGCTTCCAATTGCAGAAATCAAAGTTTTCTCGGACAAACTGTTATTTATCTTCAGTGAAAGAATGAAAAACATGACACCGTCGGATTATCAAATAGATAATGTGGACTAAATTTAATGAGATACACCAACTTTAGGAAGCGGTGAGCGAGTATGAAAAAGCGCCTGCTGATCAAACTTGGAATGGACTGCATTGCTGCGCGCAATATGTAATCGTTAATTTCTTCGCAACCAGTCAACTGAATCAAATAAAATTTTCGTATGTGATGCACAATGAAATAGGCTATGCACTACATTTTAAATTTTTTGATTCTGATGTATATTTCACGACTTACGTTCAATTTTATTCATGCGGTAATTTTTTCTGGGACACCCTGTATAGTTAGCAACCATGATCAACCACTATGGTTGACCATGCTGCCATGGTTGACATTCAGGGTAAATACAGGCAGTTTTGGAAATAAGGGGTATATTATGATTAAGTATGATTGGGAATGGTGATGGATATTTTTAATGGGAGGAGATATCCCCCCTGCTGACTACGCTACTGCCCTAAATACTAACCCTAATCCTAACCATAATCCTAACTCTAATCCAAACCCTAATCCTAATCCTAATCCTAACCCTAACCCCTATTTTGTGTAGAATTGCAGATTCATACGTAGTTGTAATAAAATGAAAGTTATTAAATTAAACTTCAACACTTCTTGTTTATTTCGCTTGTAAACCTGGAGCGCTTTCGATGAACTGCCTCTGTCAGCCGATGTTGTTTTATTGCCTTATTGTGTGTTTATGACAAGGTTAGAGGTTTGACCATGGTTTAGTGGACAAAAATGTGTGTAAAAATATTTAGGGGTGAAAATAAACATTTTCAATCTTGGATTGAGACATTTATAGTGTAAAATTGTCTGGATTTTATGATTTTGGTAGTTTAAAAGTTCTATTTTGTATCATTGAGCGAAAAAAAATGCATTTTTGGGCCAATTTTGCCAAAAGCTGAACATTATTAATTCAATAAGTTATAGTCATAAAATATGAATTCAGCAGTTTTTTTTAATGATATATTGCATAGTTTGCATATAAGAGGTATTCAAACATGAAGATAAATGTGACAAAAGTTACACACAAAAGTGCTGTTTTCGACAGAAATTGGGCTTCAAACCATGATTTCATTTCACTGGAAGGATATAGAAGCTTCAGTTACCACTCATTTTATGCAAAATTTAAAAAAAACAAGTCAGTAACAAATTTGTATAATTTTTGGACTCAAAAACATTTAGAAAAATAAAATCTGTTACCCCCTCTCTTAATTTTCTGGCGTGTGTAAAAAATCCCCAAATGTACGAAAAATGAGTGAACATGAGAACGAAAAGACTTAGAGACCTGGAAATTGAATCGAGTATGCACAACACAACTTCCTACATTGGTATAGGATTAACTTTTTGGTAAACTAGATAGTTTTTCTGAAATTTTTTTTACGGTTTCCAAGTCCTCAATTTTTCGGCATACTTGAAACTTGTTATGCCCATAACACTTCTCATAATATATAAAGAGCTAAATTTAAGTGAAATAGCATATTTTTTGAGAATTTTTTTTACACTTCATGCATGTTGCATGCAAGGTTTTGTAGCCAAAAGTTTGAATAACATATTTAAGAGTGAATATAAACACTGAAAATTTTGAATTGTGACATTTCTAGGGTAAAATTGTCTGTATTTTATGAATTTGACAGTCAAAAGGCTCTCTTTTGTATTGTTAAGAGGCAAAAATTCATTTGTTGGACAAATTTGTCAAAAAACAACAAATTTTTATAATCGTACATATCGATAAATGCAACATGCATCTACAAATTCCTACATATCAGGAAAACATTTACATTTTATGCATTTCTGGATTCAGATTCTACACCAAATTTCACCCCAGATAAAGTATTTTCTATCATTGAAAAAGCAGCTTCAATTATTGGCCATTTTGTCCGCACAACCGTGGTCAAATCTGAAACCATGTCTTAATAACAAAATTGTTTGTATGAGATTTAGGAAGTTGGGAGCATATTTAATTGAAACAGGTTCATCAGGTGTGGTAATTAACAAATTGATTCAAAACTAACGGTTGGATGATCACAACAACACCAAACTTCGAAAAAGTCAGTGGTTCACTGATGAAACTCTCAGCAAGAAAAATAATAAGTTTCTTCAAAAAACTCCTTTATTAATTAGCATATTTTATACTTGGGCAAATTCAAGCGTTGCACCATGATGCAAAATGCCTTTGTACAAATTTCTTTTTAATGTAGCAGCCAAATACATAACAGCACAAGGTGAATAGCATAATGGTAAACTATTTTTTGTAAGTGAATGATTAAGGTAGGAGAAGCTTTTCCACACCAACCTAATTTCATAATTGGTATAATATGATGCAAACTTCGCACTGCGGAATGATGCGCATCTAGGAGCAGTATTTGTCTTCGTTAAAACATTTTTGGAAAACTCTGTGAGTTTAGTAATCAGGGATATTAAATTTACCACTTAATGTAAAACTTTTCTCTTTGTGCCAAATTTTCTGAAATTAGGTCGCATTGCCGAATGATGCAAGGAGCGTTGTGGAATGATGTTGTGTGTAAAATTTCATAGACAATTAAAAGCAGTCCATGTTTGATAAATAAAAATATCAATGCATGTATGTTAGCTGACAAATATCAATATCTATCCAAAAATATTTTTTACCATTTTTTTTTATTCTGAAAGTTTGTGCTGCAAGGTCACATTCTGGAATTAACATTATGTCAACATTCTGCAAGTCTAAAATTCTTGGAAATTATATCCACAGGATGTAACATTTAAAGGAAGGTGACCTGATTTGGGAAATGGAATTCTTTAAAATTGATGTATAACATAAAATGTCATCCCTTTCAAGCATTCATGCAAAAAGAACATGTAAATGTTTCTTGTAATTGGGACTAATTCCTTATGGAATTACTGATATTTATACAGCGTGTAAGGCCTCGTATCCATAGGCTGTTCCCTTGTGGCGTGTGCCCTTGTTCCGTGTTTACTTTTTCCCATGTGACCTGCCACACAGACAACGAACCGTAGCGGCCACTAAGCAAAACAAAGGTTCGTTGTCTGTGTGGCAGGTCACATGGGAAAAAGTAAACACGAACAAGGGCACACGCCACAAGGGAACAGCCTATGGATACGGGCCTAACAGTGCAGGATGTTGATGCGGGAGTCTTACTTTTTTGTAAGACATTCTTGTTGAAATTCACGATTTGGATTCCGACCCCTTAATGATATTCATGTAATAAATTGGTATCAAATGAGAGATCCTATTTTTCTCATTAACATACTGAAATCAGGAGTTCCAAATCAATTTCTGAAGATATCATCAAAAAACTGTCGAATTAGTCTCAAACGTGGTATACCACAGTTAGACTAATTCAACAGTTTTTTGATGATTTCTTTGGAAATATACAGATTTGGAATGACAAATTTCAATATGTTAATAAGAAAAATATGAGCTTTCACCTGATACCAAATCTACATTTTGATGGGGTAAAGTGGGGGATGAGGCTGTCAATCAGGTTACCCACCTTTAACTATCACCATCTATCAAAAAATAATCATCATTGTTTTTATCTTTTCATTCATTAAAAAAATCCATGAATCCTTGCATTATTCTGCAATGCTTTGCGGAATGATCAAGGATTTTTGCTGGGGTAATGTCACTTACATTGGTTCAGGCAGTGCTGAAACATCAATTACTGTAAAGGTACAAAATGTAGTTCTGTGCAATGCATTTTTGAATGTTTTATCCCAAAACCTTGTATAACTGCTTAGTTGCAAATGTTGCAGAATGATGTTAATGGAATGTAACATAACATTTACAGATTTATGTTTTATATGATTTCAAAATTGTTTTTTAACACAGAGACAGGTTTATGAGACACACTATGTTGGTAATGCTAGCATATTGCCTTATTTCATAATTTCAAACCTCGAGCTCAAAAGAAGATTTACACATGGTGTATTTGAAGCTGGACATATTATAGACTTAAGGTGGCTGTGTACTCTCAGACATGCATGTAGTAAAAGTACAATAACTTTGTAATTATTCGCGCAAGACATATAAAAGTATACATTTTTATAAAGGCAAGACATCAATGAAGCTTAATATAAATATAGATTTGGTGTAAAAGCAACAGTTATGAAGAAAATCCCAAAAAAGTAAGTTTTTGGCAATATTTGTTCGGTACATCATAACAAAAAAACACTATTTCCAAAATATTTTATTTTGTTTTTATCTCAATCTTGAGGCTCCATTCCAAAAACGGTTTTTTTAGTTTTTTGATATTGGCCTTATTTTTTGAGATATTGACCATATAAGGCATCAAAATGAACTTTTTAAAATTCACAAACGCCTATTTGCACAAAATGATGCCTAAAATCCGAAATAGACCAAAATATAAAAAATGGGAAAACCGTTTCTTGAGTCGATCATGCTTGATACGATGATCATATTTGCTTACCTATAGATGCTGTATTTATTGAGTTATCGTGTACCTAAATCGTCATTTTACCGAGAAAAAGAACATTGAAATAATGGCCGTTGAAGTTTAAAGTGGTCACATTTTGCACTTTCATCGAATCTCACATGAGAATGCGGCAGTTTTCGTTTTTCTACCTTACATTACATGAACATCGGGTAAATCCACGGCCCTTGAGAAGTTTGAGTGAAATCCATTCATAACTTGATATTTAAATCGGGTGAAAGAACTTGAAAAAACCCACATTTTATCAGCTAAAACGGAGCCATTTGACCACTAGGTTTTTTGTGAAATCAGTGCTCCCGTGGTCTTTCCATAAAATGCGCCACGACGCAGATAAGCGTCGCGTATGCGTAGCCGCTTTGTGCGTTAACAAACTGCGCATGACGCAACGCAATGCGTTGTTGGGCGCGTGTACCCTGGCTGGTACAACAAAGATTTTCTTTCCTATTCAATTTCAAACACGAGTGGAATAGTGAAATAAAATCCTTAAAATATTGCAGTTGGAGTTTACAAATCTGGATTTTCATTCCTTGTATTTATAAAAAACATAACAAAGTACAAACATATCAAAAAAACTCAATTTCGCGATTTAAACAATAGTACACAGCCGCGTTAACTGTGTAAAACATTTCTGAATAAGAACACATTTTGAAAGTCTAAACTTGAAATGGATTATTCTTTTTTTTTTTGCCAGACAAATTGCAAAATTAATAAGATTTTCAAACTTGTAAGGTTAATTTTCATTTAAAAATGTATGTTTTTATTGAGTCCTGATGAGCATACAACCGTTTTTGAAACATTTTCCAATGTAACTCCCTCAGTTTCCTATTTTTAGGGACCAGTGGCGTAGATTTCTTTTTGACATTGTGGGGATGGTGTTGGAAGTAATTTTGGTGACAAAATAAGTTGGTATAAATGAAGCGCGTGAAAAAATTTGCCATTTTGAAGCTAAACTGGTGAAATATGGCTCAAAAGCGGATCCCCAGGATCTATGCCTATGTTAGGGACACACCATTAAATTCTCAGGGGGGCATGGGAGTTTGGGTCAGGCAGATTTTTTTCTGCCACGAAGGCAAAAGAATTTTTTGCTGCCTTCGGTGGCTTACATTTTTTTGCTGCCTTTTTTTATTTCAATTTTTATATGTAGGCCTATACCTTTATACAGAGTTGGGTGGGGATTTTTTTTTTACTCATCAGTGAGGCAAAATGTTGGTTTGTTTTCGTGTCACTTGTGGGTCAATTTTTTTTTCGTCGCACTGGTGGGTAATTTTTTTTTTTTAAAAAACTCCCTTCCCCCTGGAAATCAACTGGTGTGCCCGTTAGTGGTGTGCACTCAGGTATGAGCCAGGATTGTTTGAGGTGGGGTGTGGAATTTCCAACAACTGGGACCTTTTTTCCTAAATAAAATGCAAAAGGTGGAAACCCCCTAAAATTCCCTTTTTCTGGCTAATTTGAAGAGTGTAACCATCATCAAAAAGTGGTCCTTTGTTACTATTTCTTTATAATTTTGACTTTTTTTTACCTGCAAAAAGTTAGCTTTCAATTGGGGATGCAATTCACCACTGGCTATTGATCTGTTTGCAATTTTATATAATTCACTGTAGGAGCATTTTTGTAATATAGCATTTAATCTAGAAATGAATTTCAGAATCTTGTTTACACATGTATAGGCCTGTGCATTTGGGCATATATGTATACAACCAAAATGTACATTTTTGGAGAGAATCACATGATATGGTCCCTTTTATCCTGTGTATTCATAAGAAATATGTGAACTCTTAATGACTGACAGTAATTTCTTTCATGAAACTTCATGGTCATTCACAAACTGAACAGGCATTTGGTATATATATGAACATGATTATTATTGTTTTGCAAGACTGATCATATTATTTGATCCCTAGATGTGAAATCTAATGAAAAGGTTCTTTTTATGGTACCAATATCATTCAGCAATGATGAATTGAATAAGTTCAGCAACAAGTTTAGCAATTATGAATTCAATTTATAATATATGAATATCGTCATCGTCTTCATCGTCGTCGTCTTCGTCGTCATCATCACCATCATCATCATCATCATCATCATGATGATAATAATAAGTGTTCATGATCATAAAGCAACCAGGTTATTCCTAAAATTCTCAATATCAGACTACATATTGATACACTGAATATCTTGTTGATTTGTCAAGAATAAACATTATTTTACTTAAAATTTTCAGAATGTTTGTGAAATAAACTTTGTATATAATTTGAGATTTCATAGCACCAGTATTTGAATCCATACCTTTACATGGTCACAGATATTAAGAATGTTTTGGAGCTGTAGACTGATTATGAAAATAAATAAATTTTTGCAAAATTTTGAGGTAGGTGAAAATTGCATTTCAAAGTTTAGTTAACTTAAAAATTATCATTATTGTCATGTAGGTTGTTTGTTCCATAACATAATCATTGACAAATAAAGACATTCCATTATCTTCATTGTAACCATAGCAAGTTTATCTGTAAGCATATCGCGTGATAAACATGCCTATTAACCCAAGCACATTTCATTTCGATGACTCATTTTCTAGTAATTCAAACTTTTGATTGTACTAAGCAAGGCATTTTAAATTTGAAGTTCCCTCCAAAACTAGTGTATTTGTTATGTAAATGAGCATGTCCAATCAGCCTTTTGTGTCAATTTCACAGGTGAATGATTTTCAAACAGTAAACAACTCATACACGCATGAGTCCGATGACCCCGGCAAGGACACTCAAGTAAATGCATTATAGAGTCATCAAACTTTTTTAAAACTTGCTTAAGCCTAAAAACTTAATATGCATGATCATTGTCTATAGTCTTACGTGTGTGCAAAGTAGTTTTTGACTTCTCTGCTTTAAATGGTCGCCATTTTGTAATTAGACCATGGATGTTAATGCCCTTTTCAGCAATGACAGTCCAGACATAGAGGTTTACAAATATGTTCAACTTATTTCAATATGTGTTTTCACTTCTGAGAAATAAGCCATCGAAAAAGTGTGAACTTTTTAATGGCCCACCCTGTAGTATTGACTATACCTGACTTGACAAGTACTGAAACTAAGCAGTTTGTAGTATTTCTCACCAAAATAAACTGGTATCAGCTAAAATCAGTGAAATGTGTTCTAATCTACAAGCTACAATGTTTTGCATTAAAAGGGCATATCGTGATCCACAGCCTCATCCCCCCACTTTTCTCAAAAAAAAAAGTTGAGATTTTTATATCACTGGAAGCCTCTGGCTACATAATGTTTATGTACAAAAAATTTCTTGCAGATCAATTCGTTTAGCAAAGATATCGTGAAATTTGAATTTCGTTCTGGCTACCAGAACTAAATTACAACACATTAACTATGGAGCAGTGTAATACACATAATCATGCTTAACTTACAAACGCAAAATCGGAATCAACTGAAATTTTGGGAATAGGCTTTTTTCGTGAATATCTACTGAAAAATGTCATAAAAGAGAATGCTAGGATCACGAAATACTCCTTTAAGGTGCTATCTACTGAAGATAGCAATGTGTAGTATTGACTAAACGCATCCCAAAAAGAAATTATCCAGCTTGATTTTGGTCCATAAATCAAAGATGGGGTCTTAAATCAAGACCTACCAAACGTATGTTACAGATGAATTTATTCCGCACAGTTTGATACCTCATTTGTCCAAATCAATGCAGAATTGATGACACAGTGATCTTTCAAATGCAATCACCCCAATTTTAAAAGTTGCAATAATCCCTATTGATGTGGTTTTCCTGCTTCTCAAGATTCTTCATAAAGCAGTATACAGACTTTTTATTATACGTACAATATTGTATGTACAATATGTACGTTATTTAATCTATTGCCATTCTATTTCCAGTAATGTTTAAGTTCTAACGAATGTTTGATGACGTAAAATCGATAATATATTTCTGCTAGATATTGTATGTAACATATTATCGATTTTTTGTCATCAAACATTCGTTAGAACTTAAACATTACTGGAAGTAGAATGGCAATAGATTAAATAACGTACATATTGTACATACAATATTGTACGTACAATACTCGGAGTCTGAAGCTCGCTTAAAGGTACACAATAACAGAGATGGTCTAAGACTGTTTGACTTCACTTCATGTGTTTTATGTAATACAGATACTTTTTTTACTCCTTCCTCAATGTTTTACCCTTCACAATTAACAGTCAATATCTGGTATGTCCTCCTGCTGCATCAATGACTGCCAGACATCTGCGGCGCATGCTCTTGATCTATCGCTACACATGTTGAGTAGCAGGACCAAATCAATAGGAATTTACTGCAACTTTTTAAATTGAGGTGATTGCATTCAAAAAGTCATTGTGTCATCAATTCTGCATCGATTTGGACAAATGAGGTAACAAACTGTGCGGAATAAATTTACCTGTAACATACTTATAGTAGGTCGTGATTTAAGACCCCATCTTTGATTTATGGACCAAAATCAAACTGGATACTTTCTTTTTGGGATGCGTTTATTAGCTATACCCAGGGGCAGATCCAGGAATTGTTAATAGAGGGGGCGCCGAGCCACCGCCGCTAGCACAAAGTTGGGCGCTGCTCTGCAAAAATACACAAAGTCAGGCGCGGCTCTGCAAAAATTGGAGGGGGGGTGCGCACCCCTCTAAATTCGCCCCTGATACCTGACTTGCTAAGTACTGAAACTAAGCAGTTTGTAGTATTTCTCACCAAAATGTGTGACAATCTACAAGCTACATTATGGAAATACCATATTTACTCTATTAAATGCCCCTTCTATTAAACACTCCATCTCTTTTCAAAGAAAAAGTGACCGAAATGCAGAAATTTCTATGCCATAGCATGTAATCATTGTTGTAAGTAAGCTTAAAACTGGCATGACATGATTGGGAAATTGCATGGACAAATCCTTTATTCTAACTTGCATTTCCATCCAATTTATTGCCACATTATAGTAGATTGTTCATATATTTAACCTATTTGATTAATTCTTGCATAAAAATGCACTTGCACATCTAATTTCTAGTATTTTCCGATAATATGTGGTCCCTATATAGGCACCTCTGTGTTGTATTTTAAAGCTGAAACCATATTTCACAAGTTCTGGATGTTGTTTTTTCATTGATAATTTACTATAATAACCCCCTCTTTTTGAAAATTCAAACACCCCAGGGCGTTTATTAGACTAAATATAGTACGGATATTTTTCCCCTCAAAATTGCTTGCATGCAGAAAATGGACATTGGGGCATAATTTTGAACCATTTACCATGAGAAAGTGGTCACTTTGTTTAGTTTTTTCTTTTCAATTTGGACCTTCTTGGACATTTTAACCCTAAAAAGTGGACCTTTTTGTAAAGGGGGTGTGATATCAAAACGGTGCCCAAACTATCTGTGCTAAAATTGCTTGCCCTCCCTTTCGACCTGCCAAAAAAATCTGTGCCCCCTATTATTCACCACCTCAGGCAGGGTACACACATAATAATTATAGCGTCACATACCCTGTCTTGGGTTTGCTGATTATGAGACCAATTACTTTTGCTGCTGATCACAATCACAATAAAATTCACTGACAAATTGCAACAAGCCCATACAAATATTAACAATCAGAAACAGTAAAACATATGAGGGAAGTTTGTTCCATTCTTTTATTGTACTATATATGAAATAAAATTGAGACAAATGATGTGGTTTGTTTGTTTCTTTTATTTCTTATGGGTTACTCATACTAGTAATAATCTGTTCTTGAATGAGGTCCACATAGTCATGATTGAAACCATGGAAGTACTAGAGCTCTAGTACTTCCATGTTGAAACAGAGGTGTCTATTCTTCCGTTATTCGCCCCCAAAAGGGGAAGGGATAATTTTACCCGTTTGGGGAAGAATTTTGTGTTTTGAAAAAGAAACAAGGTCTATATGGTAGAAAAAGAAGAAAATCAACACGATACAAGGAAGATTAAAATAAAATGAACTAATTTGGGGAAAAAGTCTATAACTGAAGCTTATATAAGATATGTTTTATTATGTTTTACAGCTATTTTTGGGGTGAAATAGACTGGCAGTTTTGGTATCAACCTTTGAAGGAAAGTGTATAGAAAATTATTATATAAATAATTTTGCCATAAACTCATCATACTCTGATTAAATGGGGATGGAACTAGTGGTGACTTTATAATTTGGCTGTGTTTAGTATTTTGCATAGGAATGACACATTTTTGCATCAGTATGAAAACTTTAAAGAAGTGCTGGAAAAAAGTATTCATCCAAAACATTGTGTTTAAAATATAATTATATTTCGATGACTGTGCAGCTTTTAGCTGAAGTCTGGAGCCTTGTATTGTTTTGTTTTTATGTGTGTGTGTTTTATTTTTGGAAGGTGGTGCAACACTTTTACACACATTTGCCTTTTGTTGCATCTCCTCAATCTTGTGGTTTTTTATCATGGTGTTTACGTATTCTTTGTATGTTTTTGATGGAAATAAATAGAATTGAATTGAATTGAATTCCCAGTTCCAGGGGTCTGGGAGCCAACGACAGCCTCTTGCCATGGTCTGCCAGCCCCACCAAGCTTCATACAAATTAGGGTATTAGGCAGGTGCAGTGTTTTGGCATCCTAATATTCATGTCCATGATTGCCGTAAAGCATGTATGGATCCAATAATAGTTTAGCATTAGATGAAATATTATTGGTTAACTAAATCTAGTGAATGGCATGTGAAAGTGAAATCACCATTCCACACCGTTTTTTTTTCTTCATGTGCAAGGACAGCATAACTATATAGAGCCATTTCTCCAGGAATTGGGGCTAGTCCATGTGTACTTTGTTTTGAAATCCTGAATTTGATTGTTCACTTTCAAATATTATTAAATAACAGTGTACCTTTAATGATTGTTAGTGGGATTGAAATGTATCTAATTGTCAAAATAAGTTTTTGATGCTACGATGAACATGTCTAACCATATAACATCTATTTGTAAAACAGTTAACTTTCTCTTGTGGAACTTGTCCAGAATTCGTAGGTTTGTCACCGAAGATGCATCCAGTAATGCCATGCGGGCACTAGTGTTATCCAAGATTGATTATGCCAACGCCCTTCTGTCTGGATGTAGAAGCAAAGACGTTGCTCGCTTACAAAGACTACAAAACCGTGCTGCCCGCATTATCTTCCAAGTTCCACGCCGTCACTCATCTTCACCTCTTTTAAATTCGTTACACTGGCTTCCAATAGACAAGAGAATTTGCTTCAAAGTGCTACTTTACATTTACAAGACATTGAACGATCTGGCACCACCCTACCTCTCTGATTGTCTGACCATCCGTGTTCCAACTAGGGAAGGTCTTCGTTCAAATCAAGATCTTACGCGCCTTATAATTCTTAAGACAAACAGACTGATAGGCGATGGATCGTTCAGTGTCTTTGGACCCAGAACCTGGAACAATCTTCCTTCATCCATTAGGTCATCTCCCACAGTTACTACTTTCAAACGTAGCCTGAAAACCCATCTTTTTTAACCATTGCTAATTTTATGTTGTTTCTTTTGCATATTTTTGTTTACTTGTAGTCTTTAGTAGTAGGGTAAGTTTTTCTGTAAAGTGCAATGATCATTTCTTTGAAATTGCGCTATATAAATGCCGTTGTATGTATGTATATATGTATGTATGTATGTTAATCAAGTTTGGTTGGCATGGTAAGTTAAAGATTTTCAATGCACACAATATAATGTCAACTGTAAAGTCACTTACCGTAAAGGAATGTATCGGTACATTGATTTTTTATGATTGGTTCCCACAGTTTTGGCCTCTGTTGATCATGTAGAAATAAAAAGGCACCAGAAATTTCACGAATTGTTTTCCATACAATATGTTTGTTTCATCACCTATTCATGTATAGAGAATTCTATAGTTCATATGCCAAGAAGAAATCAAAACATGACTCGCATACAAGCAACTGCACAAAGAAAGGAACATTTTCAAAATGTGGATTTAAGAAAATTAACAAAGGACTAAATGCATGTAAATGATAAAGAAGGTGTTGATTAGTAATACTGTCTGCTCATGAAGGTGCAAAACAATTGATCCAAGGTGAACTGAAGACTGGCAACATCTTTATTCTTCACAAAATAACAGAACATATTCAATGGCAAAGAAGAACAAAAAAAATTGAAGCCAACCAGCAATGTTTTGTGTACAAAGCACGAGCAAGAGAGAATGGAGCAGACTAAAACACTGATAATTGTCATTCTACAAAAATGACATAAGTCTGACTACTAACAAAAGCCAACAGAGAACAACACAAACACACAACATACAAAAAAAACAGCTTCATTTCAAAGTAGGGAGCCATATAGTAGCATGACTAAGATGGAGAAGATGCGTGAAGTGATGATGGCATTTAAGCACTGCCAACTGACTTCCCATACAACATGTACAATTCAAAAGTCAATCATACAGTGTGGGCCAAAAACAACTTTACCCAATTAGAAAGGTTCATATCTCAAAATTGAAAAGTCTGCTTCAAATTGTTTTCACATATTCGTAAAGAACATCTTCTTATAAGTGTTTGGTGAAAAAACTATCTAGAAATGTATTAAAATAAAAACGTGACGCTAGTTTTAAATCAAAGGGTCAAAATTAACTTTGTCCACGCGAAGGCCTACTAGCTGTTGCGTCGCATCACTTGCAATACCGAGTTGGATAGAGAATGAGAACCAATCAGTATACGCCCAAATTTGTAAAGCAATTTTATATAACACAACCAAATGAATCAAACATAAACAATTTAAATTTCAAGCTACGATATTTCGTCGTGATATGCAGCTTTCATGCTGCAAGAATATAAAAGCAATTCTTTCAAATATGCGCAAAAGCAATTGTAACCTCCTCAGATCTCATTTTTTGTCATTTTTTGTCAAATGTTATCTACAAGAAAGTTGGCACTTTTTGCGTTCGTGGTATGTTCGTTGACAACTGACTCTGGGGTTAGCTGCAAGTTCCTGTTCAACCGCTGCAATATTTGCAGCTAAACTGTCAGTTCTTGGACGTCCACTCCGTGCATCTATTCATCACACTTCCGAGGTTGTGAAAGTTGTTCAAGCATGTGTAGAGTTATGGTATAGGTTTTGGCGGGACTCTTACGTTCGGGAAACGAATCCGCAATTGACGCTGCACTTCCAAAAAGCTTTCTGTTCTTAAGTATACCTCTGCCATAAAAGTCCTCTCTTGTGTTGTGATTTGCCTTATCTTTGACACCTTGCAAACCTATTTAGAAATAAGCCACGCAGTCTCAAAATGCACGATCCGAAGACCTAGTTAAAATTCAAAGCTTGCGCCAGATGAAACCTTTGTAATTGTGTAATTTTTATGCTAATCGTTGGTCAATGACAGGAGTGAAATTCGAGTACATGACAAGTAAATGGAGATTAAAATCGATTGTATTTCTTTTAGGCATATAAAACATTCATCACTTTTCAAAGACAAGCCAAACGTGTTTACTAATTACATGTATGCCTTACGCATAATGCGTGCCTTACTCTTAGCCATCGGACAAATCCCATTGAATTAAGTGATTTTTGACCCTCGGACGTAACACTAGCACCATTTGGTTAATATAGCTTCTTTTGCTTTCATTTCTTCATCACATACGCTCAGAAAGATATACATTTAGAATATGTAATATTATCATGAATAGCTCTTCTATAATTCGAGCAACCATCCTCTGAAATTGGGTAAAGTTGTTTTTGGCCCACACTGTACAAGCCCACACAAACACCAAAAATCAAAGCATGAAAAACGACTCATTCACTCACACACTCAAACAAACTAGCCAACCATGTTATGAACATAATAAAACTTACTTGAAAAAAAAGCAGCAATCAAATTTTACCAATGTCGAAAGAAATTTTTTTTAAAGTGATGACAAGATTGCCAATTTTCTCAGCAATTTTGTACTCAATGTTGAATTTAAGCTTAACAAAAGTACGCAAGTTCTAAAAAGAAGGAGCAACCTGTTGAAATTTGCATTTATGAATATAAAAGAGAAATAAAAAGTTAATGCAAAGTACTATGAGGAGAAACGCCTTAGTAACTCAAAATAATCTCTCAAATGTGGAAAAGGTTTGATTCCCCTTAGTGATATCATTGAGGAAAACCCAAGATATCATCTCAAAGAGGAGTGATAACAGTACAATCACAAAATAGGTGCACAAGGGTTTCAGTAGACCGCTCACAAAAGCAGCAATTGAGAGAGATGATTCTGCCAGTCTGATGCAATTCATTAGTACAAATAGCCCTGTGGAATATTTTGAAATTGTTGGCATGAAATATATCGAATCAATATCATCCTCAGATATATCGCAGGACTGTGTCCAAAGGTTTTCAGCATGTTCAGCTTTACTGCAAGATTTAAGAACAGAGTAGCAATGATGAGTTATCTTGTCAGCTTTAGGAGGATTGTAGAACCAGTCAAGAAGGATACCATTCATTAGGGAATTATACTTTCTCCTGTGTTTGATGAGGACATTAAAATTAATCACTAGATCCTCAAATGTCTTAACAAAGTTATAGCCCGATCCAGACCAGCAGACCGATCAATCCATTCAGGATAACAAACAAAGCTCTTACTTTTAAGGCGAATATCTTTATTCCACCACAGCATATCCTGCAAGTGATACTTATCAAAGCCCAAATTACGCTTAATTTTATCCCTGTAAATATACCAAGTCCTGAGGGTTTCCGAGAGCTGGCAGTTTTTTCAGAGAGGACAGAACAGCTTTTGGGGCATCAGCTATCCATAAAGAGAGATGTATTTTCATGGAATTTACTGAGAATGTTAAGTTCAATACGTTTCCAAGCAGAGACTAGTTTTCCCAAAAAAAGTTATTGAGCTTGTGAAAATGCTTCAATGTCCACCTTTCTCAAGCCAGCTTTCTCATAGTCACTATAAATCAAGTTACACTTGATGCGATCATTCCCTTCTTTCCAGATAAATTTGAAAACTGAAGTGTTTACTTTTTTGAATAAAATAGGTATAAAGCAGTTGGGGAAGCAATTTCCTTTACCGATCAGAGACAAATTTCTCATTCTCCAGCAATTCACGATCTGTTCGAATTGATGAAATTTGGGAACAAAGTTGAGCTCATAAAGAGCATAATTTGTATTCAGAGAAAAGTTAATACCAAGACTTTTAAAAGTGTTTGACTTCCAAAACAGACCATTGTCCTTAAAAGGTCTAAATCACTGCCTTTGAGAGAACCAACATTGAATAGCCTCAGATTTAGTCAAATTGATTTGTATCTATAGCTGATAGCGAAGCTTTCCAAGGTATCAAAAAGGGTCTCAAAGGAAAGCAGGTTACCATGAATAAAACAAGTGGTATCATCAGCCACCTTACACTGACCTTTTTCTCAAAATCATCAATAATAATGCCCTTGATGTTAGTATTATTACAAATCAAAATAGCCACGATCTCAATGGCATATAAAAACAAAAGTGGGGAACTCGGACAACCCTGAAAAATGCCATCAGTCATTGGGATGGCTTCTGATAGGAATCCATTAATGACATAGCTGGATTCATTGAGTATAAAGCCCTCATCCACTGTATGAAGGTTTCACCAATATCAAAACCTCAAAGAGATAATTGTGTTCCACACTATCAACATGCGCGTATTTTGGGGGGGGGGCTTTGGGGGTGCCAGCCCCCTGGGGTAAAAGCAGGGGGCGGCAAAAAAGAAGGGGCGGCGGAAGATAAAGGGGGCGGCAAAAAGATGAACAAAAGTAAAAAAGGGCGGGACTTAATGGATGGCAAAGGGCAGCTTGTTTATTTAGTGGGCGGCAAGGCGCCGTTGGGGTAATTAGGGGGGTGTAACACCTGTTAAATTAAACGGTTAAAAAAATTTGGTGAAAAAATTTCAGCTCCTACCCCCCCCCCCACCACTTTTTAGATTTTCGAGAGCCGTCCTGACTGGAAAAAAATTGGGTCAACCTTTTCGGACTGTTGCTGCAAGGGGCGGCAAAATTTACATTTCTTCAGTCCCCCGGGGTAGGAGCGGCCACGGTACGCCACTGATCAAATGCCTTTTCAATGTAAAACATTTGAACCAGGCATATTATTGATATCACAATAGTCAATCAGATCAATAACATTATTTTCCTGAAACCATCAGCCTTCAAATAAGACTTTTATTTAATATCAAAAACATCAATTGTAATGAACAATTTTAATGCAAGGAAATAATACAAATTATGTAAAAATGTGTATTTTTGGTTTTGAAGCAAAATTGGTAAAATTACCAAAATTATGCATGTTATGACAACCTTCGATTTTCAAGGAGTCTTAGATTGATAGTTCAAAAACTGTTGGTCTCAAGAAAGATGTCACAATTAGCTTTTGTGATGCAAACATCCAAAGCAATAAACATGATAAATATAATACTTTCTATATCAAAATGATCCATTTTCCAAATACAGCATTGAGGTATAGCAAGATGCATATTTTTTATGATACAAATTTTGAATATAGTAGTCTTGTTGCATGTATTCTCCAGAGAAAATATTAAGTTTGTGTTCAATTTACTTTTTAAGTTATATGTAAATATTGACATTTTTGACATTCACTCTAAAAATTAGGTTACACCATTGTGGTGTCTTCATTCAGCATAGTGTTTACAATATCCCCCCTGATATTTTGATAAGGGGGTGGTCCATACAACCCTCCCCCTCCAATGCTGATGCCTATATGTGGGTTTCTGACAAAATTAACCTCATATTTGGTCATTTTAGCCTAAAAAGTACCAACTTTGGCACTCTTCGCACACATTTGTTCAACTTTTGCATGATATTTCACTATTTTAGCAACAATATGGCAATTTTTTTCACATAATTGGTGCACATTTATAACAAAACTTATTCTTTTGCCAAAAGGTGCTATACCTCAGGTTTCCAACCCCATCCCCCAATGTCAAAAAGAATCTATGCTACTGCATTCTATTAGTTGAGGCCTACTCGTATTGTTGGTTGCTTAATCCCAATTGTAATATCCTCTAAATCTAGTATCAGCATTATCAACATAGCAACAGCAACACTCACACTCGTATACAATGAACTTTCAACACTTGGGGCAGATTGGAGCATGGCCGCCAAGATGAATAAAACTAAACTGAAGCTCTGATACTTTATATCATATTATGTGTCTCCGTGTACATTCCTTTCACCAATATTACAATGGCGACGAGTATGAAGGATTAAGGGAACAAACCAAAAGATCGATGACGTCCTATAAACGAAACTAGTTTCGTTTAGGGGGGAGGGGGTAAAAATACTCGATTACGTTTGTAAAAAAACATCGGTCTGAAGAATGTGTCATTATATATTTTGTAAGCTTTCTTCATCAAAATGGTTTTTGTATCAAAAACAAGCATTGCAAAACTGTTTAAAAAGTCTACTAACGGTAATAAATAAATGCCAAAAATCGTATCTGCGGTGCTACGACTTTCTTGCACCATTCTTCACAAGTTAAGACAGCGTTCAAGATTTGACTTACGTTTGGCGGACACGCGTGTGAAAAAAGTATTTAGGGGTGAAAAGAACCAAAATTCTTGAATGTTTATATGTTTCCAAGGGTAAAATGTCATCTAGTTTCAGATTTTGGCACTTAAAACTCCCTATCTTTTATAGATTTTGAGAAAAATCATTTTTTGTCCGATTTTGGCGAAAATTGCCATTTTGGGGTGACAAAATTTTGACTTGCAGATTTCCTGTGAGTATATGAACATGAAAACTATCAAATAGTGCCTAATTTTCTATTCTAATTGTGTAACAAGGGTACAATTGTGATATTAAAAGCATTGAATGGGATCCACATATTTCTTTATTTTTGTAGCAGGGGTAGAAACTTGAGGGTTCGGGTGACAATTGATTTAGAAAAATATACAATATTCGCATCATTTTCAATTTGAAAACGCCATATCTCCACAATGGTATGAGCTATAGGGATGCTTTAAGTGTTTATTTGCTCAGTATTTCATTAGCTAAATGGTGATATAACAAACAAGTAAGCTAGATCTACAGAAAATAAAATAACTTGCAAAATGCTACCCCCACCCTAAGGATTTTGAGGGCGTGAAAAAAGTCACAGATTTTGCAAAAAAAATAAGTCCTTCAAAATTGGGAGGTTTGAGGCTAAACAAAAGACATGTTGCCCTTACCAATGCCTCCCTCTAGAGCAACATGTTTTTGTTTAGCCCTGAGTATCCCCATTTTGAAGGACTTATTTTTTTTTGCTCCAATTTTTGCTCCAATTTGGGGACTTGGGCAGAAATATGCCTGTACAGTGCTATGGGGAAAATTTTCAACTTGATAATTATGCATTTTTTATGTCAGATTCAGTTTCTACACAAAATTTCACCCTAGAAAATGTTCCTTTAAGTAGGATATCTTTCACTTTAAGTTTCCACCATTCTGTCCGCCAAACGCAAGTCAAAGCTTGAACGCTGTCTTAACTGAATGCAAGAATCTGCTCAGATACGAAGTTGTATCTGCTCAGATACGACTTTCTTGCGGAAGAAACATATCATCTCAATTAGTAAGTTTGATAGCGAGTTTGGAACTGTCAAGCTTTAGTCAGGAGTAGCTCTGACCTCTTCAGGACGAAGTACCTAAAATGAGATATCGCCCTTGGCGACTGATGGCTCTGAAAAGAGCCGCTCACAGAAGACTGCCCTGTGTCAACAGAGAACAAGCAGGCTCCGCCTATCTGCTAAAGTAAAAGGTTTGGTGGCTCTGAAAAGAACCGTTCACTGAGACTATCCTTTTGTTACATCTACATGAATATGTATTACTTTAGCCTAGCTGCTGCTATACCAAGCATTTCACAAAAGTTAAGCATGTTGACCATGCAAGTTTTAGTAGTGTAGCACATGTTTTAATCAAACTTTCACATCTGCCAATTACAGACCAAACACAGTGGCAAATGCAACATCTGTTATTGTTGTACTAACTTTGCAAAAAGGGGGGGGGAGATGTAATATCCTCTAAATCTAGTATCAGCATTATCAACATAGCAACAGCAACACTCACACTCAGTATACAATGAACTGGCAACACTGGGGCAGATTGGAGCATGGCCGCCAAGATGAATAAAACTAAACTGAAGCTCTGATACTTTATATCATATTTATCTGTCTCTGTGTACCTTCCTTTCACCAATATTACACCAATGCCCTCTCTGCTTTTTTCCTAAGTGGAAGCAAATATGATGAAGATAAAAATTGTTTTCCCCACCCGGGCAGGGTAGTAGCTAGACAATTTTCTTGGGGGATATTCTCGGGGGTGGTGGAAATTTTTGCTCGTATCATGTGCTCAAAATGGTCCAGGGGCCCACCTTGGCCTCCTCAGTGTTGTGTAAAATTTTCAAATTGTCCCACTGATCTTCTACTAAAATGACCTAACCGGATTTTGCAATTTCAATGCTTGATCAATTTTGCCCCGGTATTTCGAGCCATTGGATTAAACTTGTCTCCTTCCTGCCCCTGGTCACTACACCTCTGCTTGCCCTCAATTAAATTTTCACAATTGGGTCGGGTGGTCGGGATTTCTTTTTTTTTTTATTCTTCTTTTTTTTTCTAATTACTAGCAAACTCTACTGCTTGTATTAATTAAGGCTCAAAATATGAAAAATGATACATTTTTGGTGTCAAAATGAATCAGCTAACATTCCAAAACAACTAAAATGTGGAATACAAGCACTAAAATACTTTTTTTTTACATCTTCAGAATGCAAAATTTGAAAAGAAAAAAAAACTTTTTCCAGAATTTCCAAAAATAGGGTCGGTATTCTTTTGTACAGTAAATAGAAAAAAACAACTTTTTTCCGATTTCCAAAATTAGGGTCGGTCGGTTGAGGGCAAGCAAACATTTTTTTTTTTGCCTTACCGGGATAAATGTGTGCGAAGTTCACGAATATTCGTCCTTTTTAATGCTAAACAGACCTTTTAGGTAAAAGGGTGTTAATTTTGGGTCTAAAATAAACCAAAAGGTTAATTTTGTCCCAATATTTCTGTCAACTGAGCATGGGAGAGGAACTTGCCACCCTGCTCCACGGCGATATGAAATTGGTGCTGATGAAGGGTGTGTTATGGAGGGGGTGATGGGACTCACACATATTTGGTCAATCTTGCAAAATCATAGTTCTTTGTCTATTTCGTATAATACAATACTATTTCATACAACAGATGCACCTATCATGGACCACATCATCTAAATGAGATCATTGTAGGCCCAATAGGGCCTATATGACCAACTAATTGTGGTTGATTGTAGTGTTTAGCTCCCCCCTCTCACATGATGTGGGAAACAATCTCATTCTCTCACCTCACCCCTCTTTCACCTCTCCCTCCCCTCTTTCTCTCCTTCCCCCTTCTCTTCCCCATTTCTTTCTCTTCCTTTCTTTCTCTTTTTCCTTTTTTTTCATCATCAAGGGGGGTGTCACACTCCCTACACCCCATGACCACCGCTCTGCACCCATGATTTGACCCACCGACCCCTCAGGTGCCATATAGCAAGCCATGTGTGTGACCGTTGACTGACCAACATTTTCGTATGCGTGTAGTTTGGCAGGATTGCATGCAATCGGCTCATGTGGGATGCATGATCTTGCAGTCGCTTTGTGCTGTATAGTCTAGTAGCATTAGGGTTAATCACTACATGCATCATTTTCAGGTCGTCCATAGGAAAATAGCTTATGGCATCAAGAGTCGTGTGTCAGGGGGAGTGTCCGTCAGTGTGTGTTGGTCGGGCGGTGTGTGTCTGTCAACAATGTAAGGTTTTTAGTTAAAATTTGGTCTCATATAAATATTTCCAATTCTATTGCAACCAAAGTTGAGTCATAGCTGCATTATGGGTACCTTCATGTATTGGTCGTACCCAATGTCACATACTGAGGTCAAAGGTCATTTGAGTTCAACTGAAAAAAAATGCGAAATACCTGCAGATGACGTATCTGGGTCCTGATTTTTCATGTGCGATAGTTCTTGCTTTTCCTCAAAAGTGCAAAGTGTGTCCAATATATTGCATCATAATATGGTTGGATTAAAATAACAATATTTACTGTGATTACAACAGGGATTCTGCATAGTAAAGTACTAAATAACATGACATGCCAAAATGATATTTGCCTGGAACAAAACTTTTGAAATGTGTATATATAGGGTTAATATAAACAAGATGTGTGCATGCAAGGCATGAAAGAGAATGTGTTTTGGTTTCTGTTTGCCACAAGATCAACTGTAAGCAAATGATAATTTCTAAGCATCGCAGAATAATAAATTTGGGCTCTTTTTGAATTGAGTGTAAAAAGTTAATACAAATTAGAGCAGCTTAATTTTGATGTTGTAGTAGGGAAGAATTTTGGGTACCCCACAAGTTACCTGATTTACATATTCAAAGTTGGAGTCGTAGAATGACCCAGTGGCGGAGTCGGGGCGGCAATCCCCTACAGAAATTTTCAGGGATGAAAATTGAGTCGGCAAAGATTAAAGTGTCATAAAAAAAATTGACAAATGGGGACGAAAATTTGACTTTGCCCCTCACACTAAATATTTGTTGTCCATGTTACATTTTTTGAATGTCCATATTTTGACTTCATGATGTTGGTACATTATACCTTTTAACATTAAATACCAAATGAAAGTTAAAGTTATACCAACATTTTTTTTTTTTTTAACACTTTTGTGAAAATTACGGATATGATAATTTTTTAAATTGGGTCGTATATGTACGTGTACACAAAACTCAAACTTGAAGGTATGTTGATCTGTGATGGGGTGTGGGCTATTAGTGTGTTAACAGTTTAGCACCGTGTTGTGACAAACCCTTTTTTGATGCTTGATAACATAAAGGCTTTAATAGTTTATTACATCCCTAATAAAAGATGTAATTACAATTATTGTGATCCCAGGGGTCTTAGAAGGCACTAAATGACAAGAAGAAGTGAAGGACAAGATACGTTTCTGAGAAAAATGTTTTTGAAGGATATGTTACAAGAACAGAGTCGATACTCCTCCACTGTTATCTCTTAGTGGCCCGATTCCATTTGAAATTGAACGTATCTTTCATAGTTAAAAAGGAATAAATATTATATGATATAGCTAGCTCTAAAGTTATATGTCACTATGTGAAATGAAAAATTGGGAAAATCACTCTACGCCACTATGTGTTGCGACCAATGATATGCACAGTTTATCCCTTAGCTACACTGTGTCTTGAATAGCTATTGTAGCCCACCAACCCTGTGGTTAAGAGGCTAGGAAATAATTCCCAATATCTTATACCCTCGTTTGTTTAATTTTATCTAATCCTGCCCCACATGACAAAGATTATTTAGCCTATCTAATATTGTATTGAGACAGTGGCAGTTAAGAAAATTTTAGCAATTTTCTGAACATGGAGTGCCATTGGCTCCAGTCAATCACATGATTATATATATAATAGACTTTACTGATTGGGGAGCAAGATCAGTACCAATTGTTTACCAAGTGATAAGGCTAAGCATATCAATGCATGTATACACTGGATATTTCAAAACAACCGATTTACTGCTAACCCGGGCTGCCAACTGAAACTTAGTCCCTATTCTTGAACATGATAGTTATGTTAAGAAACCAGTAATCTCTATGCTTCATAGAAATGAAATACATCTCTTCCCAGTAATGCTTGTGTATAATTATTTTCGCTTAATAATTAGAGCCCTAATATTAATGACAAGTTCCATGTTTTTTTCTCATCTGCCAGGTTTGTGAAAGTTTAGGCCTATTGAAAATAAATCTCCATGTGTGAAGAACTATGAGTAAACATCTTATCAAGGCTTATATCTCCGCTTTGTGAAAGTAAAGCAGTATGCAGACTCCGAGTATTAGACGTACAATATTGTATGTAACATATCTACGTTATTTAATCTATTGCCATTCTATTTCCAGTAATGTTTAAGTTCAAATGAATGTTTGATGACGTAAAATCAATAATATGTTACGATAATATCTGGTAGAAATATATTATCGATTTTACGTCATCAAACATTCGATAGAACTTAAACATTACTGGAAATAGAATGGCAATAGATTAAATAACGTAGATACGGTATGTTACATACAATATTGTACGTCTAATAAAAAGTCTGCATACAGCTTTAAGGCCTATTGAAAATAAAGTGTCCATGTATGAAGTAGTATGAGTACATCTTATCAAGGCCTAATCTGCATGGTATAATTGAATAATGATATAGTGATATTTGATTAGAAAGCTTATTTTGTTTGAAACCTAGTTATAAATGCAACAGGATCCTTTTGCATGCTGCATGTTTCTGTATCTTGCTGACAAGTTATGTGTCATTAAATGCATCATGGGTGTGATATAGGCCTAGAGCGTTTTAATCTGGGCCTCTAGCAACTTCTGCACACCATGAATAAGGTTCAGTATAAGGCTAAACAAAATGTTTCCTGTAGGTGACTTAAAACCTAAATCGTCACCCTCATAACCAAACTGCCTAAGTCATTATTACATGTTTCTCATTTGCAATTTTGATTTTCTGAGTAATAAACCCATAATTAATCAAATTTCCAGCCGCATTCTTAATTAACTTGTGGAATACATCAAAAGAGATGTAATAATGACTTAGGCAGTTTGGTTATGAGGGTGATGAAATGCAAAATGAGGTTTTTAAAAAAAAGATATTTTCCAAAGTCAGGATCATTATGCCCCCTCAAATCACTCATTGAATGTCAAGTCTTTGCACAATTAGTTAGATATGAAAGTTGGAACAAATTACTATACACCTGATCCGTGAACTTTGTCTTTTTTAAGACTATTCTTGTTAAAGGTTATAATATAGGGTCCCATAAAACATTTTTTTCCAAATTTCAAACTGTCATTATGATAGTATTTCCCATGATTCTTATTCAACTTAAAAAGTCCATTTTACGGAATCAACCCTGTTGCGATATTTGGATGTTACCCTCTGCGTTTTGTTGAGGCACCCACATCTTATCACATACGGTACACCTGCTATAGATGTTGTACATCATTCTAGATTATCTTATAACTTTTGCTATATGTTATCAAGCTCTGTGAAGATGAAACTTTGTTTTAGTTTGAATAAAGATAAAACAAATAAACTTAAATTTGAACTTGAATTGCATCTTGCTTACGTGTGACCTTAAAAAAATGAAATGGAGTTCATATTCACAGAAACTGATGACCTAGTCCAATGTATAAAAATACACATGCATGATGAGTGCATGGGTACACTGTGCTAACCATTGGTCCATGAAGTCACCTGTTGCAGCAAGCCCAGCCTACCATAAATGAATAAAATAATAAAATGGTAAATCAGACATGCGTAGAACTATGTATTCATGCAACTGATAGTGACTTTATATGCTATGTGTCGTTATTTTCAGCTCTCATACAGACAGCTAAATGCAGTAACTAAGTTTTGTGGAAGACATTCACACTGTTGGGCGTTGCTCACTTTCACCGGATATACCTGCCAGGAAAGGACGCTTGTGGAACTGGACTCTTTTAACACACGGGTAAGTTTGCCCTTTATTTATTTTATTTTTAAAAACAATAATTAACTTCTTGATATCTACACTGTAATTTATGTAGAGAATTTGGGGAAAAGGTTGACTTCCGTTGTTCTCCACAAATTAAAAACTTGCAGAATAGTTTCAAAACTTATGTTAACAAACATATCTGTACATACTGTGGTTGTTGCTTAGTGGTTTTACATATATTCTACTGAATATGACAGGACGAATGTGCGTAACAAGTGTAATATAGTTAATGTTACATTTTTGTCCAAAACGATATGCTTAGAATAATTACTGTACCTTTTGGACCTAGCCCTTCAACTTTCATTGTAATTTTGTGATGTTCAATTATTATTACAAATTACAATAGATATTAAATTATGTACATGCAAATGCCAAATATGTGGGGGAGGGGTGTGTAGGAAGTTAACTAAAAACTACTTTTTGCCCATTGTTACACAGACTACCCACCCTCTACTTTCTTCACTAATTAGCACTAACCCATCTGGTACATCCCTTTGCCAGGGCGGGGCGGGCAACAAAAATTACCTCCGACCATACCACTCTGAGCTTAGGGTTAAAGAGAAGTATTTAAGTTTGTATGGTTTTATTTAGGACAAATTGGCTGTTGACACCAATTTAATTACTTAATGTTAAACTCCCAAAATGGAAATCATTCTATTAAGTGAAACACAAGCTTCATTAAAGCACAATGAGTTTAATATCAATGTTAATTTTGCCACTATGTGTATGAAAAAAAGCTAGAGTATATGACTTTGACCCAGCAGTTTGCGTATTTGTGTGGGTGAACAACAGTTGATTATGTAAAGCATTCATTAGGAGCATTGATGTGTGAATGCAAAAAGGGTGTATCACAAATAGTAACGGGCCAATGATTCCATTTATACTTTGCCAGACTATCAAACCAGAGGTCCCTGATCAAACATTAGATAATGTTATGTTGTGTTAGATTATGTTGCGCATGTAACTGAAGACTTTTCAAAAAGTAGCTCAGCCATTATAAATATGCATAGATAACTTAAAAACTATTAGTCTAATTAACTATTTGGTATTTGAAAACACCAGGTAAAAGCAAATTTAATTACAGTAATTTTGACACCTCATTTGTTACAATTGGTTGAATATTGTGAATATGATTAAAAATTGTAGGTCTTTTTGGAAACTTCATGTGTATCTTCAATATGATACGTCAAAATTTTCATGTGGTGGTTGGCTTTTCCTCCAGATACATACTGTTTGATTCAGTCTTATTTTATAACTTAAAGACTTTTTTTACCAACTTCAAATGAAAGCCCAGTTTCAAGTTGTGAGCAACCGATCAATTTCCCTGACTTTCACTCCTCTATTGACCAAACCTTCAATTTATGCACACCACTAGTGTATTATGTGGTAAAAGGGCACTATACCAAACCATTGTCTCAGTTGTGATTTTATTTGCTTGCAAATATTTTTTCTATATGTGAAATAGAGCTAAATCAATTAGGCCTACTTCATGCCAATGTTATCCCCTTTTACGGTAAGGTACGTTTTCCAACACATTTTCAAACTTGTTTTCATGAATGGTAAACTTATTTCTTTCTTTAAAGCCATTATGAATGATTTTGGTCAAATTTTGATTTTGTTATTCTTTTCCAAATATTTTTACATAATCTTAGTAACAACTGTCAAGAAGGTTTATTCTGATCATTTAAAGCTGAAATAATGAGGTAAAATTAAGAAAACCACTTAACTTTGGAGGTCTATGGGGGAAATGGCGAATAAAAGCCAACAAAATTTACTGTAATTAAAGCATGTCAGACTTAATATTTCATGTGGTATTTTAGTGCACCATTGGGCATTAAAATCATGCAAAAAGTAGAAATTCAAGAAAAATTAAGGGCGTCGCTGTGGAGCAAATCACACATTATGGCTTTAACTTATACTTAGTGTGCTTTAAATGATTTCCATTTTGGGAGTTACAATGACTTAGTAAAAGTTGTTAACATTCAATTGATCCTAAATCAAACACTACCCATCTTTAGCCAACATTTTGCTCTGTGCTGCCAACTCCCAGTGCCAACATGTCCCTCTGAAGGGGATGTACCCAGTCAGGCTGTAGTGTTTTGTAATATTCTGTTCACAAATAATTCTAGATGTATGAAATCTATTTTGATGGCAATAATTATATTAATAGCACATCTGTAAGATAATTCTCTGAAAATTTTCTTGGAGTCTGCTCATTAATTTTGCAAACAGAGAACATTTGCAAACATTGTTCAATCATGCCATGAGTGTATAATGTTTAGTGTTACATCATGGGCATCATTTAAAAGCAGTGCACCAAATCCAGTGGAAAATTCACATAAGGTAGACAAATAAAATAGGCTTGACATTTCTGTAAGGGAATTTAGTATTTTCTTATATTTTGAGTATTTTCATTTTATTTTGAAAATTGTGATACAACATCCCACAGACATTTTTATTGGGACACCCTGTAAGTTATTTGAGTACTGTACAGTTGATGTACTATGCATTGTCGTTACAGCGACACAACAAACACATCTTTGTTATTTTTATTTCTTGGAAATGGGCTTGAAACCTCTACTTTGTGTCAGGAAAGGGTAGTTGCTGCAACTCATATGTGGCACTTTATTTTCGACTAGGTACAAGAGGTGTATTTGTGTATTAGTTTATTAAGTTTGTTTGTTTGTTAGTAGTATTTGACATGGAAAGCGTTTTTATGCGGTTAAAGTTTTAATTGCTGCTTCAAAGCAATGGTGCTTCATCTTTTGGAACAAGTTTGCAATAAGTTTGAAATATATCATACCAATAAATCTGAGAGGAAACTAAAAAAGATTGGTATTCTCAAGGTCCCACACATTATTAATGCTAACTCACCTTAATTGGCTATAACAATAATAGTTATCCAACCCCCGCTATTTGTACCATGACACTATACGTGACACCATGTCCTATTGTTATTGCATTTTGCTCAAAAAAGTTTGATGTCAACAGAAATCCTATTTCAATAGAGAACCATTATATTCATTTTGCTTGACAGCTCATATTTCAAACCGTGTCGAAGATAGGGACTGCATAATAATGTTACAAGGTTCAACTTCTTTCAATGATTAGATTCAGTAAAAAGTTAAAACAAACTTTTTGACACGATCCCTAGAATTTACTGTTGTTTATGGGTGAATCTGCATAGACGTTGTGAAAAGAATATAATGTCATAAGCTTTTAGGCAAGTCTTATGGGGAAAACTGGGTTAATCCAGTACTAATTGGACCAGAATCCATTTCACATGCATCTATCTCTCAAAAGCTCACACCAAAACATATCAAAAGTCCTGGATAATCCAAGTAGTGGAACAGTGCCTAATTTGATTAAAATCCAAAATGGCTGCTTTTGCAGGGTCAAAATTTCAAAGTTGGTCAAATCTGATCAAAATTATAGCTGCGTACATTCTTCTCATCATAAGGAATCAGAAAAAGTATAGTTTGAACTATCTCAGGTGTACAGTGCTTGAGTTATAGGCAAAAAGGTAATGTTTTGCATTCCACAGGGGATAAAATTACACATTTTCGGATTTTGATAAAAATAGTCTCAGATTGTTCTGCTTCCAAAACATTTTCAATAAGAATAGTTTGTCATATCTCAGGTGTTTTAATTGTTATATATGGGTTACACTGCAAAAAACATCAAAGTCAATTGAGCCCTGTTTACCATAACCTGTTTTTTGATGTTACCTATGCAACAAAACATCCAAATCAATGCAACTATTCTGATGACCCCATTTTATGTCGTCTGAAGGAGAGGCCTTGTGGCAGCATTGTATAGTTGTGGGGTTGTATGCCCAGCAATGGCGTAGCGTGGGTCTTCATATTGGGGGCACCAATCATGATTGGGGGAACCGGATCTGATTGGGGGGCACAAACCATTTTTTTGCAATTTTCCTATGGGATTTTCTAAATTTTTAGATCGATGGGGGGGGGGGGGGGGCACAGTCATGTTAGGGGTCAAATGAGGTCATTTTTGATTTAGATTCATTTGGATACCCTTTGAAAAGCCAGACTTCAATGTCAACTTTACTTGATGACAATAATCTCTTGGTGGGGGCATCATAGTGAAGATGTTTGGCTTCAAAGGTCATCTAGGGGTAAATTTTAAACTACAAGGGCCGGGTCAAATTTTAAAAATTGCTCCGATTGGGCTAAAAGTTGGTGAACATAATGATAAACCTGAGGAGGAGGGGAACATGTTGAAAATCGACCAAATATCATTTGAGGTCAAAGGTCAAATTTTTAAATTGCTCTGATAGGGCTCAAAAGTTGAGGTAGAGGAAATCATGTTGCAAATCAAGCAGAGGTCATTCCAGGTCAAAGGTCATCTAGTGTCAAATTTTAAAATTGCTCTGCTTGGGCTCAAAGTTGGGCATAAACAGGAGGGGGGAACATTTTACAAATCAATTTGAGGTAAAAGGTAATTTGTGTTAATTTTTGTTTACAATGGCTCCAATTGAGCTAAAATTTGGCAGAAATAAACTTGATGCCCACCAATATTCTGTGAATATAATGATCACAACTTAACAACAGAGAACCTCGCAAGACGAGAACCACGCAAGACTAGAACCTCAAATTTCTAGTGGCCCAATGACCCCCTACTGAAATAGTGACTTTCTATATCAAGCATATCTAGGCATTAACATTACAATGTACAATGCACACCAAGCAATAAAGCAGGCACATTATGTGACCCTCCACCATGAACCTGTTGTAAAGTCCGCCTTCGGCCAATTTTGTTTTATTTCATATTTAGAAAGTATATTTCATACGCTTTGAAATGACATATTATTTGCCTTTATAAAATGTCCAGAGCTGAGTTATAGTTGGTTGAACTTTGCAATTCATGCACATATGAATACAACTGCCATGCACATTTTACACTAAAACTCTTTTTTTGCCGTTTTTGCCGACTTCAATGAGGTTTGTGGTGGACGGTCACTTTTGCACAAAGATATTTAACTCATCATGGCGTAAGGGAATCATAACCTCTATTTAGGTACCAGAGCCAAATTTTTTTGATCTTTGGATTGACAGTCGATGCTGCTTGGATGCTTGTTAATGAACTATATAACTAATTAATCAGAAGTAATGGAAAATTCTTTGTAGGGATTAGTTATTTCTTACGTAAATATTCTAAAACTGCCAAAAAGGACACTACTCCCCACACATGTTCATCTAAGGTAGATAAAATTCATTGATGAATTCATCTTATGTAGATAGCACACATTTATTAATTCACTCATTGATGAAGTCATCTTAAGTAGAGAGCACTCATTGATGAAGTCATCTTAGGTAAATAGCACTCATTGATGAAGTCATCTTAGGCAGATAGCACTCATTGATGAAGTCATCTTAGGTAAATAGCACTCATTGATGAAGTCATCTTAGGTAGATAGCACTCATTGATGAAGTCATCTCAGGTAAATAGCACTCATTGATGAAGTCATCTTAAGTAGGGAGCACTCATTGATGAAGTCATCTTAGGCAGACACCACTCATTGATGAAGTCATCTTACTTAGCTTAGATTCCTGTATTTTTAAGATATTTGAAAAAATAAAAAATTGTGGTCAAAGTCATCAAAGAAAAGTGTTAGCACAGCCTTAGGCCAATTTTGGTCTTTTCCCGCGATATTTTTATAACAAGCCGAAGAACGTCGGGTACCATAAACTTTTGGAATCAATCCATTTAGTGCAATGGGGATGATTGTCATAATAATTAGATGCGTTGAGATAGTATTTATTCGACCATCCGCATCAGGAAGTATTGTCCAGCAAAATAGCTATAGGCCTATTTGCCAGTAATTCGTGTTGAAACATTACGTTATTATAAAAAATATGAAGATGAACTACGGTTTTCAGAATAGGCCCAGCTTATATAAATACATTCCTTGCGTATTTATTTATTTATTTATTTATTTATTTATTTATTTATTTATCTATCTATCTATCTATCTATCTATCTATCTATCTATCTATCTATCTATCTATCTATCTATCTATCTATCTATTTATTTATTTATTTATTTATTTATTTATTTATTTATTTATTTATTTATTTATTTATTTATTTATTTATTTATTTATTTATTTATTTATTTATTTATTTATTTATTTATTTATTTATTTATTTATTTATTTATTTATTTATTTATATTATATTATATTATAGAACTACACATATATTTTCAATTTGTTATTTGTTATTGGAAACAAAAGAACTTTTGTACAAGAAAATATTATTTAAAACAATGACTTAGGTTACCGAAAACAATTCTTCTAAAGTGACTTTAATATCTGAAAATGTAAAGCGAATGCTGAAATTCTTGGTAAGGAATCAGGCCTGGAAAGAATAATGGTATTAAACAAAACTTAATTTGCATTGTATCGATGAAACCAGTTGAAATAAGAAAGAAATGAATAATTTTAATGTCATTGTTTAGGAAAAAACAATGCTCGGAATAATGTTATGCATAAACGTAATAGCGCATACCTCACGGAGCTTCAACTAATTTCGTGCAAAAACCGGTGGACCATCATCACCCATAGACCATATTCAATAACCGGAACGGTATAACAATTGAAATGACAGGACAGATTGGTGGACAGATTTTTTTGCTAAATTGGATAGGGTCTATGCCCTAAGTTGAGAATGGACCGTCCCACTCGATTTGTAAAAAGGTCGTGAACCCTTTTGGTGGACCCAAGAAACTGTCTAAAATGAGGCAAAATTGAAAAGAAATGGGGGTTTAAATTGAACTTTGGAATTTGAAAATTGTAAATCACGTTGGGTCTAAGGCTGTGCTAACACTTTTCTTTGATGACTTTGACCACAATTTTTAATTTTTTCAAATATCTTAAAAATACAAGAATCTAAGCTAATTGAACAGACAGTAGGTAAATAGCACTCATTGATGAAGTCATCTTAGGTAGATAGCACTAATTGATGAAGTCATCTTAGGCAGATAGCACTCATTAATGAAGTCATCTTAGGTAAATAACACTCATTGATGAAGTCATCTTAGGTAGATAGCACTCATTGACGAAGTCATCTTAGGTAAATAGCACTTATTGATCAAGTCATCTTTGGTAGATAGCACTTGTTGATGAAGTAATCTTAGGTAGATAGCACTCATTGATGAAGTCATCTTAGGTAGATAGCACTCATTGAAGTCATCTTAAGTAGACAGCACTCATTGATGAAGTCATCTTAGGTAGATAGCACTCATTGATGAAGTCATCTTAGGTAGATAGCACTCATTGATGAAGTCATCTTAGGTAGAGAACACTCATTGATGAAGTCATCTTAGGTAAATAGCACTCATTGATGAAGTCATCTTAGGCAGATAGCACTCATTGATGAAGTCATCTTAGGTAGAGAACACTCATTGATGAAGTCATCTTAGGTAGATAGCACTAATTGATGAAGTCATCTTAGGCAGATAGCACTCATTAATGAAGTCATCTTAGGTAAATAACACTCATTGATGAAGTCATCTTAAGTAGAGAGCACTCATTTATGAAGTTATCTTAGATAAATAGCACTTATTGATGAAGTCATCTTAGGTAGATAGCACTCATTTGATGAAGTCATCTTAGGCAGATAGCACTCATTGATGAAGTCATCTTAGGTAAATAACACTCATTGATGAAGTCATCTTAGGTAGATAGCACTCATTGACGAAGTCATCTTAGGTAAATTGAACTCATTGATGAAGTCATCTTAGGTAGATAGCACTCATTGATGAAGTCATCTTAGGTAGATAGCACTCATTGATGAAGTCATCTTAGGTAGAGAACACTCATTGATGAAGTCATCTTAGGTAGATAGCACTAATTGATGAAGTCATCTTAGGCAGATAGCACTCATTAATGAAGTCATCTTAGGTAAATAACACTCATTGATGAAGTCATCTTAAGTAGAGAGCACTCATTTATGAAGTTATCTTAGACAGATAGCACTCATTGATGAAGTCATCTTAGGTAAATAACACTCATTGATGAAGTCATCTTAGGTAGATAGCACTCATTGACGAAGTCATCTTAGATCGTAGATAGCACTCATTGATGAAGTCATCTTAGGTAAATTGCACTTATTGATGAAGTCATCTTAGGTAGATAGCACTTGTTGATGAAGTAATCTTAGGTAGATAACACTCATTGATGAAGTCATCTTAGGTAGATAGCACTCATTGATGAAGTCATCATAAGTAGGGAGCACTCATTGATGAAGTCATCTTAGGTAGAAAGCACTCATTGATGAAGTCATCTTAGGTACTAGGTAGATATCACTCATTGATGAAGTCATCTTAAGTAGGGAGCACTCATTGATGAAGTAATCTTAGGCAGATACCACTCATCTTAGGTAAATAGCACTTATTGATGAAGTCATCTTAGGTAGATAGCACTCATTGATGAAGTCATCTCAGGTAAATAGCACTCATTGATGAAGTCATCTTAAGTAGGGAGCACTCATTGATGAAGTCATCTTAGGTAGAAAGCACTCATTGATGAAGTCATCTTAGGTGCTAGGTAGATATCACTCATTGATGAAGTCATCTTAGGTGCTAGGTAGCACTCATTGATGAAGTCATCTTAAGTAGGGAGCACTCATTGATGAAGTCATCTTAGGCAGATAGCACTCATTGATGAAGTCGTCTTAGGTAAATAGCACTCATTGATGAAGTCATCTTAGGTAGATAGCACTCATTGATGAAGTCATCTTAGGTAAATAGCACTTATTGATGAAGTCATCTTAGGTAGATAGCACTTGTTGATGAAGTAATCTTAGGTAGATAGCACTCATTGATGAAGTCATCTTAGTAGATAGCACTCATTGATGAAGTCATCTTAAGTAGAGAGCACTCATTTATGAAGTTATCTTAGGTAGATAGCACTCATTGATGGTCATCTTAGGTAGATAGCACTCATTGATGAAGTCATCTTAGGTAGAGAGCACTCATTGATGAAGTCATCTTAGGTAAATAGCACTCATTGATGTAGTCATCTTAGGTAAATAGCACTTATTGATGAAGTCATCTTAGGTAGATAGCACTCATTGATGAAGTAATCTTAGGTAGATAGCACTCATTGATGATGAAGTCATCTTAGGTAGATAGCATTTGTTGATGAAGTCATCTTCTAAGGTAAATAGCACCCATTGATGAAGTCATCTTAGGTAGATAGCACTCATTGATGAAGTCATCTTAAGTAGAGAGCACTCATTGATGAAGTCATTTTAGGTATATAGCACTCATTGATGAAGTCATCTTAAGTAGAGAGCACTCATTGATGAAGTCATCTTAGGTAGATAACACTCATTGATGAAGTCATCTTAGGTAAGTAGCACTCATTGACGAAGTCATCTTAGGTAAATAGCACTTATTGATGAAGTCATCTTAGGTAGATAGCACTCATTGATGAAGTAATCTTAGGTAGATAGCACTCATTGATGAAGTCATCTTAGTAAATAGCACTCATTGATGAAGTCATCTTAAGTAGAGAGCACTCATTTATGAAGTTATCTTAGGTAGATAGCACTCATTGATGAAGTCATCTTAGGTAGATAGCACTCATTGACGAAGTCATCTTAGGTAGAGAGCACTCATTGATGAAGTAATCTTAGGTAAATAGCACTCATTGATGTAATCATCTTAGGTAAATAGCACTTATTGATGAAGTCATCTTAGGTAGATAGCACTCATTGATGAAGTAATCTTAGGTAGATAGCACTCATTGATGATGAAGTCTTCTTAGGTAGATAGCATTTGTTGATGAAGTCATCTTCTAAGGTAAATAGCACCCATTGATGAAGTCATCTTAGGTAGATAGCACTCATTGATGAAGTCATCTTAAGTAGAGAGCACTCATTGATGAAGTCATTTTAGGTATATAGCACTCATTGATGAAGTCATCTTAAGTAGAGAGCACTCATTGATGAAGTCATCTTAGGTAGATAACACTCATTGATGAAGTCATCTTAAGTAGAGAGCACTCATTGATGAAGTCATTTTAGGTATATAGCACTCATTGATGAAGTCATCTTAAGTAGAGAGCACTCATTGATGAAGTCATCTTAGGTAGATAACACTCATTGATGAAGTCATCTTAGGTAAGTAGCACTCATTGATGAAGTCATCTTAGGTAAATAGCACTTATTGATGAAGTCATCTTAGGTAGATAGCACTCATTGATGAAGTCATCTCAGGTAAATAGCACTCATTGATGAAGTCATCTTAAGTAGGGAGCACTCATTGATGAAGTCATCTTGGGTAGAAAGCACTCATTGATGAAGTCATCTTAGGTACTAGGTAGATATCACTCATTGATGAAGTCATCTTAAGTAGGGAGCACTCATTGATGAAGTAATCTTAGGCAGATACCACTCATTGATGAAGTCATCTTAGGTAAATAGCACTTATTGATGAAGTCATCTTAGGTAGATAACACTCATTGATGAAGTCATCTTAGGCAGATAGCACTCATTGATGAAGTCGTCTTAGGTAAATAGCACTCATTGATGAAGTCATCTTAAGTAGAGAGCACTCATTGATGAAGTCATTTTAGGTAGATAGCACTCATTGATGAAGTCATTTTATGTAGAGAGCACTCATTGATGAATTCATAGATATATATTGAAGTAGATATTTTTGGGGAGAGGGCATAAAGCACTGCTACACCTGTTGCTATATTTAATTGTAGGTATAATTAACTATATGTACGCCATTGGTTGACAAGATTTATGCCATTTTAACACTAATGGCGTCTACGAACCTCCTGGGAATTAAACTACTTGATATGCGAATAAATACCGTATGTCCTTTAATAAACACCCCAGGTGTGAAATTTTCGGATGGGGAGCATTTATTAGAGGTCATTTTTACAACAATAATTCACAGAAAAATCAATGAAAAATCATCAGGTAAGCTAAAAAATCACTCCGAAATGGCAAACTATGAACTTTAAGTTCATAGTTTGCCATTTCGGAGTGATCTTAAAAGATCCATGACTTCTGGTTCATTGACTTCATTAAATACCATGTATCAGTCTTTAGTCCTCCCATCACTCGATTACTGTGATGTTGTGTGGGGAAATGCTGCCAATAAATATATGTGCAAGTTGACCAGGTTACAAAATAGAGCTGGCAAAACCATTCTCAAAGTAAACAGGCGTTTCCCCACAAAATCCATGCTTGAGTGTCTTGGGTGGAAGGATCTTGACACTAGAAGGTTACTTCATCTCAATACTATGGTTTTTAAATCTATCACTGAAAATGTCCCTAGGTATTTGTGTAATATTTTTCATAAAGTCAGTGACAACTCCCCCTACCAAACAAGAGGTAGTGAGCATGGTAACTTAGTTCCACCCAAAATAAGGATTTCCACTGGTAAAAGAACTTTTAGATACAGAGGAGCAATTTCCTGGAATAGACTCCCAGTTGTTTGTAAAAATCCCCTTCCACCTAGTACTAAAAACTTCAAGCAGGTTATGAAAAAAATGTAATTTTCTCTTTAGATCTTGTTTCATCTCAATTGGTGCATTTTTTATATCTTTTTTTTATCTTGAAATGTTCAAATGTTTGTGTGCAATTTTTCTGACTGGGTGAACCCCTGACTTTTGCACCGCTAGCTCTGCCCCCTGGGGCATGGCCATGGGCCTATTACCTGGCTGCCTGTGTGTTGGTAGTGGCGGCATGTGGGTCTGGGAGCCTGACTGTGTGCTCGCTCTTGCTATGGGATGTTGGCTCCTGGGACGTATGTTGTGCTGCCTGCTCGTGGGTAGTGTTTTGGGGCCCATGTGGGTGCTCCGGTGGGTGGAGTGGGCGGTGGTGGGGGTCGGGGCTTCATCCAATGCAGGTTCTGAATAACATATTATTTCCTCTCTATATCTAGTTTCATATTAATTGGTGCATTTTTATATCTTTAATTTCTTTTGAACTATTTAAATGTTTGTGTGCAATTTTTCGGACTGAGTATACCCCTGACTTTTGCACTTCTAGCTCTGCCCTCTGGGGCATGGCCATGGGCCTAATCCCGGCTGCCTGTGGGTTGGTAGTGGCGGCATGTGGACCTGGGAGTCGACTGTGTGCTCGTTTTTGCCTTGGGATGTTGGCTCCTGGGACGCATGCTGGGGCTGCTGGCTCATGGGTGGTGGTTTGGGACCCATGGGGTGCTCCGTGGATGGAGTGGGCGGTGGTGGTGGTCAGGGCTTCATCCAAGTCTTTACACTGGTTTAGGTAGCTGGGGTGCTGTTGTAGTGTTTTTCGGGCTGACCCTGGTGTTTGCCTGCTGGTAGCATGTCTTGGGCGCAGGGATGTTCTTTTCCATTCACTTATGTCCCTGCGCTTCTGTTTCTTGTTCTTGGATATGCTGGGTCAGATCTGACGTTGCTCCAGCTTTGGCCCCAGATACCATGATCCATTGTGTTTTGTCATTAAAAAAAAAAAAAAAAAAAAAGAATCTTTTTCTCTACTGTTATGTATATTTCCTTGATGCTTTTGATGTAATGTGCAATCATATGACCTATGCCTTAAATGATGTTTTTATTGTATTGCGCTTGATGTAATTTATTGTAATATGTGCAATCGTATGATATAATGTTTTATATGCCGTTTTTATTGTGTATTATATGTATGGCCTTGTGCCACCTGGGAACCAAGGGAGAACAGTGCCAGTGCATTGATTGGTCACCCCAGGTTAAATAAGAAATAAATAAATAAATAAATAAAATTTAATTCCTTTTAACTTTGATAATTGTATTATTAATATTGCAATTTATTGTTTGTAGCCGTATACTGTCAATTTTGATCATTCTTGTTTTTAAAGTTTTGGGCCACTCTCATTGAATGGTTCCAAAAAAGGTGTTTTTGGGCGGGTGCGCCGTGCCGCACCCGCCCTGTATTCTCTGACTATTGACCTACTTTTTCACATGCCGCAGTGTTGAGATAATATTCGTGCCGGTTACATCCCAAACACCCACAGAGGTGATAGTTAATGGCGAGTTTTGTAATTATTACTTGATTTTGCTATGTAAGTAATACGATAAAGTCGTCATAGGCAGTAATGTGTTTGTATTAAAAGAAATAACAAAAATAATTATTTAAGTAATAGAAATACTATTTGGAAATTGCAGCAAGATTTGCAGATGTTTTTATTTGAACAGTACCAGTTCACCAGTTTTGCTAGTTTTCCTAATCTTTGGGCTAAATTAATAGCATCGTGAAGGTCATATATATCATTTTATACTGTCAGCTTCGGTATGTGACATACAAGCTGTATTTAAGTACACATACCCAAGCTGACAGTATGTGCATTGTGTTCAGTGTGTACATAGGCTATTTACTTTTCAAATCTTGTGACAAATTGTGCTTGTATAAGGTATTATAGACAAATTATTAGAATGCATGTGCACCAGTAGAAATGGCCCAGGTTGAATAAAATAAATAAACATATGAATGAATATTTTATTCCCTGGATTATTTTTGTTGGGACAAAATAATGATATAGTTTGACGCTTTGAAATACAGTTATGTTAATCATAATAAAGTTACAAAGTTAAAAAATAATATCGAAATATTGTAAACTCAAACTTTTCCCCTCATAAGTTGTATCAAAACAACATATTGAGGAAATTGATATGACAGATTTTTAAACTTTGATATGGAAAGATACCCCAGCCCTGTTGTCTCACCAGAGAAGATGAGCAGAAGTTTTTCTATCTGATGATAACAAACAAACTCTAGGTATGATTACGAAAATGTTTTAAATAACTATGACAAATGTTTTATAACAATGTTTTATATAAAATGTTAACATAAAACGTCTTCTGTTATGATGTGAAGGGTTAATATAAAAACAGGGAAAATCTGTTCCAACTGACCAGCAGAGAACAAAGGATAAGCAATAGATAAGATTAAAATCAGGGAAAATATGACACAACCTCCAATGGGGGTTTAACAAACGTATGTTTTGTGTTATTCCCCCATTGGAAATCGATGTTGTGTCATATTTTCCCTGTTTTTAATTGTGAAGACTTACTCATTCTTTCATTTCTCTTGACAATTTTTCATTTGCCCGCCCTATTCCTTTTAAAGGAATTTTTATTAAGGTCAAACTCACATACTACTGTTCTCATTAAATTGTTTAAATTGTTTAAGGCGATGAAGTACAAACAAACTTGATCAGATGCTGTGAAAATGGACAGTTTTTGATATGCATTTGAGCATCCCACAGGATGGGTTATGCAGCACTCTATATGCGCTGCAGGTTTCTGTTCATTGAACTATTACTATATTTTAGGCTGATGCCCGTTTCATAAATCCTGGACCACCTGGCATAACAGTGTGGTCTCAAAGAATTAGTCACACAGCATTTTTTTCAGACCTTTATTTTATTTATAGGGAAATGAAATTGGAATTAAATAAACTTGGATGGTCCATGCAACTGGATACTAAGAGCTATCACATTGTGGATGATTACTCTGTCCATATACATGGATATGTAGCTGGGCTTCACTTTACCAAGTTTGGACTTGTGATTTCCTAATAATTATATGTTTCACTCATTGTTAAAGAAAAAAATTTACATAGCCAAAAAAGAGCAATATTGCAGGTCTAATGTGATAGATGTAATAAGAACTTGTCCAGTGCTGATGATATATCATTGACATAAATGGAATTTAAGGCAAAACCTAACAGTAAAATTCCCACCAGCAAATAAGGGCATGGAACCTTAATTCTTGTTGGGATTTCAGAGAAGTGAGCTCTCTATTTCACCTGAAATTTACCCCAAGGCAACGGAGCCTAAGATCGCCATTAGGCAAATCTTAATGGTAGACCCTCCCAAGCCCCATCCAATTGCACTCGATCCAGTCACCACCCACCCATGTATTTGCTGAAAAGCGCCCATGTCATGCATGTGTAAAAACCCTTATAATTGGCTGCACAATCGAGATCCCATGTTTGAAGTTCAACACTTCCAAGTTTCATTTTTCAACAAAATATTTTTGGGATCTTGCAAACTTAGTTAACAGAGGTCAAGGTCAAAATTTCTTATTTCTGTACATATTTACATGCCTGTATTTCTGCTTGTCAACATAACTTGACGTTCTGAATAGCATAGGTTCTTTACTTGAGCCAATCAATATTCATCATTTCTAAAAATGAATACAAATTAGAAATAGAATTCTATGAAGAAACGTTTAGTCACCACGGGAAATGTTAACATGCTCACTTTTATTATGTATCTTGACACTTTACTGGAACGGAAAGTAGGAAAAAAAAAGCTATAATGGCTATTACAGAAATAATGTAGTGAAGACAATAAAGTTATGAAGTTTCCTTTGATTTTGTTTTAATTCAGAGTGGAAAGGAAAGGGACGTGAACCAACACAGAACAGACATACCACACGTGTCTTCAGGTCCTTGTCCATGTGAAATGGGGTAAGTTATTAGATTTGGTTTATTTGTAGGATACCCTTAAGCCATTGTCTTTTTAGAAATAATTATTGACAAAATACTGAAGAAAACTGAAATGTTACGTCCGCTTTTGAGATCATGTTTCCTGTTGAATTTGCACAGATACGCATTATTAATGTCCATATTATTATTAATATTATTATTATTATTATTGATTTTCAAAATATTTGGTTCTGTTCAGTGAGGCCAAACATGCACGGGGGGCTTAGTAAATATTCTAAAACTGCCAAAAAAGTATGCATCTCTGAGTATCTCTTTGATAATAAAAAAATAATAATAATAAAGTAAAAAGAGAAATTGCTGACCCAACAATAGCCTGAATATAGTAGCATTTAGGGTTAATTTGGTGGCTGAGCTTTCCATCTTAGCATAATTTTTATCAAAGGCAAAGTACAGGTTTCCGTTTCCATACACTGCTTTGGCGCTCATCTGACGTTGGAAGTTTGCCACTCACTGCGTGGTGATCCTCCGATGGTGGATTTCTTCCACATTCGTGGCAAAGGTCATTGCCACGTACCCAAACATAGCTCAACATGTGTATAGTTGATAACTTCATATATAAAAGATACATGTAATCTAATGTACATTTAGGTGCTTAAGAAACAAATGCCAATGATTGTACTAAGACTAAAGAGCATGGATTAGCACATGTAAGAGAAATTTAGTATAATATTTTCACTCTAATTGGACAGCAAGTCAGAACAGTGCTTCTCATAGATTGCCTGTCCTTGAAGAAGAAATAAATAAGTGATTTTTGTTTTTCACCCAACTCGGTATTAAATGTGTCTTTCATGAACTTCATGTCTTTCATGAATCAAGATCACAATCATTATGATCAAATCAAGGACAAATGTTGATCAATAAGCATAGATTTGCAGTTGGTTATAAATAGGGTGTGGATGCAGGCCTTCTGTTCCCTAATGGCGCCATGTACTTTTTACAGGAGTAGTAGCCTGAGCAAGCCTACCCCCACCCCCCGAGTCAGAAATTAAAATAAGAAGGAATAAAACGGCTATTTCCATATATATAATCAATTTTTCCTACCCATATTTTGTGTTCTATTTGCACAAAACCAAAAGAGGATATAACACAAAAGTTTAAAGGGGTAAAAGTGAACATGAGGAAAAGGGAAAGAAACAAAAAAAAAATGAAAAGATAGGAAGGAAATGCACAAACCATCCTAGTTTACGGGTTCAGTTCAAAATTGAGATTGTGACTTGTCAAGTATTGGGGAAGAACATGCTCAATATGCTTAAGAAACGAGCCAGTGCAACTTTAACTTTTATTTATTATTTTGGTGATAAGGAAAAGACTTTATTATACAAATATTGAATGTTTATGACTTCAATGTTTGAATATTTTCATGAAGTGAAATATGGACTGTCCATTCAACGAGGCTTTGCCGAGTTGAATGGAACAGTTCATATTTGTCCAAATAAAAATATTCTTTCCATTGAACGAATAAAAACATTCAATATTTGTTTATATAACTCATAAATAAGTTCCCTTCCACTTAATTTTATAAATCACCAGGAAAACAAAATAAATTGAAAGATATCTAAATGCATATTTATTTTTAAAGCAACACCCACACCTATAATTGGCGAGTCGAGGTGGAAACCTCGCTATATGCTCAGCGTGTCTGTCAGTTGCTATGGTACCTCCGCGTCCGTGCAATGGAAAAATAGATATTGCACGGACGCCGAGTGCAATAGTCCTTTGCAGCTGGCCGCTAAAATAGAAGAAATAATCAATAGTAGTTGGCCAATCAAATGACAAGAAACTTTGTATGAGTTATATGAAGATTAATATTTTCTCTTTTTATATTTCCAAAACAGTTGACCTACATGATACAAGCTAATCAGTAATAGCTGGGAGAGGGCCTCTTTCCATGTAGAGGCCCTCTCCCATCGGAATTCAAAGAACATACTACCTGAAAAGAACAGGTAAGTGCCACAATACATATTTGAGATTATGTCACAAACCTGTTATCCTGGAGCACAACTACTTTACTAACCACTATACTAGCATGTATAGCCTGATCTTAGCTTGATATTTGAATTTAGTATTTCTGGTCTCTATAACTTCACCCTACCTATCTACCTTAGAAATGGTGAACACAGCCATAAAAAGAAAGTCCCTACTACTTTGAGGGGCAATAACTTTGAGCAAAATTAACTTGAAGCAAACAAATTTTTTTTATATCAATTCTATTGCTTTAAGTTCATTGTGCTCGAAGTAATGGACCCTCAAAGTACTGAGAACTTTCTTTTTTGGACGTGTTTATAAGAGAAAGAATCAAGTGAATCATTGAGATCTGAATCAACAATTGGTAAACGAATACCGGCTACACCACTCGACCACTCAATCCGAGCCGGCATAAGTTTGCAAAATAAATGGCATGATTAGTGCCTCTTTGAAGTGACAAAACAAATTATGCTCCAGAGGCACAGATTGTTGGCGGCATCTCAAACATTTTAAGTTCAAATAAAGGGAAGTTAAAAAGAACTTGTGGAAATAAAAGCCTATGTGGTTGAATTCACTACTTTTCAGTAGGGGTGGGGCTAGTATTTTACAAAATTACACTTATTATTTTTTTACCCTCCTCAAAATATGTACCAACCCTAATAGATAATTATTCAAGAAAAAAAAAAAATTCCAAACTGCTAACCCCCTGTACATACCCTCTGAAAGTTTCAAATTAAGGTTTCGAATTCGCAGACTTACACTGCTTTTAACACAGGGAATTTCTGACTGACAGACATGTATTGCTATAACATAGTTTATCACTGATGAAATGATAATTTAAGTGTCCACATTATTGTTAGCTTACAATTTGAGCAGTTTAGGTAATAAAATATGTATTTTTGTATAGGGGGTGGGTGTCAATTAATATTTCTGGGGAGGGGGGCATAATAGGCCTACTAGTTCCCCTGGAAACACGTAATCAACCAAATATTGTTTTTCATGCAATCCAACCTTTTTGTTTTTGAAATCATCAATGATTACACGATGTAATGTTGTTTCAAATAAAGTTTCATGTTTTTTGAGGTGATTCTTGGCATTTTTTTAAAATAATCCTTCAGCAGTCTAAAATAATTTTCGGCATAATGCAGTATCAATGCAGTATACCTTGAGTGTCATCAATTTCAATGTGCTTTCGATATAGGCCTACTTGTCCATATCTGCACTTGTACAGGGTCCACTTATAGTTTTGAGTTCCGAATGTAACTCGTAATCCTCCTAATATCAACTGCAATGTATGAGATCTCTTCGCTTAAAGGACCTCGATCCTGTTTCATGTCCGAACTTCCAATTATTTTTGGAATATCATGTTGTGCAATTATGCTGTACTCTTTGAAGGAGGCATGATGGTCTGCACTGTTTTATATTAAGTCTACAGATATACATTTTAAATGTGAAGATGAAACAGATTTGAGTTGATTAGCCCCTCTAGACCCAAGTTCATAGTTTATGAACCAGCTTCTCTATCATAGTAGTACACTGTACTGCTATGTTATGGACTGTGCCTATTCATGTTTTGCACTATTCATATACTTGAAACGCATGATGATCCAACTATACCTCCTTTTTACTGGAGGAATCCCTTGGCAGGCAGTAGTAGTAGGATCTTCGATATGTAGGCCCCACACACACCACCACCTGAACAATAACTAAATATACTCATCAAATCAAGTAAGTACAAAACTGCTGAATCAGCAGACTTAAGTCATGTAGGCCTATTAATAGAAAACGGACCATCAGGCTCATTCAAAGAGAACAGCTTAATTGTACAACATAATAGGCCTATAACTTAGGTTTGGAACATGAAACAGCTAGGAGGACAAGGCATTGGAGTTAAAGAGATCTCAAACATTGCGCAGTTGAATGTAGGAGAATTAAGGACTTACACTCACTCAAAACTATGAATAGAACCTTTACAAGTGCAGGTGGTGTAGACAAGAAACGAGATAATAGAGAACACTGCAGCTAAATCATGCCAAAAACAAGTGATATTTTCTCCTATGAAGCATTTAAAAAAACCATCAGCAATCACTTATTCACCTTGAAACTTTATTTGAAATGTCACATCAAAGGCTGATGATGTAAAACATCACACCACCTCAAAGCCTTCGGCAAAATATTTCCCTAAAATATCGCAAAGTAGTTTGATTGACAGATTTCACCTCTGACCTCGATCACAAACATGGCTGCGCCCAGTGGGACATTCACACACAAAAAATGCAATACACACGATAGTTGTGAAAATCAATCGCATTATTTGCCTCGCTTACCGACGCATGCTTTGACAAGTTTGCAATAGGTTTTCAATTCATCTTGTATGAGAAGCAACTTAGATGGACTAAGGACAAATATTGCCACGGACATCGAATCCCGCATCGAATACGGACGGCGAAAACATGACGAGATATCGAGATTTGTTCCATTGACTACCATGTACTGCGCTGCCCGTATGTTTTCATATATATGTGTGAGCTTGTGTGTACAGCTAGCTGAGCATGCTGTACATGTATGTTGGATTGTGTTGCTTGTTGTGTACACGATTCTGCAAGGTGGGTTTCTTTTATATAAGGGGTGGTGCAATAATTCTGTGTAGGCCTACCCCTGGGGTGAATTCTCAAAATGGTCTGCCAAAAACGCTTGCCCCCTTTGGCCATGCCAAAAATCTTTGCCCCCCTTCGACGTGCCAAAAAACGCTTTGCCCCCCCTTTTGATGTGCCAAAAATCTTTGCCCCCCTTACACATGCAAGATTTTGGGGAACCCGAATTTAAAACCTTAAATTGTCTAATCATATAATGCGAGCGCAGCGAGCAGGAAATTTTGCATATTTGAATGTGTTCCTAACGTTTTCCTATGCCTTTTTAGGGCGTAATGTAGAAACGGTACCCAAAATATCTATGCCAAAATTGCTTGCCCCCCTTTCGACCTGCCAAAAATCGCTTGACCCCCTTTGACCTGCCAAAAATGCTTGCCCCCTATAATTCCCCCGGTACACATAATTATTGCACCACCCCTAACCAATACTACCATTCACAAACACTTGTTAGGGGGCATGATGCAAAAAGGGCAGCCCTGAAATTTTTGACCCTCTCTAAGGGGGGCAGGGGGACCTGAAAAAAATGACCAGGTGATGACCACAAATTTTCTTGGAAAAATTGAGTTTATATGCTTTTCTATGAGGTTGACCCATAATTTTCATGTCAAAAAGGAGGTCCCTGAAATTTTTTGAGGTCTGTAAAGTCCCCCTTACAAGACTAGTGTTTGTGAACGGTCCTTTACATTTAATTATTTTGTTTAAAAGGTGATGATTTAAAACTCAAAAAATGAGGGTCTTGCCACCATGGCTGTGCAATAATTATGAACCGGGGATTTCCAAACGGCTCGCCAAAAATCACTTGCCCCCCTTCTCGCCCGCCAAAATTCGCTTCCCCCCTCTCGCCTGCCAAAAATTCTTTGCCCCTTGCGTATGCCAAATTTTTGGGATCCCAATTTACAAACTCAAATGGTCTAGATATATGTTGCGAGCGCAGCGTGAAGGAACATTTACGTATTTTAAGCGTTTCCGTCCTGTTTTCCACAAGCCTTTTATTTAAAAGGCGCCCCATGAATGTGTGCCAAAAATCGCTTGCCCCTCCCTCTTGGCTTGCCAAAAATTGTTTGCCGGCCCCACCCCTATCTGCTCGCCAAACATTTCTTGCCCCCCATTTTACCCTCCCCAGGGCTCATAATTATTGCACAGCCCTTACTCAGTTACTGTACAAAATTTATTCTGCAACCTACTACAGGAATTTTTAATAAATCGTGGCAATGTGATTTTCAATTTTAAAAGCGAGTGCATCCGAGTTAAAAGAATGAAACTAAAAGCATCGCTGGATGCTGTCCATGGTAAAAGGCAGTCTATAATCCTGATACATGGATAATAATTTGTAATTTATCATTGGCTAATATTATTTTACATTTTATTTTATTCTCATTTCCAGGTGCAGTAGAACAACTGAGGATAATGGCGCAATTCTTGAAAGACCGAAAAGATAATGATTTGGAAGTGAACAGCTGGCATCTGTAAACTATCTGTTGCATGCATTTAAAACTCTCCCAACATGCTGCTGGACCGATAAAGTCAACAATTTAATTTTTTGAAGAAAAATCTTATCTGGAGGTTTAACATTTTAAAAGAAATTAAATACTTGCATAGCAATACATGTTGTGCATAAACTAACTACATGCACGATGCAGTAGTAATTTAGTAAATATGAACTCCAATTATAAAAACAATAAGGACCTCAAAAAGTGACACTGACATGTGATGCCTACAAGTACAATGCAGAGTTCCTTGTACTATATTTTGTAGACTGTAAATTATAGCACAGAATGATTGGAAATGTTCAATGTGCAGGCATTTTTATTTGGTTCGCCTCAAGTTCGGTAGGCCTAATGACATCAATGTCTTTTCTCGGTTGTGCCATTACAAACCAACTAAGGCTCTCACCAATTCTGAGTTCCCGCCTGTTCTTGGCCTACCCGGGTCAAAGTACCTGAAAAATGGCAATTTTTTTTTACAAAATTTGAAAAATAACCTGGCAGTTATAGGCCTTAAATTACTCAGTTGTTATTCGAGGTTGGAAACCAGAGAAATACTGCTATATAAAAAAAATTTAAAAATTGGATTAAGTTGTACATTTTAATTACTTTTGCTTCTATTGATCAGCTAGCAATGCATACTAATTCAATTTGTCCCTGCCTGTTCAATAGAAGCAAAAGTTGTTGTCTTTAAATTTTTTCGAAATTTAAATCAGGGACCGGTACCCAAGTACATAATTACCTGTTAGTTGAGAGCCTACCAACATTGTACATGTGCGCTCTACGCAATTAACTTTACGAGTGCGATTCAATACTCCACCCCGCCCAAAAATTTTGCACCAACGTCACTACCGAACTTGAGTCAAACTAGGGTTCCGGTGGGTGTGTGTGTGGGGGTGGCAGTGATGGTTAAGGTGTACCTTCATTCCAATAATTAAAAATCTCGATACTGCAAATATGACGAGTATCCACTTCAAGGGTTTAAGTCCAGAAGGCCCCAATTGTAATAGCTGCCATGTAGACATCTCAATAATTTTTGCATTTAATGTAGTGTACATATCTAAAATATGACACCTGGCAGCTATTGCAGATAGGGCCTTCTGGTCCTAAATCTTCGACTTGTAAATGCTTTATTATTGGCAGACAAACTATTTCTTTCATGAAGACTAGCATTGGCAGGTGTCAGTCAATGCTAGTCTTTTGTGAAAGTACCATAAAGTAGGGCTTGAATTGCAGTGAGGCTACCAAGGCCATTGCCTGCCCTATTTCAGTTTCGGCCTTGGTACCCCATATCTTTGTCATTTTCAAGGCATTCTTCATCACTTGTTGGCCTTGGTGCCCTTGCTAGTCTTTTTGGGAATAGAGGCTTGTGTGCAGGCCTCGAATTTCAATGTGTTTTTTTTGGGGGGGCACCCATTTTCAAGGCCCCCAAAAAAAAACACATTGAAATTGAGGCCTGCACACAAGCCTTCCCAAAAGACTAGTGACTGCCAATAGACAAACAAATGATCTGTTTGTACTTGCAATTCATTACTAAAGTTATTTTTACACTATATAAAAAAAAGACAAGAGTTCATGAAAAAAAACACAACAAGAAAGCATGGTGAATATGGCCGGTATGTAGTTTTGATCACTGTTTATTTTGAGATTTGTAAGAAATTTAAAAAAATAAAAAGCACTATTTTTTTAATTAAAACAGTATGAAGTTCTGTGTTTGCTTGTGTTTGGCATCAATAAACAATCAAACCAAAATAGTTCATCACACCTACTAAATAGAGAATAAATGATGGGAATTTTTTTGCTAGCCTCTACTATTGTGTGATGGAAGAAGATATCCAGTATACGTTCCCTACAAATTCCTCAATCAGTCTACTAGTGATTGTAATCAGAGACAAGTCCAAAATTGGATTAAAACATTTAAATGAAATTTAACTGAATTCTAATCTATTCTTAAACACTTGAGAATGTTCCTGCAATCTTATTGGTTCTTACCCGTGTGATACGACATGATATCACACGGGACAGCGCTGTGCATCGACGCGATAGGCGTACTTTCGCTATTTGAACCAATTGGAGGCGCATACATTGTAGCAACAACGGGACTGATCGATTTTAAGCCCTAGGTATAATTCCTTGCAAAATGTAGGATTTAATTTGATTAAAATTTGTAATTCTTTTGATATTTTTATTTGAATTGAAGTGTTTAAGAATGAGAATAAAGGTATTGTTTTTAGCAGCTGTCGTGCATCTATCATCTCATATAACACGGTCGAGTTCTGCCGACATCATTATTTTTGTTTTACTTAAAATAATGATGTCGCCTGTTATATGAGACGATAGATGCACTACAGCGATTAAAAACAATACCTTTATTCTCTAATTAGAAACATTCAATCTAGAATTCAATCTAATTCGATTTTTTAAATCGCTTTGATTTTTTAAATCCAATTCGATTCAATCTAATTTGATTTTAATTTAAGGGCTTAAAAATCAATCTAAGCAATTTTTAATCCCTTAAATTAAAATTGAATTAAATTATATTCCAATCTGTCTAGATTGAATATTTCTAATACTAGATCTGAATAATTTTTACACATTCCATTACACCTAATTTATGAGTCCCGACTTTTAATACTAGTATTGTTCTTCAATTAGCAACATAGTGAAGTGCGTTTCTGAACTCCGTTATTTCAGTCCTTTGTTTTGTCAAAAAGCGACATGGAATGGCTCACAGGGGCATTGGTCAATGGTGACTGGCAGTTGGTTGTTACTTGTACAGTAGCTCTCATCTTTTGGCAGGGCTGAACCGGGGTCTGAAAAGGAAAATAGGATTTTAGAAAATTTGTTAGGGTAGAGCTGGGACAGTGGCACAATACCTCCAGCATGGGGCTGTTACAGCAGCTTCGCTTTGAAATCCTTGCCCCCACTCACACTTTCCCAAATGAACACATTCTTCAATAAAAATCAGCATTTCCCCAGTCCCCTTTGGTGGTGGTGGCAGATTTACCCCATCAGCTACATGTAACTGTTCTCTTGATTGCGAAAGTCTAGTTTCGTCACTGGAGAATGTTACCCTGAACCCCCCCTGTGGTGCGGTGTCATTCAGCACTGAGTGATTTCATTTATGGGGCAAATTATTAACCCCCCCCCAGTCGGTCGCACACCACAGGGTTCATTTAGGTGTCATATTTGGGAACGTTCACAAACACTTGTAACAGGGGGGGCCTAATGCCCAAAGAAAAATTGCCGGGGGGGGGGGGCTTTAAAAATTTCACCTTAATTTTTCTTGTAGAACATTATTTACACTATTTTCTATAGGGTTGACATTCATTAATCATGGCCAGAAAGGGGGCCCTGAAATTAATATTAGGTCTGAAAGTGGGGCCCTGAAAAAATATTTCAGACCCCCGAAGCTGATAGGGGGGGGGCATATGATTTTTGGCACATATTCTTGGGGCGCCTTTGAAATAAATCCCTCTAAAAAGGCTTAGGAAAACCGTACGGAAATGCTTAAATATGCCAATTTTCCTGAAGGCCTATAGACCATTTTAAGGTTTGCAAATTGGGATCCCAAAGTTTGGCATGTGCAAAAGGAGGGGGGGGTAAATATTTTTGGCAATTTTTACAGCCATTTGAAATTTTACCCCGGAGCTCATAATTATTGCACAACCCCTAAATGCAGTTTTAAAATATGTATAAATACATACTTCATCAGAGGTAAACAAATCAGTGTTTTGTATTTTGAAGGTGGTTATGGGGCTGGCATTTTCTTTGGAAAGGGGTCCCAAAAATACAGGGGGTCATAGAATTTTCAGACTAAAAATAGGGGTGGTTATAATTTTGTTAACACCCAAAATAGGGGGGGTTATAGAATTATTAAGGGCTGGTGACTTCACAATTGAAATATGCATACAATCTATGCAAAATGTTTGTGCAAGCAACGCTTGCACCTTTATTTACACTTACAATAAAAAAAATTGAACACGCCCATGCACTTACTTCACTATAAAGTTTTGGTGCGCGCCATACCTTTAGTTTGTCTTGAGTCTGTGTAGGTGGAAGGGGGGTCATAAAATTTTTCGACCCAATTTAGGGGGTCGTAAAATTTTTTTGCCCACGATAGGGGGGGGGGAGTCATACATTTCTCCGGTCACCGACATATTTGGGACCCCCCCCCCTTTCCGAAGAAAATGCCAGCCCCTTATGTGTGGAAATTCTAAAACTAAAATCTAAATTAACAGGTTTGGACGTTTTCTTTTGTAATGAAGACATTTGATATTAATAAACAAACACTCGTTGGGAGACACTCAGTGATAAAGTGCATTTTAGGGTATGAACTTGTGAAAATACTATCTCGACATTGCCGAATTCCACAGTCTTGCACTACTGGCGAAGGGAACAGAATCCGAAACCGCGGACAAATACCTCGTAATTGTTACGCTCGTAAGGCCAAAATTTCCATTCTTAACTATTTAAATGGAATAAGAGAGTGTATACCACACATGGACGAGTTGATTTACGAGAAAAATTTACAAAATATTGTTGTATAATGCCGAGACTAAAATTTAGCCTAGCCGAAAGCTTGAGATTCCCATTGAGTTTAATACGAACCTGTCAATTCAATTGACCATTATACCAAAAACATGCCCACATTTCAACTCGATTTTCTACCAAACTGGTAGTAGATCTCCTACAATTTTTTTTATTACATAAATGAAAGTGTTATTTACCTACTATATCGATTTCAGTCGAGATCTACGACTGGAATTCCTGTAATTCGTTGCCAAATATTGGTAATTTCCTCATTTTGCACCACACAAACCAATGGAAAACGTTACTTCCGGGTCGCCGAGAAGGCAGGAAAAGTAGGCGGGGCTTGTGAGAAAAACTTCTAGAATCGTTTGAGCCTGGTTTGAGCCGGGACGGTAGAAACACCGAGTGCATTAAAATATACGAACCCAATGTGGTGGTGTGGTAAAACATGATGATTTCAAAAAACTGCAGTCGATACTACTCACCATATAGGTTGCTGCCTACATGTGGAAAATATTACACAGCCTCCCCCACGATTGATACCACCCTATGCCACTATATAAAATTAAGTACATATCGTCGGACGCATCACATACTGGTCTATCTCGAAAAACACGCATTTCGAGAAAATCGCAATTGAAAATCTTCGTATTAAGTTTACCTTTCTATAATTTAATTAGACTATGGATTTTCATGAAAGTGGTTTTAAATTATAGTATATACTTGTAAGATTTATTCAAGAGGAATCTTGAATTATATTTACGTATGCAATATTGCTTAAAACTACACTAAAGTTGTAGTTCAAATTTAATATTTTATAACTAATTATTTAGGAAAAATTGAGGTCTGTAATTTGTTGAATTAGAAGAGCTCCGTAAAAAAGAACTATATACCAATTTTCTCAGAAAAGTCAAAAATCCAAGATAGACCAGTATGTGATGCACCCGACGATATTACCCATAAACTGCTCAAATATGTGAACTAACAATTGTGGACACTAAAATTACCATTTCATCAGCGATATCCCATGTTATAGCAATACAAGTGTGTAGGTCACTGAGTTCCCTGAGTTCCCTGTGTTGCCGAATTTGGCAACCTTAATTTGAAACTTTCAGTGGGTATGTACAGGGGGTCAAAACTTTCTAAAAAAAATTCATTGTTGTTTTCATGTTTAGATAGCTCATCTACATATTTTAAGATGGGTAAAAAAAAGTTGGTGCTAATGACCCCCCCTATTACTATTGGCCTGAACTGTATTTAACAAGCAAGTTTGAACACTTGTCGGTCACAAAACTTAGTGGCATAGGATGATTTTGGTCATTTTTATGAAATTTGTCCCAATGGTTTTAAATATCAAGTTCTTCAAGTACAGCAGGTAAGAAAGGTCAACTATACTTAATTATTAACTTTAATTATTTAATTGACTTATTTGCTTTTTGTTTGCTGCAAAAGAGGATTACTGAAAAAATGTACAAAATAGCACCTTGTCCAAAGTTTATATTTCCTGTTGAACAATATTTTTGGGAAGCAGGATAAAGTACCAAGGTATTTAGGATTTCATAATACAGTTGATTTGATAGATTCTTGTGTAAAATGTACATTTGTTTATTATTTGTTTAATACTATAACATAATATCAAACCTGTATTTTCAAACATTTTAACAGCAAGCAAACCTAAAGGAAGACTACAGAGCAAAAGCACAAATTGCCGCAGTTGAAAGCGAAAGCTCATTGGAGTTCAACTGATCACGGCAAAAGTAAGTACATTATTATAATACTAGGCGAATGACCCCTGGTGACCCCTAAATGCCCTTCCCAAAATTTGGCTCTAAATGGTGACTGTACCCACCAAGTTTCATACCCATCTGACAGTTTTTACAAATTTGACCTCAGATGACCCCTGGTGACCCCGAAATGACCTTCCAAAAATCTGGGTCTAAAGGTTGACTGTACCCACCAAGTTTCATACCCATACGACAGTTTTTACTAATTTGACCCCTGGATAACCTCGGATGACCCTGAAATGACCTTCCAAAATTTGGCTCCATATGTTGACTACCCACCAAGTAACATGCCCATATGACAGTTTTTAGTCATTTGACCTCAGACGACCCTTGGGTGACATTGGATGACCCCAAAATGACCTTCCAAAAATGTGACTATGAATGTAGACTACCCACCAAGTTTCATGCCCATACGACAGTTTTTAGTAACTTCACCTCATGTGACCCCTGGTGACCCTGAAATAACCTTCCAAAATTTGGGTCAAAATGTTGACTGTACCCACCAAGTTTTATGCCCATACGACACTTTTTACTAATTTGACCCTGGATGACCTCGGATGACCCTGAAATGACCTTCCAAAAATTTGACTCTGAATGTTGACCTCAGATGACCCTAAAATGACCTTCCAAAATTTGACTCTAAATGTTGAATGTTCCATGCACTTACGACAGTTTTGAGTAATTTGACTTCAGATGATCCCTGGGTGACTCCGGATAACCCTGAAATGACCTTCCAAAAATTTGGCTCAAATGTTGACTGTACCCACCAAATTTCATGCTCATATGACAGTTTTTGCTAATTTGACCTCAGATGACCCTGGATGACCTCGGATGACATTGACCCACTAACCAATACAAATTTGTTGTCTGGGGTCAAGATGCACCCACCCACCAAAATTGACGAATGTGCGACCCAAGTCTCTGAGAAAATAAGAGAGACTAGCAACCTATGGGGAGTAAGAGAGAAGACTCCAGGATGGGGTCCCTGGGGTAGTAATCCACTAACAAATGCAAACTTGGTCTGGCTCGGATCAAGTCACACCTACCCACAGTTCCGAGAAAATAGGCGGACAGACAGACTCACAGACAGAGTCACATACTACCCGTATTATTATATAGATTCTTCTCTGTAAATGTAAATGAGTGAATAAGTCACTCTTTCAAGGGGTATTATAGGCACAATTTGTTTAGAGTAAAATCAATCTGAAAAGAATGAACTTTCATTTGGTAATGGATATGCATGGTTGCCGATGTATGCTCGTCCTCGCAGGTTTTTCTCCGGGTGCTCTGATTTCCTCCTGCAACAGAAATCGGACCTCTTCCCATATCCCTGTCCCGTAAAGTCTGGTTGGCATCCCTTGAATTCAGTAGCCTCTGAGCACTATTGGGCTTAGCCTGGCTTCGGCAGAATGTTATGAATAAAATAAATAAATATTCCACTCTTTTGAGAGTGAACAATAGCTGTCACAATCCTTCTAGAATGAAATTTACCACTTAAAAAAAGAGTTGTTTTTCATTCCACTCTTAACACTTTTGTGTTCATAAAGAGAGTAAGCATGTAAAATTAAAAGGCAACAAAACAGCATTAAGTTGTAATTGCCTGCTGTATTACTAGTAACCATACAAATTAAGCAATATAATTATTCATGATAACATCCAGGGGCATTCACATTGGCATTTTACTTATTTTACCAAATAAAAAGTTGATATCTTTCGAAATAATATGACAAGAGCAAAGTAAAAATCATGGATTTTACTCTAGAAACCTATGGTTGAGGTCACCAACCCCTGCTCTATGGTCATTTTTGATGGTCGGTCTTACAGGGTAAATAAGGTGCTGGGGTAATAATTTTATGACTAAAACAAGATCAAGGGATGGATCTATAATTAGCGTATGTCGTTTTGGCATAAACATGCCTGACTTTTTATGTTGGATGAAAAACCCTAGGTGCCCCTCCGTAGGACTAGGGTTAAGAACTGACATTCAAAACTATTTCTTGAGAGATGGGAATTCCCTCTCAAGTATATCAAGTTGATTTGCAATTAGACAAAGTCAGTCAGATCTATCATGATCTTGGGAATTCCCAGATAAAACAATGTGATGATTGTATTGCATCATATGAATAACCCTGTAAATATGTAAAAGAATGAAATGTAAACATGTACGTCATTTACTTATACGATGGTTTACGTATTGACCTCTTTCCACGATGTTACAATTAATCCAAATTAGGTCGAAGAGACAGCCTGTAGTATGTTGGGTGTAGATGCAAACAATAAAGACACACAATGTGAAAAACACCTTGCTGCTTATTTTTGTTCACGCCAGTGAACGTTAACACCACTTGCACCCAAATCTCATATGCACAGTTTATCCCTTATGTACCCTGTGTCTTGAATAGCTATTGTAACCCACCAACCATGTGGTTAAGAGGCTAGGAAATAATTCCTAATATCTCATGCTCTCGTTTGTATACCTTTATCGAATCCTGCTACCCATAACAAGGACTATTTAGCACATTTAACCTTGAGTGAGACTGCTCAGTGTAGGAATATTTTAGCCTTTTTTACTAAACATGTTTGCAATTGGCTTGCAGCCGTCATATGCTGATAATAAAAGCTAGGCAGGTTCACTATGATCAGTATAATAAGCTATAATTTGTTTTCTTTGTGATTAGGCATATCTTCTGTATAGAAACCTATTCAGCAAGCTGCAATAGGCGATTTACTTCAGAAAATAACTACATTGCACGAAATTCAGTCCAATCTCTATAGTTAATTGAATGTTTATTGACTCTTGTAATAACCAAGCAATGTGTGTATAAACATATCCAATGTATAATATATTTTCTGTTACAAAATAATAATTGGTGTTCATAAAGCTGGAATATGAGACAAATATCCCTGACAAAAGCTAGCAAGACCAAAATGTATAATATGTTTACTTTAGTGATAAGGCATCTAGCATCTGTATAGAAAACTATTCAACAAACTAATTTGACCCTGGAATTTGACATGCAGTGTTCCTGTAACACATTTAGGAGATTTGCTTCCAAATAAAACTCCTTTTAAAAAGGAATGGGTGTCCAACGGGAAATAGCATCTGATGGGCTGATACAGTAGACATTTTGATATAATTTTCTTTGTGTAATAGCCTTATTTGTTTCCTGTAGGTAGCTTAAAAACCTAAATGCAAAATGTCAAGATGCAAGTATCATCATGCCTCAAATCACTTATTTATTGTTAAATCAGTACAGAGTATAGGTTATATGAATATTGAAATTTAAACCAAAGTAGCTCAAAGTACTATACACCTGATTCGTGAACTTTGTCTTTTTAAAGACAAATTATTGTTTCTTTAAGTTTCACCTACATTTTTACAAAATAGGTTCTTCAAATGTTTTGAGCATATGAAATGGAAAATATATGAAAACGTTTTATTCCTATTTGATAAAATAATGTACCTCATTTTCATTGCTTGTTTATTTGCATTGTGGCATGACGCACTTAAAGCGTATCTCGTGTTGGTCACACACGCAGGTTGCAGTGTGTCACGCAAACAGATCTTTGCATTTGCTTTGCATTTTGCACATGGATCACTCTGAATTCTGTGTTTTCACACAGGCTGTCTCTTAGACCCAATTTTAACTGATGACGTTGCGGAAAAAGGTCTATTGCTGCCTTACGCGCTGCATTGCACACAATGTGTTACTTAATAGTTTTGATAAAAAAAACACCCATTAGGCGACTAAAAAAGAAAACCCTTTTCTACGGGCCCGACCGACCCAGATTTTGAACAATTGGGAAAAAAATTTCCTGTACTAATGAATGCCCGACACAGATTTTGGGTCATTCCACCCCCCCCCCCAAAAAAAAGCCCTATTGACCGACCCTACTTGAAAGGTCTTATACACAATTTGTGAAGCAAATACTTCTAAGTTCAAGTAAATGGCGTGCTTCTGAATAAAAAAAGAAATATGGTAGACAAAAAAAGACCATGAATGATGATCGAGGCTGTCAACCTGGGACATTCTTCCTTCAAAAGTATTAATTTTGTTTGCTTCTTTGGTTTTGTTGCAGATTCTTATCATGGATGATAAAGGTATAAGCAAAATTCTCATAGAGATAAGAAGGGGTCTTGCAGAGGAGAACCTACCACTTGACGAAGTACTGGATGATCTCCTGCTTGAAGACATCATAGATGATTCAGAAAGAGATGTAATAGATGAAACACAAGAGAAAGACCAGCTGAAGAAGTTGTTTGGCTTCCTGAAAAAGAAACCTGATTTAGCATTGGCTTATAAAGCGTTTACGGAACAGCTGATAAATCGCGCAAGGGATAGCTATGACAAAATAGTAAAACCTATCGAGGACAAATACAACTACAGTAAAGGTTAGTATATTGCTTGTCACATTATACAAGACAATTATTAGTTTTGCAAATTTAACGCTTTCTTTTCATGCAACACCTGCCCGTAAGGTTATGAACCCCCTAGTTCACTGAAAAAAAGTAAAAATATCATTACTTGTTGTTAGAAATAGTAAATACAACCAAGGAAAACAGAAACGTAATGAAATAAACATATTCAAGTAAAAATTCTTGCGTTTACGATCAGTATATTGTTGCATGGCTCCTATAATTGCAAAGATCGATCTTTGGAATTAAATACCTTTTTTGGTAATTTGTTAACATTTTGTGAAACTTTACACTCAAGAGTAGAGTATGCCATTCGGTCGACGTATCCTTTGAAGGATATGCTATAATAACAGAGTCAGTACTCCCCCAATGTTATTTCTCGGTAGATCAAGTAACTCCATTTAAAATTGAACTGAAGTATATTGTTTAGACTATTAACTTGTTATTTTATTGATAAGGTACATTTGAGCTTTCTTCCTTGGTAGACTTGAAAAACTTTATATTTTAAACTGTTCTGCCAAATTGGATAAAAATGACCAAAATCATCATACGCCACAATTGTGACTGACAAAATGTACTTTTTTCGTGGTGTAACACTCCACATTGGCTGCTAAATCACCATCAGTGTGAACAGTGATTTTTAACTTTTTCCATCTCCCATTTAGTTCAATTCCCAGTAAGTCCGATCTCACTTAGACCAATTCCTACTTGAGTCATTTGACACTTATTCCATGTCCCACTTGGGCCAATTCACACTTGGTCTATTTAGTCTAATATTTAGTCCCATTCTTCCAATTCCCAGTAAGTCCAGTCTCACTTAGACCAATTCCTACTTAGGCCATTTCACACCTATTCCATGTTCCACTTTGACCAATTCACACTTGGTCCATTCCAACATGGGCCAATTCCAATTGCTGCATGTCGTACTTGGACCATGTCCCAGTGGTCTATGGCATGTCACGGCATGTCCCAGGATGGACCATGTACCACAGTGTTATGCATTTTCAATCAACAGTAGGGCGTGCAACTGTGTAATGGAAGCCCTGTATTACAAGACGCAATGAAAGTCGGGCTTGAGAGAAGCTTTTATACATTCACCATGCAGTACAGTACATGTTAAGCCGTTTAGAACACAATCATGACAATATAGGCCACAGAAGTACATATTGATGCACATTAATGTTGGTGTCCACTCCTGTGTAGTGTGCCCCAATATCACTGTATCATCACATGTATATATAAATAAAAACCTAGTAGGATACGGATTTTTAATACCACTTAAAGTTAAGAGATTTACTTGTCTTTCACTTTCAGACATTAGGCAAGATACAACTGAAAGCAAGAAGGAGGATGGAAAAGATGGCACAGGAAAGCAAGGTAGGATTATGATATACACTGTAAAAGATTCCATCATTTTGCCAAAGTTCAAAAAACAAGGAAATAATAAGTAGGGATATAATGTGGTGTGTTATGGCATCAATGGGGCACTCCACACATGCTGCGAAATTCCCATCAATGTGGGCAGTGATTTCCCACCAAGACCAATACCACTTGGTCCAATCTTACTTGGTCCATGTCCTATTTAGTACTATTCCCACTTGGTCCAAATCCCAGTTAGTCCAATCTTGATAAGTCAAATTTATATAGACCAGTTTACGCTTAGTCCATGTTTCACTTGTTCCTTGTTCTACTTTGTCCATATCCCACTTGGTCACTGTCCCATTTGGTCCATGTCTCATTTGGTCCCATGCCCCACTTGGTCCATCCCATTTTGTCGGTGTCCCACAGTGGGAGTGTTGCAACATTTGAAACCAACCCATAGCATGTAAATGCATGTTACGCAACCGCTCGGAAGCGAGCTTACGCGTTTCGTTACAAGGCGCCATGAAAGTTGTGCCAAGAGAGCGTAGCTTTACACATTCACCACGCAGTGCAGTTGTTTATTACGTTTTGTTAAATATGCAGTGCAGGCCACGGAAGCTACACATTAATGCACTTCAATGCGGATCTCAACTTCCGTTTACTTTAGAGTACCCCATTCACACATACACGGTATCATCACAAGCTTACTTCAACTGCTGCAATCTCTGGAAATCTCATACAACATGCAACATTCCATCAAAATCACCCTTACAGGTACTGATACTTCAAAAGCAGTTTGCATTTGCTGCCATCCAGCATTTCAAGTGTAGAGGGCACCTTCTTTTACAGGCCCGTTGTCTGACAGAAGTACTTTAGGGGGATGTCATTGACCCCCCCCCCATCGCGGGCTAATAACATTTTGTGACCCCCATCTCAGGCGGAAAAGTTTTATGATCGCCCCTTCCGCCGACAGACTCAATCCATTGTTGGAACTAAGGCGAAGTGCGCAATAACTTTTATTGTAAATGTAAAGAAAGGGCAAGGAGTGCGAAAACAACTTTGATTGTAAGTGTAAAGCTTCTTCAGACAAAATACCTAAGATTGAGACATGTAGGTAGACCCTTGTTTATTGATGGATCTGAAAAGAGCTGTTCACTGAAAAATGCCGCTTGTCATAACAAGCAGACCTCGCCTAATGTAAAATTGGGGGGGGGCTCTGAAAAGAGTGTATTGACTTTGTACTTGTAATGGGACTTGCATCCAATCATTCTTTAGTGATGTGAAGTGGCCAATAAAGGATGGTCATTTGGTCAATGGGCTATTATGTAACAATAAATACAAGCCAAACAGCTTAATCATGGTGCTTCTTGTGGCTGTCGACAACCAAGAAGCAGCTTCTGTAATGGACATGAGAAAGTTCCAGTAGGGTAGCAAACTGAAGCATATACTCAACACTAAGATCCGGCTACCCCCCCCTGTCTGGGAGCAAATCATGTCCTTTATCATAATTATGAATTGTGTTCCCTTATTCTTTCAGACGTTCCACACGATACAGCTGAAAGCAAGAAGGAAGAAGAAAAGGACAGTTCTGGAAAGACAGGTAGGATCATAATTGTCACTGTTCAGAATTACAGCAAAATTGCTGCCACTAAATACTTTGCAAAACTTGTATGTTAAACCTACAAATAATGTCATAGGCTTTTAACAGGTATTACAGAAAAGTATTAAAGTAGCCTGAGCATGACAAGCTTCCTACAACTGCTATGATCTTGGGCCATTGATCCAACTTGGAGTGGCACTGAACACTGGTTTTTGCTATTCCGGCTAGTGGTTCTGTGAGTGTATATAGCACTTACGGTGATTACATAATGGCATCGCACGGTATTCATGCATGTGCAGTGGTTATCTATATAGTATTTTGTGGTCCCTAACCATGTTAGGATTAATAGACGCTAACTATAATGATTGTAAACTAGTGTGTGCTGTCGGTCTCCTCTTTTATCATAATTATGAATTGTGTTCCCTTTCTCTTTCAGACGTTCCACACGATTCAGCTGAAAGCAAGAAGGAAGAAGAAAAGGACAGTTCTGGAAAGACAGGTAGGATCATAATTGTCACAATTGCTGCCGCTTATTATGCCAAATTTGTACGTCAAACTTACAAATAATGTCATGACATAGACTTTTAACGGGTATTATAGTAAAAGTATTTAAGTAGCCTGAGCATCACAAGCTTCCTACAACTGCTATGATCTTGGGCCATTGATCCATCTTGGAGTGGCTCCAACATATTCCACTATAATCTCTTAATAGAAGATGATTTAAAATAGTGTGCGCTGTCGGTCTCCTCTTTCAATGTGGTGAAATGTACAGGGCATCTTCTTCGCAAGGCCTTCTATACACCCCGAGCTCTTACCATTCCTAAATTTGTCAGTGATGTCAAGGATTTCCTTCGGAGATGTTGGATTAAAGAAAATTGATTTGTCAAAGGGTGCTTTTAGAAAATCAGAGAAGCTGCATGGAGAATGAATTTCGCTTGCTAGCTTCGGACCAATTTCAGCAAAAAACTTATTGAATTTAGAAGGCTTATTCTCTGCCGGGCAAAAGTACATGACCCAGGAATTTGTGTTTACAGCCCATTATTTTAAAATAAGTCTTCACAAAATGTGACACAGCAAATTTTAAATACGCATATAACTTCAAATGTAAAAGTTTTCTTGGGCTTTGAAAAGAGTGTATTGACTTTGTACTTGTAATGGGATTTGCATCCAATCATTCTTTAGTGTTGTGAAGTGGCCAATAAAGGATGGTTATTTGGCATCAATGGGATATTATGTAACAATCAATACAATCCAATTAGCTCAATCATGGAGCTTCTTGTGGCTGTCGATAACCAAGAAGCAGCTTCTGGAATGGACATAAGAAAGTTCCAGTAGGGTAGCAAACTGAGCATATATTCAACACTAAGATCCAGCTTCCCCCACCACCCGGGAGCAAATCATGTCCTCTTTTATCATGAAATATGTTCCCTTTCTCTTACAGCCATTCAACACGATACAGGTGAAAGCAAGAAGGAAGAAGAAAAGGACAGTTTTGGAAAGACAGGTAGGATCATAATTGTCACTGTTGAGAATTACAGTAAAATTGATGCCACTTAATACTTTGCCAAACTTGTATGTTAAACCTATATGTCATAGGCTTTTAACAGGTATTACAGAAAAATAGCCTGAGCATGACAAGCTTCCTATAACTGCTATAATCTTGGGCAATTGATCCAATTGATCTGGAGTGGCTCTGGCATATTCCACTATAATCTCTTAACCCTAACACTGAACACTGCTTTTTGCTATTGAAAGTTAAAGAAGAAAAGAAAAAGGAAAGAAGATGAACAAAGAAGTCATTCGGCACCCTGTAATGTGAACCTTAGACCCCTCGTGTGCCAAGCACACGTTCACCGTCCAGGAGCCACATGGGTTTTTGTTGTCCCGGCCAGCGATTCCGTGATCATATAGCACTTACGGTGATTGCATCATGGCATCGTGCGGGATTCATGCATGCGCAATGGTTATCCTTGTGGTATTTTCTGGTCTCTAGCCGTGTTAGGATTAATAGACGCTAACTATAATGATTGTAAACTAGTGTGTATCTGTCGGTCGCCTCTTTCAATGTACATGGCATCTTCGCCAGCGGCAAGGCAGTGATAGCAAAGATGTGGTATATAGAAAATTGCCTGACCCAGGATAGGTAAAAGAGAACTGCCCATAAACTTGTGGGAAATAGAAGGGAAAATGTCTACAGAGTCTAAGCGTCCATGCTTTGGGTGGATTAATAATGGTATAGTCTATATTACCAGCCATTATCCACGGACCAGAGGGAGGGTCTAATCAAAAGCTTGCATGGGTGGGTCATCCCGGTTCAGCTCCAGAGCACCTCTTTAGGTGATGAGTTCCAAGAGCACTTGGATGACACCACCTAGGACTGAGGATATGCAGTTAAGGAAAGTTGACAGTCTTGAAAGTCTTCCTCAAAGTCCAGATGTGAAGATTCTGTATTAGTTTGTGGAAGATATTTGGTTCTTGTGGCTGTCATCAGCCAAGAAGCAGCTTCTGGAATGAAGCAAACTGAGCATGTATACTCACCAGGAAGATCCAGCTACCCCCACCGCCCGGAGCAAATCATGTCTATTATCATAATTATGAAATATGTTCCCTTTCTCTTACAGACATTCACGATACAGCTGAAAGCAAGAAGGAAGAAGAAAAGGACAGTTCTGGAAACACAGGTAGGATCATAATTGTCACTGTTGAGAATTACAGTAAAATTGATGCCACTTAATACTTTGCTAAACAATAATGTCATAGGCTTTTAACAGGTATTACAGAAAAGTATTAAAGTAGCCTGAGCATGACAAGCTTCCTACAACTGCTATGATCTTGGGCAATTGATCCAACTTGGAGTGGCTCCAACATATTCCACTATAATCCCTTAACCCTAACACTGCACACTGCTTTTTGCTATTGAAAGTAAAAGAAGAAAAGATAAAGGAAAGAAGATGAACAAAGAAGTCACTTGGCATCCCCGGGATTTGAACCTTAGTCCTCTTGCGTGTCAAGCACACGATCACCGACCGGTAGCCATAGGGGTTTCGCTGACCCGGCCAGCGATTCCATGAGCATATAGCACTTAGGGTGATTGCGCCATGGCATCGTGCGGGATTCATGCATGCGCAGTGGTTATCCTTGTGGTATTTTGTGGTCTCTATCTAGCCATGTTAGGATTAATAGATATTAACTATAATGATTGTAAACTAGTATGCGCTGTCGGTCTCCTCTTTCAATGTGCATGGCATCTTCTTTGCCAACGGCAAGGCAGTGATAGCACAAATGTGATATATAGAAAACTCGCCTGACCCAGGATAGGGAAATGAGAACTGCCCATAAACTTGTGGGAAACTTAAGGGAAAATGTCTACAGAGTCTAATGGTCTGTGTTTTGGGTGGATTAATAATGGTATAGTCTATATTACCAGCCGGATTGCACAGACCAGAAAACTCCCATAAACTTGTGGGAAAATGTGTACAGAGTCGAAGGGCCCATGTTTTGGGTGGATTAATAATGGTATAGTCTATATTACTATAGCCGTTATCCACGAACCTGAGGGCGGGTCTAATTAAAACTGGCATGGGTGGGTCATCACGGTTCAGCTCCAGAGCACCTCTTTAGGTGATGAAAGAAGCAGCTTCTGGAATGAAGATGCAAAAGTTCCAAAAGCCAAAGGGTAGCAAACTGAGCATGTATACTCACCAGGAAGATCCAGCTACCCCCACCGCCCTGGAGCAAATCATGTCTATTATCATAATTATGAAATATGTTCCCTTTCTCTTACAGACATTCATGATACAGCTGAAAGCAAGACGGAAGAAGGAAAGGACCGTTCTGGCAAGACAGGTAGGATCATAATTGCCACTGTTCAGGAACTTGTACGATAAACTATAATGTCATGGCTTTTAATAGGTATTACAGCAAAGTATTAATGTAGCCCAAGCATCATAAGCTTCCTACAACTGCTACGATCTTGGGCCATTGATCCAACTTGGAGTGGCTCCAACATATTCCACTATAATAGAAGCTAACTATAATGATGGTAAAACAGTGTGCACTGTCACGGTCTCCACTTTCAATGTGGTGAAAGTACAGGGCATCTTCTTTGCCAGGCTTATTTTATGCCAGGCAAAGTACTTGTACATGACCCAGGAATAAAGTCTTCACAAAAAGTAACACAGCTTTTTTAAATACCCATATAACTTCATAACTAGTAATCTTCCCTGGACCAAAACAAGTATCTTTAAAGCACTGTACTTTAAATATGCTTTCGAAACAACATTCCAATGTGCGACATTTGGAACGATGATAAAGTACCTTTAAAGTACAAATAAAGTACAAAAAAATGACCAGAAAAGTACATTTAAAGCATACTGAAAAAGGCACATTTAAAGTACTGTACTTTAATTGTACTTTATACCAAACTTTATACCAAACAAGAATAGTTAAAGCACTGTACTTTAAATATGCTTTCTAAACAACATTCCAATGTGCGACATTTGGAACAATGATAAAGTACCTTTTAAGTACAAATAAAGCACAAGACCAGAAAAGTACATTTAAAGCATACTGAAAAAAGCACATTTAAAGTACTGTACTTTAATTGTACTTTATACCAAACAAGCATATTTAAAGTACTGTGCTTTAATTATACTTTATACCAAAACAAGTATATTCAGTGGCGGCCCTCGGGGGGGCAGGGGCAATATTTCTCTTGTTCTCCCAGTTTGCCTCCCCCCCCACTTTTTGAGGCAAAATCACATAAATTTCCACTTTATGCTGCAATTTTGCGCAAAATTTGTTGCTAAAATGTGAGCCCTGACAGTTTTGTGTCGCGAGGTTCCATACCAACGGAACATCGTACACCAGTGAGGTTATAATTATAAGCTTAAGCTTACCACATTTATGGAGCTTATGTATTGGTAACACAATTATGTTCACAAGTATACATTACCAGTAACTATCTCCTGTAATCAAGCCTGTATTTAGTCCATTAAAGTCCTAGCTTCATTTTATATAAATGAATAGTTTTATACATCCATTGCAATATACAACCTTAGCATAACTGCCACAAGATGGCCGTTGGTATTTTTCAAATCTAGAGGAATGTAGTCATGTGACTTGTACATGTAAACATCACATGACCACATTAAAGTACATTTAAAGTACACTGAAAAGCACATTTTAAGTACTCTTATATTGCTGACAATACCACCAGGAAAATCAGTCCAGGTAAAGCATACATAAAGTACTGATAAAGCGTATTTAAAGTACACACTGATGTTCAAAATTTGGTTAAGTCCAAAATAAGCACAATTAAAGTATACTCACTGACACTGGGAAAAAACTAAGTCCAAATAAAGTATAGTTAAAGCATAAAAAATTTCACATATTTATCAAAATATTCATAAAGTATAATTAAAGTTCTATAAAGCACATTTAAAGTACCTTTAAAGTACAATGTTTTTCCAGGATATCAAAAATAAGCACATTTAAAGTACACTTTATAATGTTCTTATTACCCATAAAGTATAGTTAAAGTACCCATAAAGTACAGATAAAATACATTTCTAATGTGCTTTATTTGGTCCAGGGTTATCAGTAATATTTTAACATGGAAAGATTGGTGGCATGAACACATGCAATTGTATCCTCTCAGAGACAACTTCAGCACTCTTGGTGGGTAGATGTGTTTAGACATAATAAGATGTATGTATTCCTGCCTTTTGTTTGGAGGCTGATCTATAGACCAAAACCTATCACCTGTCATCTGAACAAAGTGATAAGCATGTGATCTTAAATTTGTAATTGATGAGGTCAATACCTGCTTCATTACCCACATTGGGTCCCCTTACCAAAGTGAATGCCTTCGCTATGCAGTTGCTATGCAGTCGTAGATGCAGTTATTTTATGTAGTCGGTTTAAGTAGTCGAAATGATCTTCATATGCATCGACATGTCCATATTATGCCTTCAAAGACATGATATATGCCTTCAAGGCTTATTTGCAGTCGCTATGCCTTCCCACAGCAAAGTTAATATGCAAATTAGCTATGCCTTCATTGGTCGACTGCATAGCTATGCCTTCATTAGTCGACATGTCCATATTATGCCTTTTAGAATTTTGTCATTCTTTACCGAAAATATTGAAAAATTATTAATGATAACTACAGCCTGTCTCAAAAAAAATTGTGCAAGTGAAAAGCGCCCTCTTTGGCAATTAGAAAATACCGTTGTGACATAATGCTTATATCAACGTCACGGGCGCAGTCTTAGCTCTCAAATGCCGTTTGTTCTGTTTTATTTGCTTGTTCCAATTTCGAGATATGTATATTTAACAACGAAAGGGTAAAATCACAATTGTGCCACTTTTACTAGGGAAGAGAGCTGTACATGTAAATCAATTATAGTTGGTGTTGATGCGTCTAATGCACCCCCTTTTGGGGCGCATGCATCATACGCATCAACATCAGCACGCGATGCGGCATTAGTTTGCCTAATATCTCTCCCAACAAGTAATACGCGTTCATTAACCTACAACCTGTATAAGTGCGTAATATTTGTTTGTCTTTTAACATGTCTTAAGTGACTAAGAGAACAGTATTTACCATGATAAAATCATTGACATGCACATGTATTTAATTTTTACAGCAGAATGTGAAATATATATTCATCTTTTAATCTCTTTTAAGTGATAAAATAGAATCATCATTCCTCCATCATGATAAAACAGTAAAAAAAAAAAAAAACATTTTGTATTGTGTAATTGATGCATTCTTTTGATTTCACGAAGGAACTCTTGATAAACTTGATGCTAATCACTGTTACATGTAAAGCCTTCTTCCCTAGTAAAAGTGGCACAATTGTGATTTTACCATTTTGTTGTTAACTACCCATATCTCGAGATTAAAACAAGCAAATTGAACAGACCAAACAGCATTCGAGAGCTAAGACTACGCCCTTGACGTTGATGTAAGCATTATGTCACAACAGTATTTTCTAATTGCCAGAGAGGGCGCTTTTCACTTGCACAACTTTTTTTGAGACAGGCTGTATTAGGAAGGATCTCTGTCCATTTTTAGCCAAAATATTCACAGGATAACACTAGCTATTTCCATGTCTTTGGTTCTATGAGGAATTAAAATTGTAATTAGAATCAGGCCCATATGCAGGGGGTGAGCACCCCCCCCCCACGTGTACGGGCCCGATTACAATCCAAGTCTTTATGATCATGATCAATGTGCATTTCAGTGGAACGGCATAACGTCTAATGCAGGGCAATTACATTAAAACAGTGTATAAACCCATTGCTATATGCCCTGTTACATCACTATACTCATGAATACCCTTTATACTTAACCAGTCTATAATATCGAATTGATTAATTCGAATTAAACAATTCATTGATGTTTGCACTGGGTAGTAGCCATTACTGCCAGTAGACAGGAAGTCTGGAAAGTTTACCTCAACGCTGTGGGAGGTCTTCCCATGCTTTTGAATGGGACAGCAGTAACCTTGGCCAATTTTTAGACCAAAATTTTGGATTTTCCAGATTTTTTGTCAAGTTTGTGAGAGCATACAAAGACTATCCGTCAATGGATTTTTATTTCCGTTGGTAAATATTTTTTAAATTTTGTTTGTCATAACATATTAAAAAGGCAGAGACCCCTGCTGTATAATAAATTAGCTAGATAAGTTTTGAGTAACCTTGGTGAAAATTATCAAAAAAGTGCCTATTCTTTTGTGTGTGTACGGTCCATCACCTGTCACTTGGTAGTCTTGTAACATGTCTAATGGCGCTACCCATGGCCACTCGATGAATTGTTTAATTCGAATTAATCAATTCGATATTATAGACTGTTAACTGGGTTTTCCATGTGTTTACCATTGTGACACTTGCAGGGTGGCAGTTTGGGCCACTATCACTGTGACACAGCCCCAAAGAAATAGGATGACCATTTGGCACCATGCATAAAGTCATGGCTCTTAAAAATTGTCTGCCAAAAAGGTTTAGAACCAACATCTTGATGAACCAATATAAACCGTATTGCTCCCACCTTTCAGAGATCCCCAGTACATTAATTATCCCTGTACCACATTAATTATTGTCATAATACATGTACATGTCAGCATAATTATAATGAACCAAACTGTTCTGCTATAGAAATCTAAGTTGCCACTAAAACTAATTTTGAATACATGATACATCTCTGATGTACAAGTGCTTGACTGCAAAATTCAACAGGTTTGCAGTAATCTTGCATGTAGAGTATAATCTTAAGCTTATAAATTTCTACTCATCTACATGCAGTGAAAATCTGTAAGCCTCAAATTTACCTGTTCATACAGTCATTGTAGTAATCTGTAATGTGGAATTCCTTTAAAATGTCTGAATTATTCAAAATAGTGCCCAAAACATCCATCATCTTCTTACAGCTTGTAACTGCCTTGAATCCAACAGCAAATTTGTATGCAAATTAGCTCTCGACTGCATAATTTGCCTTCCATAGGACTGCATAATTTTGAATTTATCTTCGACTACTTGTTTTCCCAAGCTTGACTGCATAGGACTGCATAATTTACAGTGACTGCCTATTTGAAATGTCTTCGACTGCTTTCTATGCAGTCGAAGACATAACTACATGGTACAACTGCATTAAGTAGTCATTTGTCTTCGACTGCATAAAGACTGCATATTATGCAGTTTTGTATGGTAAGGGTCATCGTACATGAAATGAGGCTAGAACTACAATGAAGACCCAGCTACCCCCACCGCTCCAAGAGCAAATCATTTCGTTTATCATAATTGTGAATTTGATTTCATTCTCTAGACGTTCTACAAGATACATCATCATCGTAATTCTTAAGCTATCTTTTCAATTTCAAATATTATGTTTACACTATTGCAGGAATCATTGATAGTTCCTTTATAGTGAATATGAGAATGTTTGGGTTCATTTTTTTTAATAGCATTTTTCACAACTTTGCCATTTATCCCTGTACGCTTCACTCTAACCTCAACCCTTATTAGAGTTGATCATCCTATCTTGTAATGTCACACAGTTTTTGCCTCTTGTGGTTGTGGCTGATTTTACTCATGCTAAAGAACCAACCAGTTCTGTGTGAAAGGGTCTGTCTTCGCAGACATACAGCAGCGTTTCACAGGTGTCTGACATTGGTTCTCAAGTTTTTTTAAATTTTTTATATACAAGTATATCAAAATGATTGGTACCCATTAGTTTCCATTGATAATGGATGAATCTGACACATAAAAAATCAACACATGATCCACATAATTTATAGATAAATTGTGTAACACGTCATAAACTACATATTTTGGACATTTCAAGACTATCCAATGCTAGATTTGGAAGATGCAGGCTGTTTAATAAAATTGATGGGTAACAATCATTTTGATACATCCTGTATCACTGGCAAATCTGCAGCAACATTTCATTTAGTATAATAATCCTAATAATCCTCATTTTGTAATTTTTGTACACTATCCTAGGTCATGTGATGATATCGTATAGCTGGGGAGCCAAGAAGGATCACCATCCATGCCAACAAAGAATGATAAAGCTGAGAGATGAACTGATTGCAGGTGGTTATCGGGTATGGATGGACCTAGACGAGATGGGTACGGAAAATGTGAAGCATGTTTTATGATTTTGTTCTGAAAAAGTGTTGTTAAAAGGATATTAATTTCTCAGTGCATTAGTCATCGCGGTTACAGAATATGAATTATCATCTTTTAATAAGAAATTACTGGTTACAGTCTGATCCATAACGATTAGCATCATCCATGTGAGTGTTCCCATTATTTTACTACCACATCAGTACAATATCTGTTCCTATACAAGATTTATATCTTGCAATAAACATTTGATTGCTAACTTAATACCGTAAATGTAGACATTCAACTTCAATGCTAATAATAGAATGCCTTTTGAAATGGTTATGATATGAACTGCAGTACAAATCATTAGTAATATAATAATAATAATTAGAGGGCACCTTATTAGCCAATTCAGCATCGATTCTGCGCCCCCCTGATCCAAGCGGAGAAAGTCAAATTTCTGTGTACATTTCAGCAAAAATGTCATCAATTAAGACCAAAATTCAACTTAATTTTAACCAAATTGATGGGATATGTTCACATTTTCGCACGTTCCTCACATAATTGTTTCATTAGAGGCCATTATGTATCCTTGCCCCCTGTTTGCTAAAATAAAAACCAAACCGACCAACCCTATTTATTTGTCGTCTAATATAACAAAATAACACCCTAAACAAGCAATGTATGCTATAGAATAACCCAAAGTAACAATTGACACCTTTCTATACAGCTGGTAACATGGATGACAAAATGTCTGAAGCAGTTGAAAATGCATATGCAATTCTGATGTGTGTTTCCGAGAATTATCAAAAAAGTGACAACTGCAAAAAAGGTAATGATAATTTTAAACATGTCTCTCTACAAACACGTTTTGATATAGGCTTAATGTCGCTCTTAACAAACCTAACATATCATAATGTACATGTAATCGAGTTATAACAAAACCATAAGTCTGCTTATACTTTTAGGACACTTTTCAAGGTACAAATGCATTTATATCCCAGGATTTATATCTGACACAAGGAGATATAAATGCCTAACAGTAATGTGCTCCACGAATTGGTCACAAAATTTGGGAAATGTGTTCTAACTTGAGAATATGTCACTTTCCAGGGTATAAAAGAGGTTTTGCGTGGAAAACGTGTATCAAAGAAAGGGGGTTAGAACAGAAAATAAACAAAACTTGCCAAACAGATATGGATCTGTCTGATGTTGGCTAAAATTGCACATTACAAAACATTTCACAAAACTGCACAAAAATGCACATCATTCTAGTACTCTTTTTCTTCTAATGCCTATTTTGTCCCCCCCCCCTCACGTAATGTCTAGTCTGTATTTTACTTGTTCCCCACGTCAAGTTGGTGTACTATGTACCTTGCTTTTTTTCTTTCCAGTTTTTCATATATTCAAGGTATCCTCTTGTATCATTTATTGATCCTTGATGTGTTTTGTGTCCTCGTCCGTTGGATTCACCATTACCCACTTTTTTTTATCACTTGTTAATTTTGGGCACATCTTGAATGTGTTTGGGACCATCTAAGAAACCTAAAAAGGTTGGGTTAGGTTAATCCTGGGGGATGCAAAGACATTAGTGCTAGCTCCCCGTCTAGTGGTATTCATATAAAGTTTTGAACATTATTCTTTTGCACTTTTTATGACTCCCTCTACAATATGTTTTCTTAAATACAGAAGCTCAGTACGCATTCTTTTTAAAGAAACCCATAGTCATATTAAAATATGACCGCCATACGCCGACTGGATGGCTGGGCTTGCAGATTAACAATCTGCTGTATTATGATGTGCAGACTGAGGAAGCTATGATGGGAAACCTACCAAAGATCAAAGAACAACTTGACAAAGGTACATAATTGATAAGAACAGTGACAATATTGTAATTTTGAACACTACACTACATGTATCTGTAGTATGATTCAACCTTGAAGAGGGTGGATTGATAATTTTGTTTAACACTCATCCTATATTAGGCATAGTTTGCAACAGTGTTTCTAAAAAGGGTGTTGTTGCAACCTATACTGTTATATTTGGTATAGCCATGGAGACTCCTCTATATTGTGATACCACCACAAGAACACAAACTCCCCACATAATGTGGCTATGATGGAATAATGTAAGTGCATGTAACCTTGTGAAATTGGAAAATCACAGATATACATAAAGTAATAGGCCAATAAACATGTGATTTTCACAGACCTTCTACTATTTATGAAAGGGAAAGGACTATTTTAATTAAATATCAAGTTTTAAATTCCATATTCCTTAAAGTATTTTCATTCATGCAAAAATAACCATTATGGGGCTTCCCCAACCCCTACACACAAAGTTTGATGGTTGGCATTACCCCAGGAATATGGAATTTAAAACCCGATATTTAATTAAAATAGTCCTTTCCCTTTCATAAATAGTAAAGGCCATATAAGAGTTAATCACACCTGACCCTGCCTCTCCTCCTTAGAACTAATAAACGAACTTGTAACTTAGATTTTCAGAAGTAAAACCTATAAAGCAAATACTTTTTTTCCTTATTCATAAACAGATAAAGCACCAACAAAACGAGCTGATCATGATCCAGAAAGCAATAAAGGTAAGAATAAGATTGCACAAAACATGTACCACCAATAGCAAACACACCCCCACCCTTACACACACACCCCCACACATACACCCCCACTGGTTTTCCCTTCAATCGGGGATACACACATTTTACATAGGGTGCGTAACCATGAAAATGGGGATACCCAGTTGACACATAATAGGGCCCGATCTTCCCCAGTTGACTAGGAAATTGTCAATTGTCATACATTCCTGACTTTCTACAGGGCAAATGGAGACATCACCCCTATTGCCCTGTAGAGTGTCTTAACACGCTCTATAGCCCCTGTTACCCTGTATAGAGTCCTTTGAAAAATCGGGGATATCCCCGGTTGGCGGTGTATCCCCAATTGCAGGTTAAAATTTTTGAATATGTCCCCGATTGAGGGCAAAAACCAACGCACACCCACCCCCACACCCTACACATTTCTGTTGCCAATGGGACTCTACCCTGGACTATAGGATACAAACAAGGAGTTCTTGGTTCTGATTATGCATGCCAACTGGGAACATTTTAGCCTATCACACAGGTTTACATAATTATTGTAATGCTATAACACCTAGCTAGTCTTTAAATGAAGACAATTTTATCTTGAATACGGCACTTTTAAATGCATTTCTTTTGCACCTACTAATAGACTAGGAAAAGGTTCCAGGTTTAATTTGTGTCCCCAGTTGCTAATGTGCTATGGTATTGAGGAAGATCGCAAACAAGCTGGATATACAGGGGGCAGGGCTACTGTTTACAAATCACAGGTTCATTGCATTATGGAATCTGCCTCTCTGAGCTGGATGAATTTAATGCTTCATCAACAAATTTAGGCCAGCTTGCTTAAGGGGGTACTACACCCCTCGATAAATTTGTGTCTATTTTTGCATTTTTCTCGAAAACTAATAACACACTGGTAACAAAAGTTATGTATATTATAGGGGCAAGGAATCCAATTACTATACTGGAATTTCAGTGACCAAAGACAAGCGGTTCATGATTTATGATAAGAAATAAGGTACAGCTAGGATGTACCTCGTTTCCTATCATATATACTGAACCGCTTGTCTTGAGTCACTGAAATTTCAGTGTAGCAATTGGATTCCTTGCCCCTATAATATACATAACTTTTGTTACCAGTGTGTTATTATTTTTTGAGAAAAATACAAAAATAGTCATAAATTTACCACAGGGGTGTAGTACCCCCTTAAAGCTACTGCTCTATCAAAACTCAACATCACCAGCTTGCCTCACTTGACGATGGGTAGCAGCAGTTACAGTTCTGTATAAAATGCAGACCAGCCATTGCTCAGCAGATTTGTCAGACTTGCTTCCCCCACCATATATAAGACGCCATGCAACCTGCTCCATGTGTGCCATTTCTTTATGGAATGGTCTTCCATACATTTTTTTTGGCCAACTGAGAATGAATTCAGTGCTTCAAGTGCTGAGCAAATGCACACCTTCTCACTACATTGTAAACCAGCCAGTTGATGTGTGCTATTGATAAGGTCTGTTGACAGGAATCCCAGGATACCACAACCTTAAGTTATATTATATTATTTGCATTTGATGTTATTCTCATGTACATAACCACTGTAATGCATGTGTACCCCCTTTGGCATTTTTTTATCACCTGCCCATTTGTTTTTCTTTCATTGATTGTCAAGCAGCTCTTGAGTTGCAGGTGATCCATTTGAATTTGCACGGCTCATAATTATGTATGCCTTTTTAATCTGTTGTCTCTGATGAGAATTTTATTTTACTGCTGATACTGTGTAACTTGCCTTTTTAATGCTATGTGACATGTGGATATTTCGGTCACCTTTTATAATGTTGCATGTGTTTTTGGTTAATAGTACTTTTAAGTGTGTACCATACTATCTAATTATAATCTTGCTTAAGATTATTGCTTTGTAACCTGTGAAATTTCATTCACTTGTGTTTGGGGAATAGTAGTTTTTAAGTTTGTAATGGTAGCTTTTAGGTCTGTAATGTAGTTTATATACTTTGTGTACTCCACTCATATGTTTTGATAATGTTTTTATCCTTTGTATAACAGCGCTAAGAGGCTTTCTTGCATACTAGCGCTTTATAAATGTCTTTATTATTATTATTATTATTATTATTTGATTGGCCAATCAGAGCTCATCTCATGAGTTATCAAATTGATTTCATATATCATTCTGTTCATTGACGTTGTCAATGTCATGTGGGATATTATCCACGATTGCACTTTAAATACAAAAAAAAAATACCATGCTGTGACTTGTGAGTTCAAATGAATAACAACTTCATTTCCTAGAGACTTATTATATATTCAGATTTATGCTTTATGCGGGCTGGCTAGAGAGAAAAGGAAAGAAAGTGAATATCTCAAAATGTAATGTGCAATCCACACGGAAGAGGAGATCCTCATCAATGGGTATCAATGTATACTTCCAGGGCCTGCGATGTGTCTAAACAGGCGTACCGCAATACTGCACTACGCGGGCCACATGGTTTTGACTTTTTCGCCAGAACCAATACCAGTAGGCATACCCAAAATATTATTGCATGACTGTTTGTTTTAATTATGATCGAACTAATTTTTTCCATAGTGGGAAAGGTTGCCCAGTTGAGCGAACTTGTATTTTATATCTACAGTGACTTATAGTGACCTGTCTTAAAATAGCTCTAGCTCGAAGCTAAGCACTCGCACATCCTGTGTTCTCTCCTGATTTTTTAATTGTTTAATTACAAACTATATGCCTCAGTAGAACTATGCATATGAAAGTCATTAGGAAAGGTGTTAACACTGACCTTACCTCTCCTTTAGAGCTAACAAATGAACTTGGAACTTACATCTTGGAAGTGAACCTTCAAATAAAGTAAAGTTTTCCTTTATTCTTGAACAGATCAACCACCAACAAGACAAACTGATCCGGAAAGCAATAAGGATGAAGGTAAGAATAATAATTCCACAAAACAGGCACCCCCTCTACACACTCAACTCACGCACCCCACCCCTACACGCACATACATGTGATGTTTTGGCTTCTGAGTATGCTTGTCTAACCAGGGACGTATTGAGATTACACAATGTTCACATTTGATTAATGACAGCTAACATACCAGCCGGTTAAATTGTTAGCGGGAATAGGGGACTTGCTTTTAAATGCATTTTTCTAGGATATCTACACCCCTTGCCACTGTTAGACACTGGTTTAAGGTATACCGTCCCAAGTTGCTACTGTGTTATGTCATAGATTTTAAATACCTATACCGTGCCATGACCTGCTCCTTAGGGGTAGTGCAATAATTATGTGTACTCCCATGGTGGTGAATTATAGAGGGAGGGCAAAGATTTTTTGGCAGGCTAAAAATTCTTAAATTGATTTGCACGAATTTGTTCCAGGAAAGTCATTTGAAAGCTTGCCTGCATTGCTATATTACTGGGCTGGCCAACTCCATCTACCTGGCAGAAATCAACCAGAATAGCCTTGTGAACTTGTCTTTTTAGCCTGGTAACTACTTCATATTGGGCTAAAATATTGTAAAATTGTAAATTGGTCCATAAAGACCACATTGTTCTGGTACTGAAACTGGGTCAAAGTTATAAATGATGTCTGATGTCGATATGCTAATGGTCTTTGACTAACAGTAGACTTAAAGGGTCTATGCCAACTCAATATACCTCACCAAGTTACCAGTATTTTCCATCTCTTTCTGTCTTCTGCCTTTCTTAACCAAGTTGTTGTCTCCATGAAAGTGGTGATGCCAGTGGTGACCCATACTCTCTCTAATACCCCACCAAGCCTTAACTCTCTCTTATACTCCACTATACACGCACTCTCTCTAAAACACCACCAGACTGGCCCACACTCTCTCTTATACCCTACCAAGCCTTCACTCTCTCTTATACCCCATTAGACCATCAATCTCTCTAAAACACCACCAGACTGGACCACACTCTCTCTAATACCCCACCAGACCCTCACTCTCTCTTATACTCCACCAGACACTCACTCGCTCTAAAACACCACCAGGCTGACCCATACTCTCTCTAATACCCCACCAAGCCTTAACTCTCTCTTATACTCCACTATATTCTCTATATCCTCCCCAAGTAATTTTTTGTGCCAGATTTTATGGCATCCCCCCTACCATGACCATCACCACCAAAGTATTTCTGAACACTCCCTAAAGATGAAGATTTATTTATTTATTATATGATCTTCTTTTATACCCCTGGCTTTGTAAAAGCAGAGGCGTGATTATCTGATACTGCATTCTAGCCGAACAACTGTGTCCACCCGTGCATCTGCGAATCTGTCTTTGCACACGCAATAGGTACTTCTACGCCAAAATGCACAGTCCCATTTTGATATTAAATTGGATCGATAGAGCCCAAGTTAAAAAATATTGGAAGAGACGTATTGAGCTTCTCCCTGATATACTCATATCTAGCTTTATTTAAGGCTCTCCTTGTCTGGTGACAACACTTTCTGTCCAGCACTGTAAATCACTGTATTTTTTGTTGTGTTTTTCTTGTCAGACTTCTCAAGCTTCAATTGAACCAGGGTAATTGTCTTATGTTATTACTCCTCTTGGTAGGAATGTGATCTTGCATTATTCTTTTTAATTCTCTGTAGAGATAATCCCACTTTTCTTGCACTGAATCTCCTGCCTTTTACGTCATACTTCTATTTTAAATCAAGGAGTTCTTGTCTGATTTTCTCTTGATCAACCTTCCTCTGGTAGTTTCTGGTTGGTTTATCTACAACCTGTTCAAGACCATGCTTGCTTGCTCAATTCGAGTGGTGTCCTCGAACTGTGATGACTTTCCACAACTTCCTGTCCTCCATTGCTGTCTTGAAGTCTGCTGCCTCCAGTCCAGTGCCATTTTTCAGAATGTCAATGTAGGTCAGAGCAGGTCTCCCAGGTTTCCGCCTCCCATGCTTGGGTGTCCAATGAACCATTTTTGATGCGGGCTCATCACTTCTGGAACAGTGACCAGCAAACCGGGTTCTTCTTTCCCTGATCTTGTGGCTTAATTTGGGAAGATCTCCATATAGGTCTGCATTTGATGTATGTTCCTTCCAATGCACATTCAGAACAGTTCTTAGCATACAGGTGTAGCAGCCATCCAGACCCTTTGCAAGTTAGGGGTGATGGTCCATGCTTCGCATCCATAAAGCAGCACCGACTCCACTGTTGCAGCAGAAATTCAAAGTTTGAAACTCCTGGTAAGAGTTGACCTCCAGATTTTCTTTAGTTTACTGCACGCCCTCCATGCTGCTGCTTTACGTAACTTTACATCCTTTTCTGTGCTTTTCATCCAAGCGCCTAGGTATTTGAAGTCATCTACCTCCTCTAGTTCTACACCCTCATTTGTTGTGATGCTTTCTCTCCTGTTATTGTAGGATATATACTTTGTTTTACTTCCATTCATCTTCAGGCCCATTTTAGCAGCTGAAGTCTCCACTCTATGAAGCAGTTCTTGTGCTTGGTGTATTTCCTCAGACAACAGTGCAATGTCGTCAGCAAAATCAAAGTCTGTCACCGAGCCAACTCTCCTACTTTGCCTCTTTTCCAGATGGATTCCTAGCTCCTCTTCGTTTCCTTCAATAGCTATTCTCAGTGCAAAGTCGAGGACAATCACAAACAGGTATGGGGGGAGGGTATCCCCCTGAAGTACTCCTGCTAAGATTTCAAACAATTCTGTCTCGCCATCTGGTGATATTACTTTCGCTTTTGTGTTTTGGTACATACAAGACCATTATCTTGTATAATGCCAAGGAGCTTTAAAGCTGTTGCTTTTGAAAAGGTGTGATTTGCAGTGATATTTGGACCTGCCCAGCATATGTTCAGTTGAAGTTCCCTGTTATGATAATGTCACTGATTTTGGTCTTCATGTTGATTTTCTGAAGCAAGTTCTCAAGTTTGTCTACTCACTTTGTCACTGTGATATATTTTTTACTTGGTACCTCTAATTAGAAGGGGCCGTTTATAATAATAATAATAATAATAATAATATTTATTTCAATTGCCATAAATTACAAACATGAAAAAACATTAAAAGCAATTTAAATGACAATCCAGGAAAGAAGAAATAGACTAAACAGTCCAAGCACAATGTGTTCTTCTTTCCTGATTATATTAAAGTACATCTAATAATAATAATAATATAGATACAAGATATGCATTAATTAAAGCAAAAACATTTGTAGAAAAAAAGTGAGTGAAACACTCTATGACATAACTTATGCACACAGGATGTGTCCACAGTGCACAAGATAGGCAGCAAAAAATTAAAACACATGTGAACAAAGTTTAGAGTGGCCCTACATGTAAACTCAAATTATACAGCTAAATTTCCTAAATTTAGACAAAATGATAACTGACAAAAGATTTCAAAACAGAAATTGCAATGAAGGAAAAAACAATTTTTTGACAAGTAAACATGCATATGAAAAACATAATTACATCATAAAATGTTCTTTACACATGGCCTTAAACAAGGTAATAAGGGAGGGCGCAGAGCAGACATCAGTGGGAAGTTCATTCCACAAACGTGGATAGGAAACAAAAACAGAGTTGAAAAAGGCATTGGTATGAGAACTACAGTGGAGATACCTAAACTCCCTAAACCTTAGAAGGCTTGAAAAATTGGCAAAAAGAAAAAGAGGGACTAATTCCATCAACCAATTTAAAGCAGAAGATCAACCTCAACAAATCAAATACGTCGCATGTTTTAAGTAATACAAATTCATCTAATCTAGACTCATATGAAAGATCAGAAGGACACCTCTTCCTATACATCAGAACTTTAGAAATCTTTCTCTGACTCTTATCTAACCTATCAAGCAGGCCAGTCTGACCAGGATTCCAAATAACAACACAGTAAGTAAGATGAGGGAGTATCAATGCTTTAAATAGATGCATAAGAGCACTGAAGTGCATATGGCGAGAAGTTCTTATGACAAAACCAGTTAGGCGAGAAACCTTTTTACAGATTTTATCAACATGTGAAGAGAACGATAGGGAAGAATTGAAAACAACACCAAGCAGTTTATATTCATCAACAACCTTAATTGGAATACCATCTAACTTGTATGTAAAAAAAGACTGCAAGCCCTAGACCTCGAAAAATGAACAACAGCACACTTTTAGAAGCATTCAGGGGGAGTTTATTCTCAGTGGTCCACCTGTGAATTGTGTCAAGATCTTTCTGCAGAGCAACTTGATCCTCAAAAGTTCTAATACAGCATACAAGTGTATGGTCATCAGCAAATTGAAATAAGGGAGAGGACAAGTTGTCATTAATGTTATTTACAAATAACAGAAACAAGATGGGCCCCAAAACAGAACCTTGAGGAACATCCGATGTGACTGAAGCCCAATCAGATTTAGCTCCGCCAAAGATAACTCTCTGTTTTCTACCAGAAAGAAAACTTTGAATCCAATAAAGCACATTATTCCTGATACATAGTAATGAAGCTTTTGCAACAAAATTGTATGGTTTGCTTGCTATGCCTAGTTGGCACCATCAACTTTCACCTGATCCCTCCAACACCCTCTTCTGCTGATATTCAGATCACGTTGGTAATGTTCTGGTGTTATCTCAGAGTTGGGGATACTAGTGTACAACAATGTTTTGTTGCCTGCTATTATGTCTGTTTGTCTGGTGTATTAGTACTTTGAAGTCAGTCTGCTTTCTTATTTTTGATACTCTGGTAATTAATTTATATTAATATAAGCTGTTTCTAAAAGATGTCTTCATTATTATTTTTTCTCTGGTTTGTATCTTCTTCACTTTCTGATACTGTTGCTGTACTGTCCAAATCTGACAGTGAAAAGTTAGTAATCACATGATGGACACATCCACTGTACATGTATATCCTGTTCTAACACAATCCTATTGTAATCTCACTCACATCACCACAGTCAGCATGAGTCCATCCCCGAGTCTATCCCTTGCACTTATCACATTCAAGGGCCTCTGTCCATTCAACACTAGGTTCACACAAATGATGCATGGTGCTGTGCAATCTACACAATACCATTTCACATTGTTTTCTGTCATCTGTCGGTAGTTGTGCATCAAAGCATAAAATGGGCCAAAAATGTAAAATTTGCATGATACCAGACAATTGCAGTCACAAAATTCAAAGACTTGGCACAAGTCTAAGCATACAAAGTTTATAGTATAGGCCATGAGTTTGATAAAAAAAACCCGATTTTTTTATGTTAATTTTGATTTTAATAATTAGTTATAAAAGATATTAGAAAATGAGTTTTCCAAAATTTGTAATGCATAGCTTGAAATTGGCCTTAGTACAAGTGCTTGGGCTTGATTGTCAAAGCATATGAAAAACACCCTAAAAGAAGCATGTAATGGCCCTTATTTTCCAAAATTGGTCAAATATTAATATTTAACTTTTATTGCCAGTGAGAACTAACTAAAGAATTAGGATTCAGCTATGTTTCATTTGGCAAAATAGGATAATATTTTTTAATACAAAAAAGATTAGTTCTGTATTTTTCTGGAAAAGGGAGGTATACCATAACAAAAAGCTACTAAATTCAATACTCCTTCCTCCCAATACTCTTGTGCACTACATGTTACCTTGATAAATTGATAGGAATAAATTGTAAGGAACCTAAATGTTAACAATAATGTATATAATTCACTTCAAGTATTTACCATAAAGCAATGCACAATTTCACAATAGGTAGCATATGAACCATCTACAATAGATTACTAAGTCAACTTCATGTACACACATTTGTTCGTCTCCTATGTTCCTGTAGGATGAAAGTTTCACAGCATTATAACTGCTGATGTCTTGTCTTCTGTCGATACCTATATTTGTACTACTTCTACAAAACACTTTGACTGCACACTTCATGCATAAATTGCATATTGAATTCCACAATAATTTCAACCTCAATCTACACTCATCCAAAATCACCATCTGCTGCTCCTCCCTTCTGCAGAGTCTGGAGTTTGCAAATGTCTTTTAGATGTAGCATTGCAAAGTCAATGAGTAATTGCCTAATCAAGTTTAGAGATGAGATAATAAGAGCTTGAACTGTTTGTTTACAAGTATCCAAGTCAATAAAACACTGGTATATGTTACGGAGATGTAACTTGGAGCTTGAGAGAATTGAGACATGATTGGACCTGGTCATTTCAGCCTCAAAGATAGCACCGATGTTGCGGATAGCAGAGACTTTTTAATGGTTACTTCCCCAATTGTTAAAGTGATGTCCAAGAGCAAATTTGTATTTTGTTTTGAGATATCAACAAAGAATTCTGTTTTCTGTTTGTTTAGTAGTAGTATACTTGATGTCATCTACAACTATGGTCAAAATGTGTTGGAACACTTATGGAAAACGTACACTATATTCAGTTATTTTTAATGTGATGAAATGGTTGTTTCTTTGGTTGTTTCTTTTGTATCAAGCCTAAACATTTTCTTAACATCCCAACCCTCCTCCTTTCCCACCAATCTGTCCTGGTAACAGTGATTAACCAACCTGCAGATTGAGACATATAGACCTATTTCTCTCTGTGTGATAATAGAGAGGGCTGTTTTTAGTATCACATTCCCCCTACCATCTCCATGAAGGGCATTTCACACTCACATATTTTTGTGTTTCATGATAGTATCTAGCTCACAATTGGACAGAGTTGGGCAAGACCATATAATTTACCTAGATTTCTCCAAAAATATTCGATATTGATTGTCTTCCATTACTTATTAACAAATTGCAATCATTTAGTATCAACTCCAACTTCCTTAATTGGTGTACTGACTGTACTCTGACTGGCTTCCAGAGGTTTCCGGAGTACCCGGAGCCTTAATTTGGGCGTTATGATATTTCTTCTTTTTATTAACGACTTGCCTACCTCTGCCCAACATTCTGCCATTGCCTGAATTGCTGATGACTGTCAACTTCTCTAATCAGATGTTGATGATGCCATAAATAGAGCAAAACATGGGACTTGAATTGTCATCCTTCCAAGTGCCAAATCATCCACCATGCCTCAGTCTGGGAAGAGTATTAAGTACAATGTGACAGCCATAGAGATATACGAACCGCTGTATTTTTGTAATGTTCAAATTTATTTCAAATTTTTTTTTTTTTTATCAATCAATATCATACATAGCATAGCATATATAATAATAACATTGAGTACAATAGACATAGTTTAATAAATATAATAACAATTAATAATAAGAGTAAATTGCAATAATATTAACAAAAAGATATATTGATAATAATTTGTGATGGTTAATATAACTTGAATACATAATCTATGTAATATATAATATTACTGTTCATGACGTTAATATACAATATATAATAATATGTTTATATGTGGATATAGGCAATTTACAAAACAGATAATGTATCATATATAATAATTAATATGACTAGAATAATATTGACTGACGAGGACCCTGCTAAACGCATAGCGTGGAGCTGCAGGGACCTCAATAATTAATCAAATATAATTTATCATGTGTATAAACTGGTGACGGTATAGGGACAAAACAATACAATACAAGTTATCCGACTAGATTATAGAAAGCAAAGAAGGGAAGAAGAAGAAAGAAGAAGGAATAGGGATAATTGAGCGTAACTATAATAGGATCAGAATAGGGACAGCTGAATAATTAGGAGCACACGTTACGGGGTAGTAGCATGACTGTAACAACCGATGATGGTTTTTTTTAAACAATATTTAAATGAGGCTAAAGAACTGGAATTTTTTATGTTTGAAGTAAGACTGTTCCAAACCAACGGACCTTGTGAACAGGATGTATTGCTTGCCAGAACAGTATTGGACGGTTCAATAAATGGGTCGTGAGCGTGTCTAGTGTCATAATGGTGGGACAGTGTTTGAACTTTAAAAAATTGTTTTCAATGAGGTCAGTAGGTAAAAGGTCATGGTGAAATTGAAACATAAATGAAGAAAGTTGGATTTTATAAATATCATGAATTTTAAGGGTTTTTAAGGATGTGAAGAGTGGGTCTGTGTGGGCTAGCCAAATAGAATTAGTACATGTGCGCAGGGTTGCCAAAACTTTTTAGCCCAAGTCGCGGGTATTAGCCGTGAAATGTCGCCCAAATAGCCAAAAAATCGCCCAAAATTTTAAAGTCGATTTAGGGGGGTTCTACACCCCCCTTTTATTTTGAATTTTTTGGAAAATGCTGAAATAAATTCTAAAAAACAACAAAAACTGAAAAAACTGAAGAAAAAAAATTAAATAAAAAAAAGTGGAAGAAAAATTTAAAGTCGATTTGAGGGGTTCTACACACAGTTTTAGGGAAAAGCTGAAATAAATTTATAAAAAACTAACAAAAAATGAAAAAAGTTTTAAAAAAAAGAAAAATTAAAAATCGGCTCGGGGGTCTACACCCCTTTCTTTCAATTTTTTTTATGCTGATATGAATTATGAAAAACTAACAAGAACTGATTTTTGTTATAGGCCTACTTTAAGAAAAATTAATTTGTGAATTTTTGTGGAAATATTGAAATAAATTATAAACAAACAAAACTGAAAAAAAAAAATGTTTAAACTCCAAGAAAGCACACCCTTTGGTGACATTTTGGGAGAAATGCTGAAATAATGAAAAACTAATAAACATTTTCAAAAATTAAAGAAAAAAATTAACTGCAAGGAAAATAAAAAGTTGACTTTTGACAGGGTTTTGCACTACCTTTTTAATTTTTGGGAAATTCTGAAACATAAACAAACTAACAATTTTTTTTTTAATGCTATTTTTAATCAAACCCAAAACGGCCGGGTCCGACTGTCCGTGGATGATGACGGTAGGCCTACTTATTTTAATTTTTGACATGTTCGGTATGATTTGTACAGTTATAGGCCTATTGTCTTCGCTTTTGATCATCATGCCGTTTCAAAAGAAAATGTGCGGTAGGTGTTTGCACATTTTATTTCAAAAGAACTGACAACTGAAAAAAACAAAAACTTATGCCTATGTTGAAGTAGAAACTTGGCACCCCGCAGCGCTGACACTATTTAAGAAGCTACTTAAGTCGTCTTAAGCCACTTGTGAGTATTTAGATGGGAATATTTTAAGGATAATCCTCCAGCTCAAGTGGTTTTTAGCAACAACATGTGATGCGATTAACCAGCCCCCCTCCCTGTGCATGCCATTGTCATGGGAAGCACACTTACCACAGAGTGTTTTGTAACTTTTGTTTATTGAATTAGTTGTTTGGTGCTTTTGTTGAATGACCATTTTGTTGAATGGCAATCATGATCAACAAAACGAGTTTTGAAGTCGGCTTTGTCACAAATCGCCCAACATTTAATACATTTCGCGGGTGAGATTTTCAAAGTAGCCCAAATGTCGCGAAATCGCGGGAGCACTTTCTTTGTCGCGGGACGGAAGTCGGAAATCGCCCAATTGGGCGCCCAAATCACGGGTTTGGCAACCCTGCATGTGCGAATTACCCTTTTCTGCAATCGAAAGAGTGATTCAATATTGGAATTATTGGGATCAGCCCAAATCATTGCACCATATGACAAATATGGCAATACAAGGGAATTGTACAGAGTTAGAAGAGACTCTTGAGGCAAGAAGGGTCTGACCTTTCTAATAACTCCATTGTATTTAGAAATAATTTTAGAAACATGTTTAGTGTGAGAGGTCCATGACAAATTATGATCAATGAGTATTCCAAGGAATTTGGTGGTCTGAACTTTTGAATGGGTGTATTATTAATTTTAATATCAATTTCAATATCAGGTTTGTTATTATGTTTATTTTTGAAAATAATATAATTAGTTTTTTAATGTTTAATGATAATTTATTTAGTTTAAACCAATTTGAAATATGATTAAGTTCATTATTAACTATTATTTCTAGTGTCTTAGGGTTTTGATGTGAGAAAAGGATATTCGTGTCATCGGCAAACAAAATAAAATGGGGTTCTTTAGAACAAAGTGGGAGATCATTAATATATAAAAGAAATAATAACGGTCCTAGAATCGATCCTTGAGGAACTCCGCAATTGATATCTGCAGGAGTAGAAAGGGCATTATTAAAGGAAACCTGTTGTTGTCTTCCAGATAGGTAGCTCTTAACCCAATCATTAGCAAGACCTCTGATACCATATTTATTGAGTTTGTCAAGAAGAATGTCATGGTTTATGGTGTCAAAGGCCTTGCTAAGATCTAGGAATATGCCAATTGTGTGAAGTTTGTTGTCCAGGTTGTCTGTTATTTTACAATAAAGTTCGTTAATTGCCATGTATGTGGATCTCTTAGGCCTAAAGCCAAACTGATGGGGAGTTAGAATGTTATGATGCTCAATGAAGTTAAAGATCCGTGCATAGACAATTTTTTCAAGGAGTTTGGAGATAGATGGAAGGATTGATATAGGCCTATAGTTGGTGACATCATGTTTATTATCTGCTTTAAAAATGGGTGTTACATTAGCATGTTTTAGTGCAGTAGGGACAGTTCCAGAGGCAATAGATAAATTGAAGATATGGGAGAGGACACCACAAATGGATGGAATTATTTGTTTTAGAAGATTATTACTTATGTCATCAGTTCCACTACTGTTGCTATTTTTTAAATCAGATGTTAATTTAACAAGTTCATCTGGAGATGTAGGATGCATAAAAAGTGAATTGGGGTTTGAATAAGACGACAGGGGAGGTTTAAAGTCAGTAGGTGGATCAGATATCTTACTAGCAAGGTTGATGCAAAAAAAAAAAAAAAATTATTAAAGTGTTCAGCAATAGTTTGATTATCAGTTATTCGTTGACCTTCATTATTGTTAAAGAAATCAGGGAATTTAGTTTTTTATTACGACCAAGTAAATTATTTAAAGTTTTCCACATTTCTTTAGTATTATGTTTATTGTTTTCAATTTTTGAGGTGATGTGTAATTTTTTACTAAGACGAAGTAGAAGGTTTAGATGGTTACGATAGTTTTTATATTTTAGTTTATTATCATTTGATGGGTTTAAAATGTAAGCTTTATATAACTTATCTTTTGTTTGGAGCGATTTAATTAGTCCTTTAGTTACCCAAGGTTTTTGGGTGAGTTACGCTTTAGATATTATATTAGTTTTAATTGGACAATGTATGTTCAGAAGTGTAGATAATTTAGAATTAAATCTGTTGTAGGCCCTGTCTGGATCTAGTATGTTGGTTAACTGATACCAATCAACAAGGGACAATGCGTTGTTTAGACCTTTGATATTGTTAGGTTTCATATGCCGTGTTTTCTTTGTTACAGGTGTGCGTGGTACTTCGTTAGGCCTACATGTTTTTTTGTTTGGTTTGGAAAATAGGGAAATGGTCTGAAAGGTCGGTGACAATAATACCGGAGTTGATTTGGGATAAAATGTCATTGGTGAAAATGTTGTCAATCAAGGTCGCGCTGGTATGTCCATGGATGTTTGTTTTAATGCGGGTTGGTCGATCAATTGATGGGATAAAATCATGGGAATAAAGTATGTTAAGAAAGTCACTAACTTTGGGATCGGTATCATGTACGAGCAAATCTAAGTTGAAGTCACCCATCAGGTAACAGGGTTTTTTCATTGGAAATGGTGTTCAGGGTATTGCTCAGTTGATCTAAAAAATCACTGTGAATAACGTACTCGGGTTTATAAAGGATACCGATGATGGTTTTTGTAGAATTTTGGGACACCTCAATGAAGAGAGAATCGCAATCTGCACAGTCAAGGGAAAGGTCGGGTCTAAGGCAATGATTTATATCATTGTTGATAAAAAAAGAGACACCACCTCCACGACGGTTTGGACGAACACAGTTCTCCCTTGAGTAATTATCAATGTCAATCAATGCAGCCTCATCTTCAGAATTAAACCAGGTTTCAGAAAAACCATATATGTTAAAGTGATGGTCCAAGGAGGCCAAATAGTTAACAATGTCGTTGGAATGTTTGTTGAGACTGCATGCGTTATGGTGAAACAAGGACAGGGTACATGTATTGATAGGGGGATCGTGAGTATTTATATTTTCATTGGTGTAGTACTGGCAAGGAATATCTTTGGGGCTGGTAACATCGGTGCTATCAAGAAACTTATCAAACGGGTGCAGAGAGCTGTCAAAGGCAAAGGGTTGGAAAATAGAGTTAGATATGGAGTCGGACATAACAAGTATACAAAACAAATAGACTTAATATATTACTTAACAAAAAAGAAGCAAATTAATTTGCAAAAATATCCGAATTAAAACAAAAAAAATATAATTTGGATCAAGCGAGTGAGCATCTCGCTAAAAATGGAATATAATGAAAATAACTTAATGTATCATTGATTGATTGATTGATTATTGATAACATTATTGATATTTTTATTATTATTATTATTATTATTATATATTTGTCATTTATTTATTTTTATGTATTATTTGATTATTTATTCAGATTTGATAGATGACATTGCTAAGAAACTGAGAAAGCACTACTTGGGTCACATTTGCAAGAAGCAGGTTTATCCGTGGGGAGGCGAGTGGATGGATTTTGACCAAATCTATATACCTGTAACCATAGATCGCAACGTTGGGCCGAAAGCTAAACCAATTAAAGAAAGCCTAGAATCATATGAAGAACTGTTCAAGATTGAAGAAGATGAAGTGAGTAGACGTTTTCTCCTTGTAGGAGATCCTGGACAAGGAAAATCATCATTTTGTGCCAAGGTAGCTCATGATTGGTGCGCGGGAACAACGCTTCAAAACATCCGACTGCTTTTTATCATTGATCTGGCGAAAGTTGATAAGGATACCCTTATTGAAGATGCAATTTGTGAGCACCTACTTTCAGACATCATTAAGCCTACGAAACTTCTAGAAGTCATTAAGCATCTGAAACAGTCAATATTTTTCATTTTTGATGGACTTGATGAAGCACCAGGCCTTATGTCAAGTAAGGTTGAGAAGAAAGGTGGTAATAGGGTGGCAGATGTAATGAAAAATCAGAAATTGGAAGACTGTCGTGTGCTAGTAACAACAAGACCATGGGGAGAAAAAGAAATGAAGGATATTCCTGGGTATAAACGCTTAGAACTAAAGAAGATGACCAGGGAAAATGTTAAAAAGTATGTAAAAAGGTTTTTCGAACAAGACAGTGAAACAAAATCCCTAGGAGATAGTTTGGTGAACTTTATAGATGAGAACAAGTTGACCTTGGATACCAGTACGCCTTTGATAGTACTTTTGGTCATTTATTACTGGTCTGAAACTAGCGGAAGCAGTGGAATTCCTGACCATTTAAGAACACTGTATGACAACATTATCAGCATTATGTATAAGAAGCAACCTCAAAGTAGCTTCACAAAGGTAGGATGATTCTTTAGTATTTTATTTTCAATTTTGTTACTTATGCATGTACTCCTCTATCCAGTGATACTAATTGCTAACATGCTCCACATGGTGCTTTGGTGTCATAACATGAGTGTGCCCTCACAGAATGGCAAATTAGCCTGGACATAAATTTGTTCTCATTCATGCTCTTTGTTTGTGCTATTAACATCCATTCAATAGCAGATTATTCATATTTCTAGTCCAGTAAAACAGTACTCACTATGGATGTTTCGAAGTCTATCAGACTCCTTTTTCTACGCTATTGTTGTTGTGACGATCTTCTGTTTTTGTACTGAAGCTGAGTGCTCAGCAACGCGGTTGCCAGTTCTTTTTCCAAGAAGATTGTCAAAGACATGACTGAGATTGCACCTCGTCTCTGATCATGATGGTGTCTTGCTTCCTGATCTCAATATTTTTGATGATATTCATTGAAAAAGAACTGGCAACTGCATTGCTGAGTGACTATCTTCAGTGGTAAACAGATCGTCCCCATTGGTTGGCTCATCAAGTGTCTCGAGATGTTAACCTTGCTAGCCTAGAAGTTTGCCCACATGGATAGAACCGGGGACTTTTACAGCTCGGAGGGGGATTGTCGTCATTGTGTTTGATAACCCAAGTCCTGTGATGCATAACTTGAATCTCACGGCTCAGGTCCTGCTCAATACCAGTGATTCACGGTTTGATACATGTTCTCCCATAGTTTGAGGCATGTGCCGTGTGTCGTCAGGTGGGCCCACAGCAGCTCCCCCCCCCCTCCGCGATTACACCAACCATATTATCAAACAATTGTGTCACGATCGCATCAGTTTCGATCATGACTTCATTCACAGTAGACCTACGGATTGCAGCACTACGACTTTCGCCATTTGTCGCCTCGCTCATTTCCAGACAGATCTTCAGAGAGAAGCTAGAGGCTGTTTAATACCAGCTACAAAATGACAGAGAAACCCTTTACCAAATACACGATTTGTATATATGGAGAGCAGTTGTTTGGCAACGGTAAGCAAGTTTCATTTTTTTTGTTTTCAATGTATGGTAGTCAGTTGAGGTATGATGTAATTTGTACTCAATTTCATTGAAAGACCTTTAAAAATAATATAATATGGATAAACTGCCATTTAAATTTTGGGAACCTCCGTGTCTAACATGCTTCAGAATTTTGCACCCATTGTGGTGTGTATTCCTCGATAATAAAATTATTTGTTGCTATATTTGAACGAAAAACTATAATTATTTAGGAAAAGCTTGTGCATCATAGGAATTCTGCATATATTATTATTGTAGCTATTGTTTATTCACCATGCAAAATGCAAGATACTACTCTCATACATCTCAAGCTTCTTATCCACGCATTGGTGGATTGAATAGTGGCAAAGAGGTAGCCATGGTGACAAGTACACATTGCATATAGTCAACTGTAAGCTCAATATGTTTTTCCAATACATTCATTTCCATGATGAAAGAGCATCTAGGAAAAATTTGTTTTGAGGTGAGCTGGATTTGATTTGGAATCAATCTTATTAGTTAAATTATTAAACCATACAGTAGTCCCAAGATTTTTTTTAAATTTCAGTTAGCCGTTATCATCAGCCATTAATTTACGGATCTACAATGTTTCTGAGAATATATTTTGGCTTCAGCCCCACAATTTTGTTTTCAGGGTTTTTTTTTCTTTGTTTTACTGTTTTATTTACTTCTTTGTTTTACAAATCATGCATATTTTAATGTTGGATTTTGTCTTTTTGTTTTCTCTGTATTTAGAGAACATGATAGATGTGGCGTATTGTTGGACATATGTGTTCAAAATAAAAACGGATGCAACTCCAGCTAAAAGATTTGCCATTGGTAGCTGGTTCGAATGATTGTGATTGTACAAAGTCAGATGTAAGCAAGTGATGAGGCCGCGTATGGCGACAACAGTAATGACAATGATGACGAGAGCAGCAATGATGGCAACAGCGGAGATGACGACCAAGATGTCAAAGATAGCAGTGAACAAGATGGTGACGAAGACAACAATGATGATGGCTACAATGATGAAGAGGTACGGCTGGTCTCCTGATACATCAAGACTTGTCAGTTCTGCTTTGGAGCAATGTTACCAGGATATCTTAGCAAACAGAAGCTTTTTAACATTTGCGCCAGCATGAGCCAGACAATCCCATGGACATTATGCTCTTAAAATAGAGGCAAACTTGCCACAGCTTGTTGGACTGTGTTTGGCTATACGTGCCTAAAGCCAAGATCCCCAAACTCACAATAGGGAAGTTTGTCAGTTGCAAGGTGGCATACCCCAGAGAGTGATTAATTAAAAACGTGTTCGTAAATTTGTTAATGATGAAGAATTATGCAAAGATTCTCATTGTAAATACCTGGGTGTGATGAACACATCATGAATTGGAATTGGAACACCAGAAAATTATATTATAAGATAATAGTAAAATGTTTTTGGAATTGTTTGTAGACTCCCTTCTTGTCTTTACATTAATACTTTGGAATACCTTGTACAAATTCATGATTTTACCAGTTTTTGATTATTGTGACGTTGTTTTTAGTAGCTGTAGTGGCCAAAATCTTGAATAGAATTATTGTGTATTTTACCTATCTAGTTCTCCAGGTCCCCTATGTATATTATGTGCTCTGGGCCACCCTGGTAATATATGACTTAATAAAATAAATAAGTTAAAAGGACTGCACCATACAAGTGCACCTTGTATTCAATGGATTCGCTGCAACAGTCATCCTTCTGAAGAAACCTTCTGATTTTGAGAAAAGGGTTTTCTTTCCAAGGGGGATGATTTTGTAAAAAGTGGACTTTCTTCTCAAAATGTGGACCTTTTTTGACCAAAGAAGCATTAAAAAACCTGCAAAAACGCTTGCAAATTGTGATATTTTTGGACTTTTTGTATATTTTTGCAATTTTTTAGGGGGTGACTGGATTCTTGAATGGGCAAAATTGATGGGTACCAAACATTTGGATACACCCTGTATTCATTACTTATCATATTAGCCTTTTTAATAGTAACCAATTGCAAGAAGGCAACAATGTAAGAGGTCAATATACTCTCCACCTGATTTAGTATAATGTTGACCTGTATATGCTGTTTGCAGGAGATTTCTTTTCACAAGAGATTATCAAAAAGAGAAAAAGACTGAAATAGTTTTGATGTGACATAAAAAAGTGATGTGGCGAGCGACGGGAAACTCACAATCACTGCTCAAAACTTTCAAAGCTTGTTATTGTGTCAGGTGGATCACAGATATTGGAACACATTATAATATTTGTGGTTGGATAAGCAGCACAGAGCTAAATCGCCATTGGACAGGGTTGGTTTAAATCACATTGATTTAAATCAAAATTAAATCGCATTTTAAAATTAGTTATTTAAATAAATTTTCGTATTAATAATGGACAATTCAAACCTGTTTGGTTAAATAATCATATATGCTGTAACCCAAGTTCTGTATGACATTAAATAATAAGTGCTGCTATGTAAAATAGGTCTTTTATACCTGTTGGGATTGAGACTTTTGAAATTATCTCAGCAATATTTTGCATAATCCAAATTAAATATCAAAAAAGATTTGCAACCCTGCATCAGCTCTAGCTGCAACAGATATATTTTGCTTCCACTGTGACAAAACCAAAATGAAAAACAGTGGAATGATTTTAACTAAATTGTTTTGAGAGAAAAAAAGAAAAATCAGAAATTTTCAAAATAAGCTTGCACTGAAACATTAACCCAAAAGATTGTAACATCAACCTGTAAACATGGTAAATAAAACTAGTTTTGCTTCTAGGTTGACCCTCACTCCCTCCTTTCAGAAACTAATTGATGTTGAAAATTCTGGCCTATAAACCAATATTTTAATCGCCTCTCAAATGAAACCAGTTTTGTTTATAGGACATTGATCGGCATGGTTGTTCCGTTATTGACATGTTAAAGGGTTTTTTTTGTGACCCGTAGCCTCATCCACCACTTTCCTCAAAAAAGTTGAGATTGTTATACCTCTGAAAGCCTGGCTAAATAATGTGTGTGTGCAAAATATTTCTGTTAAATTACTAAATTAGAGCACAACCATGCATTACTAAAAACGCAAAATTGGAATTAACTGAAATTTTGGGAATAAACTTTTCATGTATCTACTTACATTTATACCATAAAAAGAGGATGATAAAATCACAAAAAAATCCTTCAATGTACATGTTATTATTTTAATATACATTTTGGCTTTCATCAAACAATGATGAAAATAATGTGTAATACTGGCCTTCTTTTACAAAAAATATTCTCTACCACATGTTAATAGGCATATTGCAAAAACAATTCAGCTGGGGGTTAATCCATCTCTTTTATTTTGCAATACAACTATTGTATTGTGGGACACAATACAGTATGACTTCTGAATGATAAGCCCAGGATCCACAATCACTTATGAAGACTGAAAACTGTCAGGCCATCAATATTGAGGCTATTGAAACATCATTGAAACATTGAAGACAATTAAATACTCATAATAAATGCATTGCATGCTGCACTTCCTTCATTTGTCCATATAAAAAAAAGAACCTTATGCACCACTTCTTTGAACAAGTTCATTTGGATTGTTAGATTTTGTTAATATGTCAACAGCTTATGCACCACTTGCTGTGATAAATGTAAACATTGACTTTGTAATCAGTCAAATATTTATATCTGATTTTATGACAAATAAATGGGCATTTTAATAAAACTACTATAAAAGTAAACTAATTACTCATTGTCCATGCTATTTCATTTTATTGCAAAAATTAGTGCTGCTGCATGTTGAGATGATTTTTGTCGACATGTGGGCCCAATGTCATTCACATTTGTTCACAATTACCAAATGAATGAAATCCATTGTCATTTGGTTGAATACTGTGTATATTAAAGATTATGGGCCGGCAATTTATGCATGCAATATTATCCCACTTTGTGATCGTTAGAGGTAAAATTTGTAAAATTACTATGCAGCACTCAAACCTGAGGTACGTTTTGTAGCATTTCTGAGTTTACCGGATTTCTGCATTTTTCTGTTGACAACTGCAATTTGTTGGATATTTGTTATGTCAACAACAGCTCTAGTAAAAATGATGACATTACTGTATTCGCCCTAGTACCCCCAAGTGCTCACACATAAGAGGTGATTAATAAACGGTAATCCCCCAGAATTTACACTGTCAGTCTGACAGAAACATTCAAAATATTGTGTTATTATATTTATATATGTGATGCGATCAAGCAAAATCAGTCGGAACTCGGCAATAATAAATTTTCAGTTTCTTACATGATAGTAAAACGCATTTACACAGCTGTATTTTGCAGAAAACCCCATTGCAATCGAACAACCAGTTCCAAAGATATGAGCAATTAAAGAGTTTCAAAAACAAGAGGAAACAAAAGGAAATGTTGCCTTTGTTTGGCTATATCTCAAAATCAATATTTGCGAGTTCCGACTGATTTTGCTTGATCGCATCACATATATAGACATATAATCAATTTTGTTCAGGCACACCAAAAAGGAGGTGCTCATAGGCAGTTGTGATACACTTTGAAAACTATTATAGTATAGAGGTACTTATCAGGCCAGGGCCCATTTCACAAAGACTTGCGTTTGATCTTACGATTGATTTAATAGGGGATTACGTGTGGTAAATCAATTGTAAGATCAATCTTAAGGCTTTGTGAAATGGCCTTAGGTCGAATATGGTAATGTCTTTTGTCCAGGGCTCGAAATAAGAGGATTTGAATAAAGTGGCTCCTGGTCCTTCAGTTCGCTGCCACTTTGGATAACCCAAGAGCCATTTCAAAAATTCAGAAAATAATTCTTAACTACTTTTGTAAATAACAATGTTAAAAAAGTATAGAAATCACTGTCTTGTTATTATGTGACTAGATGTTATTTATTGTTTTTCTTTTAAATTATTCTAGCACTTCTGAACTCTTTACAAGTTACTGTTAGTGTTTAGTATATAAACTTAGTTACATTATCATCAATTTCAACCTTTGCAGTACATCATTTTCACCATTATCTTGTTAGGAAAAGAATGTGATTCTTTGTTATCTTTTCCAAGTTCACGTTTTTCTTTTGATGTTTTTTCTTATTGAATGATGCCCTTGATTAATTTATCATCCACTCAAACCCCTCATCTCTAGAAGTTGTTTATACATAACCTCATCCAGTCATGAACAATGTTTAATGAATGTTTCCATTCTTCATATTTTTCAGTTTCCTTTGTTTTAAAATAATATTCATATAACCATAATCATTCATTCCTAATCTGATAAACAATCATTTTTTAATGTTGAGAGTTGAGACAAAGCATTAAATTTGTGTCACCCAGCTGATGAAAGACTGCTTTTCTGTAAAATTGTTGTCAACATTTTACAGAAGGTCCCGGGCACAAAATTGCAGGCCCGTAACCTGGGGGCATCCACCCATCCCCCATCGCCAAAGGCCAAAAATACCCCTATTTGACCCAAACAGTCCTATATAGCGTAGCGAGCAAAAAATAGAGGCAGGCTTTTTATGACTTTTTGGTCAAAAAAGGTCCAAATTTTTAAAAAAAGAGATTACTTTTTCACCCCCCAACCTCCAAATCCACTTTTTTTAAATAAGCCCCCCCAAAAAAAATCCTGGTTACTGGCCTGCAAAATGGTCTCATTAATAACCTATAAGGGGCGAAACTGAACAGGCAGAAAGACTGGAGGCCATGCAAGTAATATCTTAGAACATGCAATTGCAATGACCAAACAACAATATGTTAAAGATACTTATTTTAGGCAACCTCGGTCACTACCAGAAAGTTCAGAACTTTGTCAAAACCCTAAACAGTCAGCCAAGTATATAGCTAATAACACTTGGTGACTTTCCTCCAGTCCAAATCTTCCTCCCTGTTTCAGTCCTGGGGATTTTGTTCCTCTGTTAGTTGTGTTTTATCATATTGTGACTGAAATGCGTCTGTTGAATGTTTGCTGAAACTTTGTTCAGTAAAATTATTTTGTCTGAACTGTGAAATACTACGAGCTACGACATGCTCCAAACTCAATATTTATATGCTGTACGTGTGGAAGATAAACTCCATAGTACAGGGTGCTATGGGGTGATTTTTGAGGTGATCTAGTTGTCCTACATTAGTGGAACCACCTCAAAGGATAAAACTAGAATTGGTTTCATTTTTTCTATGCCCCTATTCTTCCCACGGGGGGTCAAAGGTCATAATGGAGTCAAAAGTTAATATATGTTCTATCATGCTGTAATATACCTCAAATTGTTCCTCTCATTGCTAGGAAGGAATATAAAACTCATTTGTCATATTGCACTAGGGTGCTTAGTTCAGGAGTTACAGAGTAAATAAGGTCAAATGTCAAATATCTCATGCACAGAAGCCAAATTTCCAAAATGCACCAATTCAATCGAAATTTGTCTTAAATTACTCCTCTGGACAAACCAAATAGGAAAGTAATTTATTTGGGAAATTTATAACCTCAGAATCAGATGAAATCATGGGTCAAATGTTATGCTTGTATATAGTTCTATTGGAATTTAGCTGCATGAACTCTGAAGGGGGACATGACAATACAAAAATGCACTTAAAGGGGCATTTCGTGATCCACAGCCTCATCCCCCACTTTTTTCAAAAAAAGTTGAGATTTTTATACCACTGGAAACCTCTGGCTACATAATGTTTATCTACAAAATATGTCTTGCAGATTAATTCGTTTTGCAAAAATATCGTCAAATTTGAATTTCGCTCTGGTGCACCAGAACGAAATTACACTGACAGTGGCCTATGGAGCAGTGTAATACACATAATCATGCATAACTCATAAACGCAAAAATCGGAATCAACTGAAATTTTGGGAATAAGCTTTTTTCGTGAATATCTACTGAAAAATGTCATAAAAAGAGGATGCTAGGATCACGAAATCCTCCTTTAAATTGTGAATTAAGTTTATGTTTGAGATTTTTTATGTTAAGGGGAGTAATTTGAGACCAGTTTCAATGAAATCGGACCATTTGTGAACATCCATATCAAAACGATGCACTTGTTGACTTGTCTCATTTTACATAATAGCTAGGAATAAATTCCAGACTCATCTCAAATGGAGGTCACTTTAAATCATCCCCAAGTCACATGATTTAGGAACACAAAGAACATTCCTTAACCATGTGACTTGGGGATGATTTGAAGTGACCTCCACTTGAGATGAGTCTGGTATGTATTTCTAGCTCTATTATGTGAAATGCGACACATGTAGCAGCCGACAAGTGCATGGTTTTGATATGGATATACACATTTTTTATTTTAGACCTCTGTGTATTGAAATTTTTGACATTTGCCCTATTCAACCTTATAACTCCTGAACTAAGCAGTTAAGAAAAATATGACAATTGACTTTTTTATTCCGTGTGATAAGAGGAACAATTTGAGACACATTACAACATGATCATGATGATGGGACTTTTTTAGGTTTTGCCCCACTGTGACCTTGACCCCTCGTGGTAACCACAGGGGCATAGAAAAAAATGGAACCAATCAAATTTTATCATTTCAGGTTTAAGGATGCCAAAAAACATTGGTTCCACTAATGTAGGAATAAAAATCCTAAACCCATAGCGCCCTGTACTACCATATTTAGAACTGTACATGTGGAAGATAAATATGAGAATTTTTCAACTATTATCAATAACTCAGTAACTCGCAAGACATTAGTCTACTGTAGTAGACCATATAAATAATTATCATCCCTCTAATCCCACCATGGAAAATCCACCAATCCTGTTCTGATCCAACAGCTATCTATCCATGGGCAGGGCAGTCACTGGGGATGTGGATGTGTTGTGTTTTATGCATGGAATGGTATGATTTGTTTAAAAAGGAATGCAATGCAGTCTAGGAAGACATTACAGGGTGGGCCATTAAAAAGTTCACACTTTTTCGATGGCTTATTTCTCAGAAATGAAAACACATATTGAAATAAGTTGAACATATTTGTAAACCTCTATGTCTGGACTGTCATTGCTGAAAAGGGTATTAACATCCATGGTCTAATTACAAAATGGCGACCATTTAAAGCAGAGAAGTCAAAAACCACTTTGCACACACGTAAGACTATAGACAATGATCATGTATATTAAGTTTTTAGGCTTAAGCAAGTTTTAAAAAAGTTTGATGACTCTATATGCATTTACTTGAGTGTCATTGCCGGGGTCATCGGACTCATGCGTGTATGAGTTGTTTACTGTTTGAAAATCATTCACCTGTGAAATTGACACAAAAGGCTGATTGGACATGCTCATTTACATAACAAATACACTAGTTTTGGAGGGAACTTCAAATTTAAAATGCCTTGCGTGCGTTCTTGTCATTCATGTTAGAGATACCCGTGTAAGTACTTAGAGGTGATTCTTGCTGTTCAAAATGCGGCAGTTTACAAAGGAGGAACGAATTTTCATCGAGGAGGAAATTTCAAGAACCGGAAAGGTGCGCTCTGTCCTGAATGCATGGCCGAACCAGTTTCCGAATACCAGACTTCCTAGTCGCCGACACATCTATAATATTAAACAAAAGTTTCACTTACATGGAACTGTTCTCAATCGGAACAAATCGAACAGTGGGAGACCACGAACAGGAAGATCAGCCAATCACATTGCCGATGTTAGAAGGGATTTGCAAGCTAACCCAAGATTGAGTACTCGACGGAACAATTGTCCCCATATTCCAAGGACAACGTTCAGACGAATCATCACTCATGATATCGAATGGCACCCTTACAAGATCCTTAAGCGTCATGGACTGCAACCAGGAGATCCAAATTGGCGACTTCAGTTTTATAACTGGTTAGTTAACAGAGCACGTCGCTTTCTTGATACCGCTGTTGTTGTTGACGAGGCAAACTTTCAAATGGACAGGTCTGTCTCTTCTCAAAACGTACGGATGTATGCACCGAAAGGCAATCCTCCGAGACTTTGCTTTTAACGCTTCACATGACAAACGTAAAGTTAGTGTTCTCGCAGCCGTCACAGGAAACAACCGGTTGATAGGACCGATATTCGTTGACCAGAACATAAATGGAAACGTTTACCTCGACATAATCAATGATCAACTAGAGCCTCAACTGGTCCAAATATTTGGACAGCAAGCGAACGGGGCCATCCGCAGGGCGTGGTTCTTTCAAGACGGAGCGCCAGCCCACCGTCTTATCGCTGTTAGAGACAGATTGCAGGAGTTGTTTCCGCATCGTGTTGTCGGCCTTGGACATCATGTGGAGTGGCCTCCGAGGAGTCCTGATCTGACACCTTTGGACTTCTGGCTTTGGGGTGATGTCAAGGCGTCTGTGTATGCCGAAGGCCGCCAAGGAATTTGCGGGAGCTGAGGAGACGTGTTACAGATGCGTTCGTTCACAAGGATCCGACGCACCAGGGTTACTTCAAGAGCAGTTCACCATATGTACGATCGTATGCGATGATTTGTATTCATGAGCAAGGACGATAAGAACACTTTAAAGACAGAAGCATTTTCACTGTGGCATGCATAAATACGTGACTTTATGGAACCATGATAAGCAGTAATGAAGAACAGAACTATTTTTATCAGAGTCAAATATGATTTTACTTGTATTCTTACTTTTCTAGTGCAATATTTTTAATTTCATGACAATTTGAGACAAATAACTCGTTTCCATTGAAGCACTGCTACGGTTTACATGTGTCTATAATGAAGAAATAATTTCCGAAGAGAAGGAGAGACATTCCTGACACCTATTTATAAATTTATCTTGTTATATCTACATATAAGATTTATGTTATAGTGCAATAACCATCATGAAGACTGGGTATAAAATTATGCACATTATCTAGAATGCGACTGCAAACAAACGTTAACTGCGCAGATTATTTAAAGCTACTGTTACATATTCTGTTCAACTGGAAGGCTACATATTCTGTTTGAAAAAGAAATATTTATTTAAATATGGTTAATTTACAAGAGAAATATTGACAGAACTTTCATGCGTACTGTTATTTTTCTTCCTTTGTTCCTAATCCATTGTGGTGTGAACCAGCGACCACCATATATCGCGTGATCATCCGCTCCATTTGACTTACGTGTGTGCAAAGTGGTTTTTGACCCCTTGCTTCAAATGGCCGCCATTTTGTAATTAGACCATGGATGTTAATGCCCTTTTCAGCAATGACAGTCCAGACATAGAGGTTTACAAATATGATCAACTTATTTCAATATGTGTTTGCACTTTTGAGAAATAAGCCATCAAAAAAGTGTGAACTTTTTAATGGCCCACCCTGTAGACTCATTTCCCTTGATCAAAGTTGTTATTCAAAGTTAACTTGTATGCATGGTACAACTTGCAATTACAAGTTAGACAAGACATCTCCAATTTAGTAAAAAGTAACTTAAGGGTAGTCTTAACCCTGGAATTATGGAAACTTTCGTGCTTCATAACTGCTAAATTATTAGTCTAAAGTGTATAAAAATATACATATTTAGAATGGCAAAGACTTGATAAATTCATCTGTGAGGTCAAATTTGGGCCAAAATGCTAATTTTTGGAGAAAATCCCCCAAAACAGAAGACAAAAATTCTTGAGCCAAAAATGTTTTTTATTAATTTTAAAAACCAGATAAAAAATATCTAGGAATTGCTTTTTATATTTTTTGAATTTTGACCAACTTCACCAAATATATTTGAAATTTGGGCGAAAATTGTTTTTAATCGTTTTTTTGTTGTTGAAAATTTAGCATTGTTTGACCATTTTTGGTACAAATATCTCAAGGTTGGTCAAAATAAAAAAAAATAAAAAAACAGGTCCTATAGACACTTTTATCTAGTTTTTAAAAATTAATAAAAAAATTTGGCCCAACAATTTTTTTGTTACGTTTAAAGAACAAATTTGGGCCAAAAAACCTGTTTTTTTATTTTCTCCAAAACTGAGCATTTTGGCCCAAATTTGACCTCACAGATGAATTTATCAAGTCATTGCCATTCTAAAAATGTATATTCTTTAGACCAACAATTTAGCAGTTATGAGGCCCAAAAGTTTCCATAATTCCAGGGTTAAGACCACCCAAAAGTAAAAACTAAAAGCATGGTATAATTGGTAAGGCCATCTTATAATTAATCCTGTGTCTCCAAGCTGCTGCGCGCGTAATAGTAAAAAACACGTAATCCTCTTTGAAAATCAAGAAATTCATTTTTTCTATGTCTTTTTTTTAACAAAAAGGCGAAAATAAAACTTGGATTAAATTGAATTAGATTTTGTATTTGATCATAAGTTTCCGATTTTTTTTGCAAATTTTAGACATGAAAATAACAAAAGAGAAGAGTGTAGTTTGTAGCAGTGACTTTATTTTGTATACTATTTCAACATTTGCAACATTGGATACTTTTTGCACGAAATGCTTGCTTGAAATACTGACACATAAAAATAATAAAGATAAAAAAATACAATTAAAAAAAAAATGCATTCCGCATTAGGTTTTCAATTTCTTGGAAGCTTTGAGACACAGGATTTAATTAAGATGACCTAAGTATAATCAATGTAAAAGCTGAATTGAAAGCCTACAAGTGGCAGTGCTAAGAGTTTGGAGTGCTATCAGTTCCTCATTACTGTTAATACTTCAGTCTGCTTGAATTATCATGCTACTGATGTTTTCCTCCATATCATCAAGCCCCCCTTAAATAATGGCCATTATTCAAAAACGGGCTATTGTATTACAAATCTGAAAAATGTGTTAGAAGCAGAATTTATTTCTGCGCATTTTGACACCTCATTTGATACGATAGCCCAGAAAACAATAAAAACACCGGTCAATTTAATGTAGTGAGGTCCAGATTTGAAAGTTGCACTTACAATAATACAAAAACACTCATATACAGGGTGTCCCAGAAAAAATTACCGAGCGAATATAATTGAACGTAAGTCGGAATATAGACATCAGAATCGCAAAATTTAAAATGTAGCACATAGCTTAGTTTGTTGTGCACCACATACGAAAATTGTATTTGATTCGGTTGACTGGTTGTGAAGAAATGAACGATTACATAAGGCGTGCATCAATTCAGTTCATTCCAAGTTTGATCAACAGGCACTTTTTTCATACTCGCTCACCGCTTCCTAAAGTTTGTGTATATCATTAAATTTAGTCCATATTATCTATTTTATAATCGGACGGTATTATGTCATTCATGCTTTCACTGAAGATGAATAACATTTTGTCCGAGAAAACTTTGGTTTCTGCAATTGGAAGCTTTCCAACTTCAATTCTTTATGTTCTGCAAATATGCTATATTTTAACTTTCCAAAGAACATTTGACCCAAGAATAACAATGATCAAGTGCTTACAGCTTTACGTGTGATTTTTGATACCATGCAATATTAATGTTAAAGTTTTAAAATATTTAAACTTTGCATTACAATTTCTTGGAAATATTCCAAAAACATTAATGTGTGTGAGAAATTTTTTAAGCCAGCTGGAATTCTTTATGCAATAATTCTTTATGTAACATTTATATCAACATTAACCAAAAAATATATTTACAAGTACATTATCTTACATGCAAGCTTTCATTTTCAATGTCGTGCAGGTTTTCAAATTTGAACAAAACAAAACCTAATTAAATGTTTTGCAAGAAACAGATTGCTTAAAAAGAACCAAAAGGGTTTCACAGAACAAAATATGAAGCACATTTACAGTTTAACCCACTAGTGCGCCTTGTCCTGTGCATGATCTTTCTTTCAAACTTGGCATGAAGTGAATTGACGCATGCCTTGTGTAATCGCTCATTTATTCGCGATTAGTCAAACGATTCCAGTAAAATTGGCGTATAATATGCAGAATAAGATGGGCTACACGCTGATGTTTAGATTTATGGATTCTGATGTCTATTTCTCGACTTACGTCCAAATTCATTTGCCCGTTAATTTTTTCTGGGACACCCTGTATTAATACACAGATTTCCTTCCATTATACTGAATACAAATCAATAGAATTTACTGCAACTTTGAAATCTTGGGTTATTTAAATGTACGCTATGTAAGGCGTCAATATTTAGTCAATTGCTACAAATGAGGTGTCAAAATGTGCAGAAATAAATTCTGCTTCCAACACATTTTACAGATTTATAATACAATTGCCCATTTTTGAATAATGGCCATTATATAAGGGGGTTAGTTACTTTTTTTGAGATGTTTATTTCAAAATTTGTAGGCCCCACATACACAAAGTCTCTTAAATGGAGGTTTGACTCAAAAGTGGCAGCCATTCTGTAGTGCAAAAATGCTTTAAAAGCCTCTGCTTTATAATACAAGCATGATATAAATCTAAAAAACAAAACTGTCATGACTGTAGATCACGAAATACATAATATTCACGTGCATGAAAATTGTGCGAATTTCGCGAGTGCAGTTGATTCATGAAATTTTCATGCACACAAATGATTTTCTTCCTATAGGCCTATAAGGAAACATAGAAATTTGTGAAAAAATTCATGTCGCAGAAACATGGGTTTTCTCCAAAACATGACAATTGAATGCAGCAAAATATCATGCTTTATAGTATTACATTTGTCAAATTCAACATGCTTTAATTCTTATCATAATCACAGGTTATTATACCTTGGGGTTATGCAATAATTATGAGCCCTGGTGAAGGGTAAAGTGGGGGGAAGAATTTTTTTAAAGGAGGGGCAAGCAATTTTTGGAAAGCCGAGAGGGGGGCAAGCAATTTTTGGCACACATTCATGTCTTTTAAGTAAAACGCTTTAAAAAGGCTTTAGAAGGAAAACAGAACGGAAACACCTAAATATGCAAATTTTCCCGTAACAAGGTCTATGGGGCTGTGAAATCAGCCCATTTCATATTTATATTTAAAGTGCAAGTTGACGCACACTGGGTCCATATGCATTTTGCACAAAGCACATGAAAATTTGCAATTTTACACTATTTTATACCCAAATCAGAGTGTTTACCGAATCCAGACCTGCCAGGCTGCCAACTGCACCTCTTTTGGAGGGACTGTCCCTCTTTTGGAGTTTTCCAAAGTGAAAAAGACGGAGTCCTTCTTCCTGAAAATTTTCAGTGATGACAAATGTAAGAACAGCAGAAAATTATGCAAATTTAACTTTAGCATTCTCTTTAGTCAATTGTGATAAATGTAGACCTGCAAAATCTTCCTGAATTCTGAAAGTATCGCACACCTCAGCTCAGGTCTGTTCCTGGTTTGTATACAATACATGTGTTTCCGCTGATTTCCTTTGTTGACCTGTATATTTTATGTCTTGTATTATGTAAATTTAAGGTTTGTACTCTTTAATATTATTTATTTAAGGCTTTTGCTTTGTGTACCTTAAGATGTTTTTATTTTTACTTTGTAAGCGCTACGAGCTTGTCATAAGGAACAGCGCACCAAAAGCTGTTATGTTATGTTATGTTACACAGTGTCATCGCCCCGATATCTTCATGGCAGAAATCGCCATGGTAGGTTGAATCCACCGCCACGCATGGCCATTTTGTATAGACCTGTTTAATAGTTTTAGTCGCATAATGGGCCGAAGGACATCTGACTAAGGCTACTGACAATAGCCCCGATTAGGCTGGTGACTGACCTCGCTGTGTGTGAGTCTAGCATGGTACGCCATAGGTCATATGCTTTTAGACTACCTCCACGATTGGCCTATACACTGCGCTATATAATTCGGCACGTAAAATCAGAATTATTGTCAGTTTTTGACTCAAGACGCAAGCTTCTTTCTCAAGACGCAAGCTAACGACTATCATATCTATTCAAAATATATATTCAAGTGCAAGGAACCATATCTGGTTTCTTTATACGAAATCATTTACGGGAGATATTCATCATTTTCTACCCCGGTATCCAAAGATTTTCGTCTCATATCAAACCATGTGTATCGATCCCGGGTATTAATTTTAGTATCTCTGCTGACAAAGTAATTATTAACCAGGCGATATCGGTGTGTGTTATGTTATGTTATGTTATGTTATGTTATGTTATGTTATGTTATCATCGAGTGAGCGAGTTGAGTGATTTGAAGTGGTGTTTATTCAAATTTAGTACAAAAGGGAGAATTGATTTTCCTTCCCGGAGTTCTTCTCAATTAATGTACCTACTTTTAGCATTTTATTTTCATAAAATATAAGCAGAGACTTGGTCTGTTTATTTCTAATTAGATTTGTTTGAAACTTTCATCGTGACAGGTTCGACAAGACCTATTTTAAAATCGCATTCCCGAGGGGATAATCGCGATCTCGGAATTCTGCATGTTAAACGCAAGTGCAATGCAATTTTTATTAACTGAGGTTATAATCAAAAGAAAGAAAGTAAAAAAAAGAATGGAGGAAAAAGAAAGAAAGAAAAAAAAGAAAGAAGGGACAGAAAGAAAGAGTGAAAGAAACAAAGGGAGAAAAAGAAAGGTAGGAGAGAGAGAGAGAGAAAGGCAAGTAGAACGAAAGAAACAAAAGGGGAGAGCAAGGAAGAAAGAAAAGGCTAAAGAAAAGTAAAAGAGGGACCGGTGTTTTGGTACAAAAATTACGCAAAAGTATTTATATTAAAGTAAAATTCATCCAAAACTCAGTTTTGTTGCTAAAGAAATATTTTTGGTGCATGAAGGCAACAATGCAGTGGCGTAACTTTGGGCCATGGTGCCCCTGACCAAGGGTATGCATAGTCCGATGTGTAGGACAGTGGCGTAGCTAGGGGTTGTGGCGCCCAGGGTTAAGGATACATAATGGCACCCCTCACCAATTCTTGGAGCGGAGCGCGCGAAATTTGCACAAATGGGACCAATCACGCATTAATTTTGGGTCATAATGAAGTTGAATATCGGTCTTAAATTGATCTTTCAAATGATTTTGTGCTGAAAATTTTGACTTTCATCGCTGGAGGGGGCGCAGAATCGACGCTGAATTGGTTAATTCGGCGCCCCCTAAGGGTGGCGCCCAGGGCACGTGCCCCTTCTGCCCCCCCTTCTATCCCCCTGGTGTAGGGCCTATTTTCTAAGTTAACAGGCTACATGTATGCTCAGCTCAGACTATGATCACTATCTCAAATGGTGCAAGAATGACGAATCGCGAAAGTCCAGTGACCGTACCGCGCCGCCCGAAATTAGATTCTGGATTATATAGGCCTAGTTGCTAAGAAAAAACAGGTCCTACTCGTTGGACTATTTGTGCATGGTGCAGAGCTAATCAATTTTGGTATTGAAAGCCATAGACCTACCCAATAACTTCATGTTATTAAAAAACAAGGACCGTTGGTAACCGTAGCGGTCGCTGCGGGACAAGGAATTCAATTTTGCAGTTATGGTGTCTTTGAAGCAGGTTTAAGTTTGACCCCTATTTTGACCTGTAACCCCTCTGTGAGCTTAACCTTTGAGGGCGCTCATCTTAAAATAATGCCAGAAAGGGTATTTCCATCCACACCAAAAAAAAATCAAAATTTGAAAAATTGTGTTCGGAAACCAATTTCGGACACTTTTGATGTCCAAACGATTTTCGGGAAAAAAGCGTTTTTGATTTCCAAACAATTTTCGGGGAAAAAGCGTCTTGACATCGAAAGTGTTCGGACACCGATTCCGGACACTTTTGATGTCCAAACAATATTTGGGGAAAAAGCGTCTTGACATCAAAAGTGTTCGAAGCCGATTTCGGACACATTTGATGTCCAAACGATTTTCAGGGAAAAAAGCGTCTTGACATCAAAAGTGTTCGGACACAGATTCCGGACACTTTTGATGTCCAAACGATTTTCGGGAAAAAAGCGTCTTGACATCAAAAGTGTTCGGACACCGATTCCGGACACTTTTGATGTCCAAACAATATTCGGGGAAAAAGCGTCTTGACATCAAAAGTGTTCGAAACCGATTTCGGACACTTTTGATGTCCAAACGATTTTCGGGAAAAAAGCGTCTTGACATCAATAGTGTTCGGAAACCGATTTCGGACACTTTTGATGTCCAAACGATTTTCGGGAAAAAAGCGTTTTGACATCAAAAGTGTTCGGAAACCGATTTCGGACACTTTTGATGACCAAACGATTTTCGGTAAAAAGCGTCTTGACATCAAAAGTGTTCGAAACCGATTTCGGACACTTTTGATGTCCAAACGATTTTCGGGAAAAAGCGTCTTGACATCGCAAGTGTTCGGAAACCGATTTCAGACACTTTTCATGTCCCCCTCACCAAGTACCATAGCCATGCGACAAACGATGTTGACGTAACAGCATTTTTTAGCGTTAGTAACGGACGGACTAACGGACGGACTAACGGACGGACTAACGGAGAGACATGGTGACTTATAGAGCTGCTACCCGCAGCTAAAAAATTTTCATCTTCTCCAATGTCTTTACTTTTGAAGATTCGTCACTAGCTGTAGCTATGTAGTGACGTAGCTAGGGGTTGTGGCGCCCAGAGGAAAGAATACACAATACCAGTGGTGCGGGCGCACAAAAATGTGCATACAAATTTGGTATAGCCTAATCAAGTTGAATTTTGGTCTTTTAAATGACCATTTATGTGCAATGCCCGCGAAGCGCGCGAAAATTTTGTGTTGAAGGGGGCACCCACATGAAGAGTATAATTCTATGCATGGTGGGTAAAGGTTTCCACTTCTTTCCTATATAACAAAGTATTATCGTGTCGAAAGGGTATCCGGTCTGCTGATGGGTGCCCCTTAGCCCGGGGGCGCGGCCCCCCAGAGCCCATAGGAGTTACGCCACTGCAACAATGGTAACTCGTCAACCACGCTAGTGTTTCAGGGACCTATCGGTATAAAATGTTGCTTTAAAAAGGGGGTCATTAGGTATAACACAATGAAAATAACACAAATTCTAAATAAATAAATATTTTGTGTTAATAAATAACACAATGAAAATGAGTACTTTGGTTTAAAATTTTGTACAAACAGGTCGCTCGGTGTACAATTTTGTAAAGGGAGTTATCGGTATAAAATTTTGAAAAAATAGAGCAAAATTCTAATTTTTGGCTCTAAATTTACAATACAATATGCTGAAATAAGAGAATGGAGAAGTAAAATAATTGTCCATCACCAACGGCCTATGTGATTCACAAAATAATATACTCACAACTTCTAAATTACTTAACTTATAGAAATCATTGAAACACTATTCTGAACTGAACTAAAATTAACTGATCTAAACAATCCTATAGACCACTTGGCATGTATTGCCCGTCAGTATGCGCGCGGATTATGGCAATTTCCAATGTTCTTTGCCCTGCAGTGTGCGTACGCATCGTAGTTTGCTCAGGGCACATGCATTTTAAATCGCCCACCACATTTTATAATATATAACTGGTTCTACAGGGTGTCTCAATAAAAATAGGCCCTGTGGATAGGGGGACATAACTTAAAATATAAGCAGTAAAATTAAAACTTTCTTGCAGATTCAAAATCCATGAAGTGTTTTCTCTAGATTGGTGCATAAATTATCAAAATCCGTTCACTCGTCACTGAGATAATTGGGAAACTACAAATAGACTCATTTTTGGACCTTTCCAATGGGACAATACACATTAACACTGCATTGTAGTTTAGAATGGAAGAAATTAATGAAGTTAATGGTTGACTTAAGTATTGTTTGTCGAAGCTGCCAAAAAGATCGATTTTTATTATCTAAATCAATAATGATGTTTTGCGAAACTTCATACTTTGAAACCTTGCTTGACTTATTGTTGTTAATGAGTTATGTACGTTTTACAAAAGTGATGTTGTTTCATCCCTCTTTACAACATAACTCGAGAACCACAGGACCTACGAATGTCTATCTGTAATATCAATGCAATTTTTCCAAAGCTCACTACCATTTGCAATATGATGTGAACTACCAAATCGCAATAGTTTAAAATAGTGTCAAACCTTTACTTCCAGCGTTGCTAGGTAGGAGATAATTGATCAGCAACTATGCCTCGTTTCTGTTATTGATGTTGTTTATCACCATCAATACTATCAGCTGGACATTTCAATTTGAGGGAACCTATTTTTCTTGAATCACATATTTCAAAATAAAGTTCATCCCTACTGTTGGTTGACAAGAGCGACATCTTCACGAATTTTTTGTGGGACCTGAGAGCACATCAGACATATCGAATTGCATTTCGAAAACGAGGAATGTTCTTCTGGTAGCAAACAGTTTTTAAAATTCGTGATATACGAGGGGCAGTCAGTATGTTTTAAGAGTTGACTCGTGACGTCATATGTGGACTGTTTTCATGGCATTTCTCATTGATTACATAAACACTGTACCTTTGTCTTTCAAACAACACATGTAAAAATTATATCACGCACATGATTACGTAACAGCATTAGCATAAAATCAATGGTCTAGAGTCACCTGGTGAAATTGAGTCGTTTTTGTTAAGGAAATAAGAGGCTGAAATGAGGTATTGTTGTATTTTTTGTATTTTCTCGGGAATTAAAGTATGGAGAATGCTGCCTTTTGGAACAGTAATAGAACACGAACTACCAGTTCATTAAACCATGTTTGTTGGGCTGTAAAGGTTTTAGTTTATTTAAAATGTGTGGTCAAATATGTCTTATTTTTGACAAAAACAAGGCTTTTCTTTCTATAAAAATCTTGATATTGCCAAAAATGGCAAACGTGGAAATTTAACTTTTTTTGCCAGTTCTGTTGACTAATCTATACAAACATTAAAACGGGAGTCTCCCTAGAAAATATTTGAATCCGTGATTAAAATATAACTGTTATTCTACCATTGTTACATTTATACAAAAAGTAGTGGTACAGAGAGAGAGGCCAACCTTTAATGAACTTGTGTCTGGTCTCCATTTCAAAGGAATCATATTGATAGGTTGGAAAAAATCCAGAGGAAAATCACTCGTACTTTGTTCTACAAAGATTTTCCTGAAGTTGATTTTGATGATCGTCCGTCATATTCTAAAGCAGTATACAGACTTTTTATTGTACGTACAATATTGTATGTACAATATGTACGTTATTTAATCTATTGCCATTCTATTTCCAGTACTGTTTAAGTTCTAACGAATGTTTGATGACGTAAAATCGATAATATATTTCTGCTAGGTATTGTATGTAACATATTATCGATTTTTCGTCATCAAACATTCGTTAGAACTTAAACATTACTGGAAATAGAATGGCAATAGATTAAATAACGTACATATTGTACATACAATATTGTACGTACAATACTCGGAGTCTGAAGCGCGCTTAAGAGGCTTGTAGATCTTGAATTGATTAAGCTTGAGGATGTTTACAAGTGTCAAAGATTAGTCTTGGGATTTAAAATAATCAATGAGATTGGGCCGCCTTCGTTTAGTTCACTGGTTCAAAGAAGTATTTTAGATAATTCTAGGCTATTGCATCAATCTGCCAAATCTTCATCTTTCTTTAATTCTATGTTTGTTTCCCTCCCACGTCTTTGGAATGGAATTCCCTCTGAATTGCATCATGTTAACAATCTTGTTGTATTTAAGTCTGAATGTAAATCTTTTTACTTGAATATGCTTAAATGATCTTGTGGTATTTAATGTTTTGGCTTATGTATTTTCAAATGCCTGTATTTTATGTAAAAAATATATATAAAGCCTATATATATTTTGTTTGTACTTTCAAGTTTAATCTTTTTATTCATGTGCAGGATGAGTGGGCACTTCTGTGTTTGGGCTTTTAGCCCATTCACTCATCCTGAATTACTTGCTTTAGTCATGTGTAAGAAATGTAAAGTGTGTATAAATGTACTGTTATTTTGTTACTTTGTATTTTGCAAGTAATTCAAATAAATATTATTTAATTTTGAATGAGAAATTTATTTTTAAAACTTTTCTGTTCATTTCAGGTTGAGATCATCCATAAAAATTCATATGAATATTTAAATTAAAATTTTCATAGCATTTTGTAATATTTTAGGCCCTATTTACATGGAATTGTGCAATTTTCGTGCATTTCCAGCATGTTGTATCGGTCATCCTACCTACACATGCGCAGATTGTTGTTTGATTTGCACCAGTTATCATCGCACTGAGTACCAGCTCTCACACGTGACCACTGACCAGTCATTATATTTTAATCTGTTTCATTTTGGAGATAATTAATGTCATTTGTAATAACTCCTTTTTCATTTTCGCCATTTTTGCAGAATAATTTTGCTTCCATTCAAGCCCTAAAGTTGTTGAAGTTTGCAGACGTCCCATTTCCACCAAAGTTTAATGGCAAGTCTCATATTTTACCAAATGCAAACTGAGGACCTAGTGTTTATTCCTGCCCAAAACTAGCCATATGCACCTTGTACTTTTGCTGTTCTCGGACATTTTAAACACGTGTCTTTGCTGTAATTTAAAAGGCCCGCCTTTTTTGTGTGAATTGGCAGTGTCCCTAGACTATTGATTTTTTGCTAATGCTGTTAAGTAATCATGTGTATGATATAATTTTTACATGACTTGTGTTGTTTGAAAGACAAAGGTACAGTGTTTATGTAATCATTGAGAAATGCCAGGAAAACAATCCACATATGATGTCACGAGTCAACTCTTAAAACATACTAATCACTTCCCCTCGTAATGCCATTTTATGGCAAACGATTAATAATTGATATTTTTGAAATTTACCAGTCCTGGAAGTAAATTGTATAAATTTAATGATATGTACGACGAAAAGCCGTCTATCATCTGAAAATTTTTACCATTCATATTGAAGATAAAGATTATTTTCCCAAATTACAAAACATAAACAAATTGGTTCTTTTTGTCCTCTCTTTTATAAGAGGACTTTTCCACCATGGGATTTGGTTGTAGAGAGGGAGTTTGGCCCATTTGGTCAAATGTGTGTTATTATGTGTTCTTTAATATCATATTTATTGCATGTTGTATATTGTATATTTTTATATGTGAGCTTCACAGCAATTCAGCTTTTAGCTGCGAGTGTGTTTGAATAAACCATGAATAATAATAATAATAATAAAAGAAAGGTTAACATTTTCAATTGAAGGTCGGCTTTTCATCCCAGCTACATACAATAAGTACATATTATTAGATCTGTGAAGTTAACTTCGAGCATGGTTAAATATCAAAAATACAAAAAATATCAAATTTTAATAATTTACCATAAAATGTGTGTTATACCACGAATTTAAAAAAGAAAACCAACAACATTGATATCAGAAGGACATTCCTCGTATTCAGAATGCAATTCGATATGTCTGATGTGCTCTCAGGTCCCACAAAAAATACTGTGCAAACGTTGCTATCCGAGCCCTTAACCCAAAGAGAAAAGTGTGAAAATCGTTATTCGGGAGATTGATTGATTGATTTTCAACTCCTATTCAGCAACACTTAGCGTTTCCTTTTATTTCTTTTATAATAAACTATACATTATTGTTACTGTGTATTACCCCATTGGAATGGTCCAAAAATGTGTCTATTTGTACAAACTTAATTATCTCAGTGACGCGTGAACGGATTTGGATCATTTTTGCACCACTGTGAAGCAGACACTTCATGGGTTTTGACTTTTTAATTTTTTTCTTTATTTTACTGCCGATATTTTAAGTTATGCACCACTTTCCATAGGGCCTATTTTTATTGAGACACCCTGTATTTTGGAAATAATGTGCTTATTGAAAGATCTAGCGGCAAGTTCACGTAAAAGCTGGCAACTAAATTATTTTAATTAATGCGGGTATGCTGAATTCAAATATTTTGTCTGCCAAGCTGTATTCGAATCCCGTGACACTTAAAAAGATGATCATACAGGGGCAAAATTAAACATGCTCCAAATTCACTAAAAAGCATGCCAAATTATTCGTCTGGGCCGAAGGATCACAGAAATATAGCATATTTGCGCGTAGGACATATATTTATAAAATTATGAGGCTTAACAGGTTCAAGATCAATTTGCATGTTGTATAGGGGTGAAAAATTAAAGTTGCTCTGATTTTCGTAAAAGTGGAGGCAAACTGCTCCCCCAAGTTCAAGGGATTCAGGAAAAGAATAGTTTCCGATCTGTGATGTGAAGTTCAGAAGATTTTTAACTCTTTGCTATGTAACATATCAACTAGACATCGGAGATAGTACAAACTATTATTTTTCTGAAACCTCTAAGCTAGGCGAAGAATTTGCCTCAACTTTTACGAAAATCAGAGCAACTTTGACTTTTGACCCATGCACAACAAGCGAATAGACCTTTGGTCTTTTGTGCCCCATAACTTCTTAATTATAGGTCGTACGCGCACAAATTTTACATTTCTGGGATCCGTGGGGCCAGTCGAATAATTTGAAATGTTTGAAAGTGTTATTGGGAAATTATTTTTTGCCCATACGATCCTATGGGGTCTTTTTGAGGGCCACGGCCCAGGCCCGTACGCAGGATTTCATTTGGGGGTGCTGATTTTATGGACTTTTTTCCAAGGGGGACGATTTTGTGAAAGTGGACTTTCTTCCCAAATTTGGACCTTTTGTGTCCAAAAAAGCGTAAAAAATCTGATTTTTACACTCGCAAATTCTGAAATTTTGGGACTGTTTGTATACTTTTCCAAATTTGGGGGGACGCACCCACCCCCCCTTCCCTGTGTACGGGCCTGCCACGGCCTTACAATACTGCTTGGCAGACAACAGATTCGAGTTCAGCATACCCAAAATAAGCTGGCTGCCAACTTTTACGCACACTCGCAATTTTCCCAAAATAGAACCAGTCTATATAGTACAAGAAAGCCATTGAACAGTGTACCGGTTCGTTCAAGCATATCGATAGACCAGTCCCTCGCCTTTGTTGATATCAAGTGGTCAAGCAATTTTAACCATAAACTAGAAATCATTTCTAGAATTAATTTGTTTTGGTAACAAGCCAATTGACACTCGACTAAAACAAATCAATCACCGTATAGTGCTTTCAAGTATGCGCTATTGTGATCGCGAAATAAACATATCGACATTTCTCCGGTTATGTACTTAAACCAACCGGCGGTTGCTACTCATGTATTCTTGAATATTCATATACAAATGACCTCTAACCATTTGCTAACATCCGCCCGGAACTGGCGGGTGCAACCGGCGGTCGAGTTTTGATTTGATCCCTAATCCCATGCCTAGATTTCTTACATGCTACACCAGGTTTAAGGCTAGGCCTACATGCTCTTTTTGGTTGAAATTTTTGGCGGGAAATAATCCCGCCAAAACATTAAAGTAATCTTTTCCCACAACTAAATATAGTCAGGAAATTAATGATGCATCTGGTAGCTTAGATCATAACTTTCATTATACTTAGTTGCAATTATCCCAGAAAATTCTTGATTTGTTTTTACAGAGTCTTGAATTGTCGATGTTTTTGATCAAAAAACATCACTCGGTGTATTTTGAAACTCGAGGCATAACTCTTCTCAAATTAGCCCCAAACCATAATTTATTATATGCACGTGTAGCAAACACCAATGGGAATAATTGGACGTTGTTTGCGGAGCCTAAATTTGGTTTGAATTTATTTCACAATAATTCCAAGGTGAGAATTTTGACCTGACATTTCCTTTTTGGATTTCCAATTTAAATTCATTGATATGTGATATTTTGAATAAATAAAGAGTACGCTTTCCTTTCTGCAACACTTCCCGGTATCATTAAGCATCTGCTGATAACCAACATTTTAGCTGAAAACAGCCCCTTCCTATCATTTTTGAACAAAATATGGTTCAAAAGTACTAACACTACGCATATATGGTCAATTCCAGCCAAAGCGGGACAAAATTCTCTCTGGGAGCCATTTTAAAAATGTTTTCCTTTTCAATTCTAGACTTATCAAATGAGACGATCATATCTAGTGAATCATCAGGTGGAAGTGCCATCGGATTGAAAAATAACTTTTCTTGCTAGACCAAATAAAGTGTTAAATGCGCATATGCATGTTACCCACGAATTCAAGCCTTTTTCACCTGTTGTACGCCATAAAATTTCGCTTTCTTTATTATCTTTCAATATTTTATGTGTGACTCATATACACTAGAAATCGGTGAAGACTTTTAACGTAAAATAGAATTTTATTACATATATCTACAAAGAAATATTTTGGTTATTACAAATTTAAAAAAGAACCCGGTGTATAGTTAAGATTGTGTCAATTCTTCGAACTCTTTCCAAAGTGGCTGTCATTTAACATTACTGTATTATTTCGAAAGATTAGAATAAATGCTTCATAGAAATATAAAGTTAGATTTTGTATCTCGTCGCAGGATGAGGATCTTGGATGGATTTGTGGGGTAACAGCGTCTGAAAAATAGCAATTCCTATTAATTTTTAAATAAAAATAAAAATTACTTTTCCGTATGTCAATAATTCAAGCTGCAATGGCACTAAAATGAATTTTAATCAAAATACAAACTATATGGAATATTTAGAATTGATCATTATGGCATGGGTATAAAAATTTTGAGAATAATGAAGTTGCCAAATTCAAATAGACAGAGCAAACAGTTTTATCTTATTATTTTAAGTAAAATCATTACATATTTTCATGCAGCAATATTCTAATAAATCGTGTTTGACAGTTCATATGAACTAAAATACTATCAATACATTGTTAACTATAATTTAAGTAGGGATTCGTGGGTAACCAAAATGTTCGTGGGTAACACATATTTGAAGGTATGTATTGGTAAGCGGCAAAATAGAAAATATTACAGAAGGTTGGAAACCATTATGCGGTTATTCCTCCATTGTGTTTCAATGATTCCCGTTTCTCTAACCAATTGCATTTACCCAAAAACTGGTGATTTAGGATAATCAAACAAAACTTTATGATACAGCTTCAGTATACCTTCAAGAGGACGCTATTAAACAGGACTGTTTTGGAACCTATTTCGCATGTTTTCAAAATGTTAAGATGCATAAGAAACATATAATTTACGAGTAAATCCTTGGATTCGTGGGTAACGCCGAATTCGTGGGTAAAGCTATAAGTACTATAGTACCGTTTGGGGTTTGCGTTTCTTAGGTACATAAACTGTAAGTACTGTAAAAATTATAGCATACCCATGGCTTGAATATGTGCTGATTTAAACTTAAAATAAACAATCTCCTTGTTTTTCAATGTTAGCATCTATTCGGGATTCGTGGGTATCAAAAGTTTAAACCGTCATAGATTCTTTTTTTAAAGCGGTGAACGTATTTTTACGATTTACAATTTTAAGCGCTTGTCAAACTAAATTCAGTGTCCAAAGTCATTAAATGTTAATTTAAGTTATGGCAATTATATTTGCTGGACTTGTGGGTAACAGTTGATACGTGGGTAACGTCAAATTTGATTTTATGGAATTTTATGGGTAAAATGTATTTGCATAAAATAATCACTTGGACCTCAGAATTATAGAACGAAACTTCGTTTCATGATTTAGTCATTTATGGCATCTTCACTTAACATTTTTCAGAACGATCATTTTATTTTTGATACGCGGGTAACAAAATTATTAGCCAAATTGACTTAATGGCCACTAGAGTCCACAAACTTTGGTGGAATTCAATCGTTTTACATATGATGAGAGATCATGCAAACGTCTTTCTAACGGTAATAATTTCATTTTGATTAAAGGACATTCAATGACATATATGGTGCTTTATCTTTGAATTCGTGGGTAACGCCAATTCATTTAAGCCATCATAACTTGTCCCCTGGTATGACTTGCTAGTAAAGGCCTATATGCTCAAAGAGAGCACATTGGACGTGACATGATATGCTCCATCAATAACGTGATTTCCTTTATTAATGACATTTTAAAGTGAAAAGTTAACATAGAGAGAATTTTGTCCCGCTTTCGCTGGAATTGGCCATATAATGGCACAGCGAGGTAATGAAGAGAGCTATTTACGGTGGGGTATCTATTGTAAGCTATTAGGGTAGGCCTATAGTACCAGTATATCTTCCCGCAAGTGACAAGATGTGTCAAGCAGGTGCATACATAAGGGCGGTATATTCAAACGGTATTGTCTGGATCATTGAGTATCGATTGCGCACATATATGGCAAGCTAAGCGGCTCATTACGTGGAGATGGCTACGTGCAGCTTATTTAAAGCTACGTGCAGCTGTTTGACCAATCAAAATAGTCAATTTAATCATGTGGTTAGGTCGTTAGCTGCGCGTGGTATAGTGCTAGGTATCCTCTTTCACAATTATTATATCGTGTAATTAATTTACGGAATTAGCATAGATAACGAGTGGGTAAGGAGGCCAAATCACAGCACGTGCACATGTTGCTAATGCCTGGCTAAAATGACACAAAGCATATTTATTTAGTGTTTCCAAGTGTATACCGTGTTCTGTATTAGCCGTGCAGGGAATATGAAGGTCAAACAACAACTACTACTGATGTAAAGCGCTGTGTAAAGATATTGCAGGGAAGGCGATATCACATGCCACTGTGTAAATATGGAGAGAGTAATGGATCATCATTTTCTTCGGAACGGGGGGTCCTAAATTTACAAAAAGTCGGCGTCAATAAAATTGCGGCCCTCACTATTTCGGCATCAAAAATGTTATGACCCACGGCCCCCACCACCGATACACCTTACCCCCTAACAGGCTAAAATTGTATTGAAATCAGTCTTTTTGAATACAATAAACACACTATCTGTAGTCATCTTGTGACTCCCTACATTTTGTCATTATCAATTTATGACCACCTCCCCTTATTTTTCTTTCCAAAAAGTATGACCCCCTATATTTGGGACCCCTTCCGAAGAAAATGATAGCCCCTAAATATAGAACAATCATCATTCTGTTCAGATATTACTTTAATAGCACCTATACCATTTTTTTTGCTGATATACTACAGATATTTTCATTTACAAAAATTAACAACGTAATATTTGTGAGAGAGGATGTTTACATCAGTTCCACGTGTTTAAAACCGCGAATCTGATTGGTTAATAAGCTGCTCGTAACGAGAAAGAAGCTACGCGTAGCAGTTCCACGCTTTTGGACCCCTTGGCTTGCCATACACGTATATACAGTAACACGGATGTGTGTGGTCCTCCCCAGGTTTTGACATGAATTACAAATGACGTTGTGAGTGACCCAGCGTTTTCATTTTATTATTACAAAATTAATCGTCGTTTATCACGAGTCCTAAGAGTTGTACCAGTTCAATTCATCAAAATTAATTTGTATTAAATGAAAACAAACAGACAAGTAGAGTCATATGTCTTTCTATGACTGTATTCCTACCAAAATCTGATTTTCAATACACTAGAAACGTGTTGATATGTATATCTTTGAAAATCGCCGAATGTTAACCACAGTCACCGTGGCACAGTAGGCATCTTTAGCATTCATAGTGCAATTGGCAGTGGTTCTAACCCTGGTGAAAATTTTAGTATTTTTTTATTCTTTTTACTAATGCGGTGTGCCGTTTTTCAAACACGCCCCTGAATGAAATTGATGGGCAAGTACCCTTAACCAAGGTGTTTTAAGCAATATAAGTCATCTGTTGCATGTTTACATATTTTGAGCTTTGCCAATGATGTTCCTGTGTTTTATATAGAGGTTTTAGATTGGAGTATGTGTATTTTTGCAGAGACTTCTTAGACTTGACCAAGTCTTTTTGACATTCTTAAGACAGTAAAATTTAATTAATATCAATGAAAATCAATGTTGTTAATTTATGTGTTCAAAAACACATCGGCCTGTGATCGGTGCGTATGACCGGAAGTAGCCATCATCCGACTATATAAGAGTACACTGCCGTATGACCGTTCGTTGTTTAGTTAAGGGGCTGTGCAATAATTATGAACCCGGGGGGTAAAATTTTCCAACGGCCTGCGAAAAACCGCTTGCCACCCTCTCGGCCTGCCAAGAATTGCTTGCCCACCCCCCTCTCGGCCCGCCAAAAAATCTTTGCCCCCCCCTTACACATGCCAAATTTTTGGGATCCCAATTTGAAAACCTTAAATGGTCTAGATAAATGTTGCGAGCGCAGCGCCTGAGTAGCAAAATTTACATCTTAAAGCGTTTCCGTACTGTTTTCCTAAGTTTTTTTAGAGCGTTTTATTTAAAAGGCGCCCCATGAATGTGTGCCAAAAATCGCTTCCTCCCCCCCTCTTGGCTGGCCAAAATTGCTTCCTCCCCCCTTTCGGCTCGCCAAAAATTTCTTGCCCCCTCCCACAATTTTACCCTCCCCCGGGCTCATAATTATTGCACAGCCCGGCCCCTAAACATGCTAAAGCCTGTACGATTTCCTTCCAATTTGAAATTTGTTATACTCAAAATGCTGAAAGAATACTAGTAGGCCTAATAATTATCGGTAAGGGTTTCTGTCCATTTTGAGCTGAAATAACAGGGTAAAGTGAAAGAAACCCTACTGGTTATTTCGGCTGTTTATAGGAGGACATAAAGTCATAATTCTTTGAATTATGACTATAGGCCCTATGTCGAACCTTGTTCTGTTGACCTACAAATACAACAAATTTAGCTGATTCCATTTGCGTGCAAGTTGGGACATGTGGTAACATTACAAACATGCCAAAAAAATCACGTTTGAAAAAAATTAACCAATTTCATATTATAAGATCGTACATTATGGCTTTAACTATAGTCGGACCATGGTAATTGATTTGATTTGATTTGATTTGATTCAGCATGTTAAAATGGATATACCTTACAAACATTATATTGCACTTACAGGTAAAAATTATAAACATACAATTTCTTTACATACATAATCCATAACACCATGCCAAGGATAGCCCTTTAAGCTTAAAAAACTTATTTTCAAATGGGTCCTTATATTACAGAAAAAAGATATTAAAAGTTAAGACTGGTAAAAAACACCAAAATAGAAAAACCAAAAACAAAGCAGTGAAACAAAAACAACAAACTAGACATTCATTTGATTTAAAAGGTGAGCTTTGACATCTTTTTTAAACTTGTATTTCAGTGAAACGGATTTAATATCTTCCGGCAAACTATTCCAGTTTTTGATTGCATTAAAATAAAAAGAACCAGAACTAAAAGACTCGATCCTGGGAACTTGAAAATTAAAGTCCCTTCCCCTTGTGCCATATTGATGCACACATGATAGTCTAGTAAAATTCTCATTCATGTAGTCAGGACAAGTATTGTAAAAAATATTAAAAACATGATTTAAACGGAGCTGCTCAGCTCTGTTATTTATATTTAAAATGACAAGATTTTTGAAGTCAGAATGACTGATGTGATACCGAAAATCCTTATTCAGGATGAAACGAATGATTTTGTTTTGAGCACATTGAAGTCTTTGCGCGTGATATTTGGAAATGCCATGAAGAGATTGAATAGTCAAAAAGGCAAAGAACAAGAGCTGAGCAGATCGGTTTTTTATTAAAAAATTTGCTTGCCTATAAAGGAATTTTAGGCGAGAATTTACTTTCTTAATTATATTAATAAAAATTCCTTTAAAAAAGGAATGGGGCGCCCAATGTGAGCTTGGTCGTGATGTGGCGAATTCCATGGTGATAGATTTGGTATTATTATCTGTTCCAAACCCGGTGACACCTCATTATAGAAATCAGACCTGTCGATAGGTTGTAAGAGGGGATAGCATTTTTATAAAATCAATATAACTTTCCAGGCACGAATGGGCCATATATGAAGAAAGTTTTGCTAATTTGCAACATATATCATTCACCAATCAGTGAATAAAAGACAAATATAGGCCTAATACGTATATACCAAGTAGGCCTATTTTGAAGTATATTAAGGCATATGCCTACTTAGCAAATTTCCTCCAACCTTGACTAAGCCTACATACTTATTACTATTTTAGCTACCTATTAGTGCCAGTTTTTTTTTCTATTATTTATATAGCCAATCTTTATTAAAGTGTTATTTAGTATGCCAAATATGAAATGTTTATCACCTATGTCACGAGCGAGCCATGTTTTCCCTTAAATATGCTCTACTAAACATGCTTCTACTACCCCTGGCAATATACATGAGGTGTTACAAGATTTGGAATAGATAATAGAATGATTTTTTTTTTCTAGGGAAGATGATACACCACATTTCGCCATACTGCATTCTAGAAACGCTTGCTGTTAGAATAAGAAAAATTTTAATGCTAATTTATTGCACATTCTAGGGAAGCGTGGTTACCTTTTTAAAATAACCGAGTGAGAGGGTTTTCAAGAAAATATTTTTCCTGTCAAAACTGAAGCATCCTCTGTATAAAAGAAAATATGAATATTAACTGCACATCATATATAACGATTCGTGATACCCAATTGTGGCACATTTGATGTCGTTTAAGAGGCAGAGAATTTTATTTCAATTTTATATACGCCAAAATATTTTTCTAATTGAGCGAGAAAAAAAAAAAAAAAAACGTTGAAAATTCCATGTATAAATGACATTAGACCCAACAAATGATTACTGTTTCGTTTTTATGGTAATCTAATCTTTTATTTCCTGAAATAAAATTATGGGTCTAATGTGGGTTAATTGTATAATTGATGAAAACATCGACGTGTATAAAAGAAGCTACAAGAAAAATGGTAGGCCACGCCACATTGATAATCTATGCTTTTAGTATACGGCGAGTTCGTAGCGCACGTGTGAATCAAAATCAATATACTATTGTCCCGACTATTGTGCGTGTATAGCCTCATTTATAACACGTAGTTATCAACAATTGAGCGCTATTAATACACATTAATGTTTTTAAACAAATAAAATTCCAAAATATGGTACGTTTTCTGTCTTTGCTTGTCACTTGGTATGTTGAAGTAATGAAGTTGCGATTATATTTTAAAATTTTCATCATGACACCATCAAGCCTGATAGCCGAGCGGTCTAAGGCGCTGGTGTTATGTCAATATCGTATAGGAGTACATTATAGCGGCTGAGTGCAGCGTGGGTTCGAACCCCGCCGGCGCCTCTGACAAAATAAATTTCATGTATTTTTTTAAATTTCATATTATGTTAGGGAAATGTGGCTGGGAGAATGTATGTATGGCGAAGAGTGGTGTGGGAAGATGATTAGGCTTAGATGCAAAAGATAAGTGTTTGAGTGGGGGAGGTGTATGACAGGAACGGCAATATGCATGAGGTGTCACAAGATTTAGAATAGATAATAGAATGATTTTTTTTCTAGTGAAGAGGGAAGATGATTAGGCCTACATGCAAAAGATATGTGTTTGAGTGGGGGGAGGTGTATGACAGGACCGTTCATTGAAATAAATTGTATTTTAATGAATGGTATGAAGATTCCGTGTCAATTTGTGATCATGTGGGGTGGGGGAGTTTTGTATTTATTGTATTGAGGATATTGCATTGGATATTGAATATTGTTGAATTTCGTAGCAGGAGAAAGTTATGATTGATAGCATAGAAGACAAGAATAATTATTTTGCTTTTACAAAGTAGCTTTCATTTCATTCATTTAAACATGTGTATTATTGCACTGACAATGTTTATAAAAAAATACATTTATACTAAGCAACCCCAAAAATTATTAACATCTCCCAATCCGCAAAACGAAAGCATGAAAACACACCAAGCGCCTGTCTCCCCTTGCTGGCACCAACAGCCAAAGCTTTATTTGGTTTTTTTAATATGTGTTCATTAATTTTGTATTTTAACTTAGGATAACGGGCTTATACGCACAAGATTTCATCCCGTGCATATTAGTAAACAATAATAAAATCAAAACCAAGCAAGTTGTAGTTTAATTTCTAAGCTGGGCATACTTTAAGCAAAACAATTGCGAAGTAAATCTAGCAAGAGTGAAATTAGAAGCTTTTTACAAAGTCATGCCAAATAAGGGGCCCGCCGTAGCGGGCGCCCCAAAACAATTTGTTCACCATCAAGATATTTATTTAGTTCGAGGCCAAGATAAACTACAGACTGTTTTGCGTTGATAATTTGACCGTCACATGTGATGGAAAAATCAGGATATTTGTTTAGTTTACGCTTAGATCCAAAGAGAATCAGTTCAGTTTTGCCCATATGAAGCGATAATTTGTTTTCAATTAACCATTTATTACAACTTTGCAGAGTATAGTGCTAAGATTCTTACCAATTTTTTCTGGGTCTTTGTCAGAACACATCAGGGCACTATCATCAGCATATTGTAATAGTAAACAATCAGCAGAGTTTGGCATATCAGTCACATAACAAAGAAATAAAAGAGGCCCTAAGATACTGGCCTGAGGTACCCCGCATGTTATGGTAAGGGGATCAGACCCTATTGATGTTATGTAACAATAAGCTTTCTATCAGAAAGATAAGAATGAAACCAAGGTGTTGATTTTACACCCATAGCCCGGACCCATAGAAACCCAGTCTGGTACAGTTACTGATGGTACTGATATTGCTAAATACTATTAATAATTTCTTTGCAACTGTTGGCCAAAAATTGGCAAGCAAATTTGAAGGCATTGATGATACTACTGTGAACACTTTCGGCTCCATTAACCCACATTTTTAATTTGAGTGTTACAACTGGTACTGTTCCTTCCAAATGGAAAATTAGCAGGGTCACACCATTGTCTAAAGATGGTCAACGTTCTTCTGTTGGAAACTATACCGACCCATCTCTGTCATTCCTGTGGTGATGAAATATTGCTTGAAAGGATAGTTCATGATCAGTTTTATGAATATCTCTCTAGTCATAACATGTTTTCTAGTGAACAATCGGGCTTCAGACCCAAACACTCGACTCAGACAACCCTTCTTGAGGTATCCGACCACATTCTGAAAAATATCGATGCTGGTCATCTTGTTGGTGCAGTATTTTTGGACCTCAATAAGGCGTTTGATACGGTTTGTCATCCTATTCTTATTAGAAAGTTACAGAGTTTTAGTGTTGGGGGTCTGGAGCGTGATTGGTTCATCTCATATCTATCAAATAGAAAGCAAATTACTCAAATTGGCACTGCCATTTCAGATGTTGCTAGTGTAAATTATGGGGTGCCGCAGGGATCCATACTAGGCCCTCTTCTATTCACATTGTATATAAATAGTCTGCCTGCTGTGGTTTCTCATTTGCCATGTAAAATCAATCTTTATGCAGATGACACTGCTGTTTTTTGTGCCGGTAAATCAGCTGTTGAAATTGCCAAAAATCTCACTGCATCCATGACTAGAGTTGCAATTTGGATGGAAGAAAATGGACTTACTCTGAATGTATCAAAAACAAAATCCATGCTTTTTGGGTCTCATTTTAAACTAAATAAAGCTGCCCCTCTCAATGTATATATTAGAGATGATCAAATTGAAACAGTGCCCTCTTTTAAATACCTTGGCTTACATTTTGATCAAACCCTATCCTGGAATGTTCATGTTGATAATGTTATTAAATCTGTGGTGAAATATATTGGGTTGTTCTACAGAATAAGAAAGTATCTGTCTCAGGAAAGTCTTACCATTTTACACAATTCCCTTTTATTGCCAAGAATTGATTACTGTGATATTGTATGGGGCAACTGCAGCATTTATGTGACAGAATAGAGCGCCTCCAAACAAGATCAGCCAGGGCTATTCTAAGGAAACCAATTCGCACAAGTAATGAGTATCTTCGTAAAAAGATGGGGTGGGAAACTTTGGAAAAACGCAGAAATTACCATCTCAATCTTGCTGTTTTTAAATGTCTTTCTGGGCTGGTCGCAAATGCTTTGTGCAATCATTTTTCACTTGTAGGGAATTCACACACTCTCAATACTCGCTCGAGTGCTCACAGGAAAATTAGCATTAGGCCTTTTCTTGAATATGGCAGGCGCTCATTTCAATATAGGGGGGCTCTTGCTTGGAATCAACTCCACAATTCAATCATTTCTCCTTTACCAACCAGTACTAGTGTTTTTAAAGCAAGATTCTATCCAAAATAGTAGGTCTATTAATTTCTCTTGCCACCAAACTTTGGTTTAAAAAATTTAGGCTCTTTTGTTGAGTATTTTTAAATAATAGACATTGCAATGATTGTTACAGGATCAACTTTTGCCAAATTTCTTTTGTTTAAATTTTTATTGATTTTTCTATTTGCTGTTTGATTATTGTGTTCTATCCTAGCCACTAAGTTTTTATCCATTTCCTTTGATTATTTAAATGTAGTTTGTTGTATTTTGAAATCCTGATTTTAAATTATTATGCTGGCATAATGTTTTATCATTTTAAAATTTAAATTCTCATAGTGCAATAAGAAATAATAATAATATTAATTTTGTCAATGCATTTGAAAATGTAGTCTAATTAATGCAATATAGTGTGTGCTATGTATTATTTTTACCTATCTTTTAATATTATTGTTGCACCCAATTAATTTGGGTAATTCACGTAATTTAAGTTAATATAGTAAATTATTGTAAGTGTTTTGTAATTATTTATTTGTATTTTTGTATGTAATAACTGGGCCATATGGAAGAACAGGGGAATACTTAAATTTCCCCCTGAATATGGACCCAGTATATAAAGAAGAAATAAACAAACAAACAAGCCGACAACGTATTGCACAGAATTTGGTGATCTACACTATCGAACGCCTTCTGGATGTCCAATAAGATCATCCCAGTGTAGTAACCGGACGCTATTTGCTTCCTAATCTTGCAAATGAATGAGGCAGGTGTCAGTTGAATATGATCCCCTAAAACCAGACTGAAATTGATAAAGAAGCTTGTTTTCAACCAAGTAATTGTTTAATTGAGTAAAAACGGCTTTCTCTAAAATCTTTGAAACAACAGAGAGAATACTCACAGGCCTGTAATTTCCGGCATCAAGTCTGCTTTTCTTTTTGTAAATTGGAATAACCTTTGCAAGTTTCCTATCATTTGGAACAATGCCAGATCTCAAGGAAAAGTTAACAATATAAGTGATGGGACCTTTAATTACCTCTGCTGCGTCTTTTATAAACCGAGCAGGGATGCCGTCGAGACCGGTACTTTTATGTCCAGACTTTGAATCTCATTGAGAACACATTTTTCACTGACCTCTTGAAAGTTCGAAAGAATCGGGACTAATGTCCTTATATTGGTTCTTAAACTTCTCTGATTTAACATCATAAGAATAAAAATTCCTTTAAAAAAAGGAACGGGGCGCCCAATGTGAGCTTGGACGTGATATGGTGAATTCCATGGTGTGTAGATTTGGTATTATAATGATTTTTCTAGGGAAGAGTAGAAGATGATCAAATGCAAGAGAAATGTGTTTGATTGGGAAGGTGTATGACAGGACCGTTTTGGATGAAATAAATGGGAATGAAGCTTTCGTGTCAATTTGCGATTATGTGGGGTGGGGAGTTCTGTTTTTGAGGCCTATTGTAGTGAGGATATTGCTTTGGATATTGAATATTGTTAAATTTCGTTATGCAGGGGTATATGATGAATAGTATAGAAGACGCAAATAAGTAAGCTCCCCCCTGGCAAAATATGTGTGTGGGGGGGTATCCCCCCGCCACCCGGGATCTACGCCTATGTTGACCAAAAGAAAACGTTAAATTTTTATAAATGTATAACGTCTGTGATACATTTACATCATCTACTTGTACACTGAAAATCAAATAGAGATGAAGGATAAATAAAATTCCTGTAAAAAGGAATGGGGCGCCCAATGGGAGCTTTGACGTGATGTGGTGAAATTGGGGGGGGGGCACTCCCACTTTGGAGGTGACGCGTATGTAGGGAGATCCCCCTTTTCACCTTCGCTGTCAACCAAAGACCCCATTACCAGCACGTGCTCTGTCGCCCAAAGACCAGGCTATTAAGACCCCCCTTTTCACCATCGCTGTCACCAAAAGACCCATTACCAGCACATGCTCTGTCACCCAAACACCCCATATTTTTCCTTTAGATCTGTCACCCAAAGACCTAGACCCTAATATTTCCATCTGAACAGCAACGAGTCGTCTATCACTGATTCTCGAGGCTTCTTTTGGCTCTCACCCAAAGACCCCATTAAAATATTCTCAACCTATTCCCCCCTAATTTAGATCCAAACGGTCCCTCTCTCACCCAATGACCCCATATTTTGTACACTAATTTTGCTCTCACAGAATGCCAAAAATCATGCTCTCAGGCTTGCAATGACCTTATATTTATTTTTTTATATTTTGCTATCACCGGATGCCCCTTACTGGCCAGCCCTACACCTATATCCATTTCATATTGAAGTTCCACCCCGGGGCTGAAATGTAACCGTTTGGATACAGTTTTTTCTTTAAAACAATCATGTAACATTAGCATAGTAAGCAAAGAAAGATTAGGAAAAGTCAGAGAAGATGTAAAGAAAAGGAGATAGATCCAGCTATCCTCAAACAAAACGTGTGTGTTGCCGCTCATTCAAAAGCAATCACGCTATTTAGGTTTAACAATAAAATACAACAAAAGGGTTCGAACCCATGACGGGTGTGATACACAAGTTGCTGCTTACTAGTTTTAAGGCCGGCATACACGAGGCAATTTTCCAAGCAATTGCATGTTGCACAGACCTTGGAAAAAGATTGCTCCGTGTATTTTGGATTTGCAAGGAATTAATCCCCCAAGCATCAGGCAAATTAATCCCCCGAGCAACAGGCAAAAAAGGTAGAGACATGCTCTACTTTCAAGGTTGTTGCATGCAATCTAACCTCCTTCAGCCAATCAGCTGAGTGAACACCAGCTGGTCGCTGCATTCATTTGGGAAATATAGGGACCAACTTGATTCACCAACATTGTAATGTGTGCACATGGTATGCAGAGGATGATTTAAGGAAGCCCCATCATGCACTGTAAAAGTGTTATCACTAGTGTTTCAACTGCCACTTTACTTTTCAAATCCCATTGAACTCTGTGCAAAAGATGTTGTTTTAGAATTGCCCGTGTGTCATTATTACTTGGTCGATTTCAGATCTAAAGTGATGTATGCATGAAGGATAATTCACGCCTTCTGTAGATAACATAAAATGTGAAATCGACCAACTTTTAGAAGGTGTTTTTATTGTAAATATATCTGTCCAAATTCAAATTTAACCATGCACGTGTGTGTATGCAGTGGGCGGGCAGTGGTGTCATATTCACTCACACAGCTGTGCTAACCGCAAGACTTGCTGGGAAGTGCTTAAATCATCCTCTGCATGGTATGCTACATTATAGGCTACATTGTAGGCCTATGCTGTTGTTACCATTGGGTTGTTGCTGTCAAATAAAACATCATGGCCAAAGCAACACCTATGGCACGAAAATTCCTTGACTTGTACGAGGAACACAAAGTTCTTTGGAACGTGGGGCACGCAGCTTACCATGATAAGAAAAAAAGAACTATCGCTTTAAACAACATATCGGAGGAAATAGGAGTGAGTGGCAAGTGCACATATTACGTTTTCAATACTTTGAATATATAGGCCTACGTTGCTTAGGGAACAAGAACATGTTATCCCATCTGTCCCATAATTCATTCATATTTTATTTTTGTTCTCCTTCTCCGCCTCTTCTTTAGGATAAGTTGTATAGATATACACAGGTGATATGATTATGAAAATCATTAACCACCATGTTTTGAGTATATCCCCAAATCTATGACCACGCTCATGGAATTGCAAGGCCACATATTGCTTCGTGTATTTTGATCAATTGCGCAGCTTCATGGTCAGTGAGCACATAATGTCACCCACTAAGTAATGGGCCGTGCAATGGAAATTGCCTCGTGTACGCCCACCTTAAGGGAAAGGTCAGTGTCTGTATACTATCAATACTATGCGTACCATGCATGCAGATCCTAACATCCAATTTATTTCAAATAAAATATGACCGAAGTTCCATGGCAAATAATAATTTTGCACGCTTGGTTACACTTTCAACCTCTACGATTTATGATACAGACTATTTTCAATTATCAAAATATCTTTATTAGGTTTGCAGGAAATGACAGGAAAATACATAAAACAATAAAATATAGATGATCAAAAATCATCCCTTTTCTAACAAAATCCTAAAACACTCTCCTAAATAATTAATATATGTTCCAAAATGGGCGGATTTTTTTGGAATCTTTAGAAAACTACATTTCTTTCTTATTGTATCCACGTGTGGTATCCCTAGAGCAACATCAGGTACTTAACACACACGTGTCATACTTTCAAGGAATTCTCTATAGAAACATTGGATTGGTTTCAATTCTGGAGTGAAAATTAATCAACCGTATAGTCGGCAACACACATCCGGGGGGCACTTCAATATGAAATGGATATAGGTGTAGGGCTGGCACTTTCGCACTAAGGGGCATTCGGTGAGAGCAAAATGTAAAAAATATGGGGTCATTGGGTGAGAGCATGATTTTTAGCATTCGGTGAGAGCAAAATGTAAAAAAATATGGGGTCATTGGGTGAGAACATGACCTTTTTTAAATGGAATCTTTGGGTGAGAGCTGAAACAGCGCCACAAAAAACTCGAAACTCGAATTTCTAGTTCTAAATGGCTTCAAATTTCATTGTTGTTTCAAAATAAGTAACAAAATCAGTGATAAATGAAAATTGCTGTTCAAATTGAACTTGTAAGGGTCTTTGGGTGACAGATCAAATGGAAAAATAGGGGGTCTTTGGGTGACAGAGCATGTGTTCGTAAAAAAATATGGGGTCTTTGGGTGACAGCGATGCTGAAAAAGGGGGTCTTAACAGCCCTACATGCGTGTCACCTCCAAAGTTGGAGTGCCCCCCCCCCCCCGGGCACACATCACATCAAAGGCTACTTTCAAGTAGATGTGTAACTACTTGAGAATAAAGGACTATGAATAGGTGCGACAGGATTACCTACGGGATTATCTCAAGGATATAATTCCGTTCTCCCTCCTTTCTTTACATCTTCTCTGGTTTGGAGCCCTGGAGCCAATCAATAATTTCATGCACAACCTCTATTAGGCTAGCTTCAGACTCCGTATTGTACGTACAATATTGTATGTACAATACTTTTCGTGACGTCAAAAAGTATTACACGTGCAATAAATATACGTGCCACGACGAGTTGAATCAGATTAAATAACGCGCTATAACCCTGACAGTTCATTGTTTGCTAAATCCAAGCGAGGTCACCAGAAAATCTATGCAAGAGAAATTTCTACTGCTGCTGATGAAAAATCCTAGAGTGCGTTTGGAGGTTTTTTTCTGCACTTTACCAGTAGCCCTAATAAATTCATAAAACAATAAAAATCAAATAAAGATTTAGGGCAAATGTTTTTACTCACTGCTCATCTGATTCAGTTTCCCAGGAAACTAAATACCGATACTCCTTAGTTTTTCCCTGACTTTCCAGACATAATTATGAGTAAACATCAAATTTAATGTTTACAAAACAATCAAATATATATACATTCTTTTGCATTTTGTACATAAATATTGATAGCAATAATGTAGGCCTACAAACATTAAAAAAGTGGGCCTAAGAGTATGTCTATTTTTAATCATATACTAATTCCGCCATGCCCAAACATATCTTATTATGAAATCGTGTAATGGAACCCAAATTCCAATCAAAAATAAAAACAAATTTGTTATCAAATACACTAGGCCTATACATTGTATTATAGGAATTTAATAGATGGTTCATTTTAATAAATAAATAGATTAACACGGGTAATGGATAAGAAATATTTGGCAATACCGGATTTACCAGAGAGCCAGTGGATAAAGAAATTAATTAAAATTAAAACAAATAAAATGAGAAAATGAAAGCAAGGACATTTGGCGAAGTATTGTTTTAGAATTCGAAGGAGTCCTAAATGTTATCCTGGCCCCAGGACTGATTAATGTAAATTCGACCCATAGTTATTTTATCTACTTTTGCCAGCATTCAACCTGTTCAATGTGATTTATGCCTATTTTTAATAAAATTCCGAAATCTGACGTATCAACGTTGTATCGTGCACAACTTATGATTCGAGACTATTTCATTTGACACGGTTGTATGGATTTCAGAAGATCGGTCCTATAATAGATATCGATTAGAGAATTACAGCAAGAGGCTTTGAGGATGCCGTAATCCTCTTGACCATCAACCAATCAGAGAGACATATTTCAGAAATATATTCGTAGGATTGAAACTCTTTCAACTCTGAAATATATATTTCAAGTAATCTCGTTAAACACTTTAGCTTGCAATAAAGCCACGAAGGGGCGGTAATGTTAATATACGATTTCAGTCAAATATTGGTGCAAATATACGATTTCGGTCAACTATTTGGCTATCCCTTGCCCAAAATTATGAAATGTTTATTAGTAACAACAACTCTTAGGAGGGTTTTCGAGTAATTTTAGCGAAATAATGAGGTTAAATAAAAGAAAACCCACTTACAATTTTGGACGCTTAATTGTGGTGTTCTAGGGGAATTAAAATATCACAATTAACATGTTTAATTCAAAATCGTTGTCCTACAAGCACATGTTCAGATTGTGTGAACATTACAAATACAAACAATAAGGTTGAAAAATATAAAAAAAATATTTAAAAATGATTTTAAAAGATCGTCTATTTTGTAGCTTTATGACACTGAATAGGCCAAATATCTGCCTCTGACGAAAAAAGAATGTTTTCCATGCTGACAAGTACCGTACGTCATTTCAAAAAGAAAGAAAAAAGGCGGATATTACTTTTTAAAAACTCAACGCATTACTATTAATACGCCTATAATTAATGAATGAAAAAGTATAGAAGGCGTTGCATCCGGTTCTGATGAGGGTGAGGGGCACAAGCCGTTTTCGGCAGTTTTCCTATGGGATTTTCTAATATTTCAGATCAATGGGGGGGGGGGGGGCTTCCGTGCCCCTAACGCTACGGTTACTGCATTAACACGTTTATGGATGTATTGTGATGATCATAAGTAGGCCTATCATAACATGCCTCAACGATATCAATATGTAAAAAGGTGTTGCAAATTCATAACACAGCGTGTTATAATGTAACGAATGCTATGCCAAAACTTAAAAAATTAACAAAAATATCAGTATCAATAAAATCAGAACCAGAATAAATACAAAGGCCTACAAATAATACTTTTAAACTTTCTAAATCAATATAGGAATCTCGAAATCAATTAATCAATCAGTTATCAATCAATCAATAAATAAATAAATAAATAAATAAATAAATAAATAAATAAATAAATAAATAAATAAATAAATAAATAAATAAATAGGCCTAAATAGATAAATCTATAAATAAATAAATAAATAAGATCTGAATGTGCCATTTATATTATTATTACAATTTTAATATTATTAATATTAGTATTAATACGACGTATTATTAACTTTAAAAAGGTGCCTATTGATTATATAATAATTCAAGTACAGTTGAATCATGGTAGGTATTATGATACCTACCATGGTTGAATACTAAGAAGACATTAAAAGATGTTCATCATTACGTGCACTCACTAAATTTAGAACTCTTAGAAATATGGCAACTCCGTATCAAATTAAGCAACCTATGATTGTAGCAAAATATATATTTTCCCGGTACATACTATTTATTGCACGTGTAATACTATTTGACGTCACGAAAAGTATTGTACATACAATATTGTACGTACAATACGGAGTCTGAAGCGCGCTTAACTCAAAAGATGTCAGTTGGTGCATTATAACAAATGATAGGGCATGGATAGGGCAAGTTACTATGCGTCTGGAGTGTATTGTGAATTATACTCCTCACCAATAACATCAGAACATTCATAGGGCATACAATTTGTATTTTCTTGGAATTGGGCCAAGCCAAAAGCATGCACAGAACAAGATTCAAATAACGCGCCGAATTGTTGTAATTGGTTGAGGGACAGCTGGGATCACTGAGTTAATACACTAAGAATAAATATGCCAATTAGAAACACTGTCTGCATTTTATGAACTGAATTATATTTTTCATTTTTATAAAAATGTTTTTGGTGAGGAGTATAATTAATTTACTATTCATCCATTCACTATCCAAAATCATAATACCTACAAATCTGTATAATGAGACCTTCCAAAATAGTGGTACCCAACTTCTACCGGATTATTTTTAAAGTGTTGAGAAAAACCTTCCAATTTCAATAGAATTTCTTTTAAACTCTCACTCAATGCTTTGGAAACACAAAAATCCCGTTAGGTCTCAGCGAATGTTAACACTTTTCTTTCATGACTTTCTTTGAAAGTGGATATTTTTTCAAATAAGTAACAAAAACTGGGTGTCTAAGGGGTGGTGCAATAATTATGTGTACCCCCAGGGTGGTGAATTCTCAAAATGGTCTGCCAAAATCGCTTGCCCCCCCTCTGGCCGTGCCAAAAATCTTTCCCCCTTTTGACGTGCCAAAAACCTTTCCCCCCTTATGTTGTGCCAATAAATCTTTGCCCCCCCTTACACATGCAAGATTTTTGGGAATCTGAATTTAAAACCTTAATTTGTCTTATCATATAATGCGAGCGCAGCGAGCAGGAAATTTTGCATGTTTGAACGTGTTCCTAACCTTTTCCTACACCTTTTTAGGGCATAATATAGAAACGGTGCCCAAAATATCTGTGCCAAAAATCGCTTGCCCCCCTTTTGAAACGGCCAAAAAAGCTTGCCCCCCCCCTTTCGCCCCCCCCCCCTTTTGGCCTGCCAAAAAATCTTTGCCCCCCCCCCCTCTATAATTCACCACCCCGGGGGTACACATAATTATTGCACCACCCTAAGTTAGTTGGACAGACAATAAACCAAGGCCATAGGTTAAGCTCAGCACTCGAGAATCTCACAAATGTGTCGTGGCACATGGCAGTAGCACTCGAGCATCACTCGGGGAAAGAAAAATTTTAGGGCAACTTATTGGAATCCTTGAGAGCATTCACACGGCAGATTTCCCCAAGTTTTGTCTGAGAACCGCTTTGCTCAAGCAAAAAGCCCTCCCTGTGGACTTGCCTAAAGACAAATATTTATTACTGCTAATATTCCTGTCTGTTTATACCCGGGGGGGGCACTTAACACAAATGACCATACGGGTATGTTCCCCCGGAAAGCTGATCCCCCTTTTTGGATTTCGCAGCTCCGAAAGATCCCCAATTAACCAAAATAGAGCTCCGAAAGACCCTTGATTTTGATAATTTCAGCTCTAAAAGACCCCAAAATTGCACATTCCTCGTATTTCTGGTTTTTTCAGGCGATTTTCAATCAGAAAGCCAAGAAAGACCCTTGATTTAGACTGTTCGCAGCTCCAAAAGTCCCAATTTTTACTTGTTCGCAGCTCCGAAAGACCCCCTTTACGCCGTCAGCTCCCAAAGACCCACCACCTCAAAATTCCGGGGAACATACCCACCAAATATTTTTGATGTGCACCCCCCGGGGGGGGGGGGCTTATACCTTATGATATTAATTGTTGCCCATTCATTTATTTAGTCATAGACCCTCGACCTCCTTCTTTTCTAGGGTCTATGATTTATTATTCATCAACAATTTATATGCAGAATAACCTCAGTACCACTACAAAACCATTTGACCCATCATCAGTGGCCGCGGCACAGGGATTTTTTTTTGTAGGGGGTTGGGGGATTGGGGGTAAAAGTGAATTTTAGGAGGGGGGTAATCAACCAATTTTGCACCATGACACCTCATGACCCACCATCCCATGACTTTTACCATTACACCTATTGACTCTCCATGACACCCCGTGACCCACCATGACACTCCTTGACCTATCCGACACCATTTGTTCCACCAAGTCACCCATTGATCCACCCTGATATCCCTTGACCCACACAGACACCTCATGACCCATCCTGACACCCCTTAACCCACTACGACAATCGACACCCTAGCACCCCATTGACCCACTCTGACACCCATTGACCCGTCATGACACCCCTTGACCCATCATGACACCCCTTGACCCACCATGTCAGTATGTCACCCCTTGATTCTCCTACCCCCCCCCCCCTTGGACAGTGGACTTCGGGTATATATATAAATGCGCTTTTATAAATGCGCACGTGACATCTACAAGTCGCCATACCGTGTCCAACGATGTAAGGTACCCGGATGTACACAAATTCCACACGCAAAAGTATAGGCGAAAATGACAGGTTACAAGGAAAATTGTTTTTGCAAAATAGTGGCATTGATTGCAAAGGGCAAAATAATTTGAGCGAAACGTACACTCTTTATTTAGATTTTCCATTACGGACAAAAAAAATTAATGACGGAAAAGCTAGATATAGCTGATTTAAAAACTTGTATTTCAGTATTTCCGTGCTAAATGGGCGTGGCAATTGGCCATATTGATGACGAAATGTGATTCTTACTGGCATTAAAGTCAGAACTGAGTAGCTGCCGATGATGTTATTTGATAATTTTTGCACGTGATGATAGGGAACTTAGGGGGCTGTCATTTTCTTCGGGAGGAATGGGTCATGGATTTATTTATTTGGGAGTCAAGATATAAGTATTTCCACTCCCCCACCCCCCACCCCCGTAGTGCCGCCACTGAACAAAACCCTGACCCTAATTTTAACTCTAATTTTAACGTAAATTGACGAAACTATAACTTTAGCCCTTTTCGGAAAAATGACCCTCTCGAACTTAATAGGCTAGATGTCCCCGCCCGACCTCCTCAACCCCAACTTACTCATTCGCTCGCTCACATTCAATTAAGTATCAAAATGGACAAAAAAACAAATTCAAAATGTGTTTTAAGCACCTTTTTGTGTCCCCCATGCTAAATCGGTAAACTGTACACCCTTTGAAGTACAATTTAGAGTATAAATACGTAGATGACTGTACATGATCTAATCATCCCGGCTGGAAGATGTTGAGGAAGACTCCTATACATCACGCTCATACGTTATATGACAATTTGACGTACAATCACGTATGTTATGCATGGTTTATCTTCTAGTATGGTCGTCATACACATTATTGTCATGGTATTATATATTGTAATTGTATACGTCTATTTTGTTCAGTTTGGTTCAAATGGCTTATACAGTTTTACTTTACACGGAAGGGGAAACTTAGCAAAAAACAGTTAATTTATGAGTGGGGGGAGGGTGGGTTTTGCCTAGCCGAAAGGGGGAACAAATAATATTTATAAAATTATAAGTAAGGCTAAGAAAAATAGAAACTCTGTTCTACGGGCGGACGGACCTTTCAAGTAGGGTCGGTCGGTCGGTTTTTTGTTGTTGAAATAACCCAAAAAATCACCAAAATCTGTAAATAATTTGCAATTTAAGAAAATAAAAAAACATTTATTTGTACCGAAAAAAAATTATTTCGCAATTTGTTCAAAATCTGGGTCGGTCGGACCAGTAGACAGGGTTTTCTTTTTTCGTCGCCTAAGTACATAAGTAATAATAAATAAATAAATAAATAAATAAATAAATAAATAAATAAATAAATAAATAAATAAATAAATAAATAAATAAAAATAATAAAAATTAGTTATGTTTGTACATGGGGGGGTGCTGTGCAATAATCATGATCCTTCGATATCCATGATTTATCCTGGCAAATTTATAGCATCGAACCTCCAGCCAATGTTCCTTGCCAGTGCTAGCCACGAAACAAGGTCACAACTGTAGCCACTCCCTCAATGGTCGTCATTTCAGTGATTGACAGTGATGTAATGCAAATATGGCGCTGGCCATCTGGTCACGTGCGCATTTATAAAAGCGCATTTATATATACAACCGAAGTCTACTGTTGGAGTACTTGAGAATTGTTACTATTTACCGAGACTATTTATAGACACCCACCATGACACCCCATGAACAACCAAATTATGCTGTGACCACCGAGACGTTTGTAAAGAAACATCGGTGTGAAGAACATTCATTATTTATTTGTAAGCTTTTCCTCGTTAAAATGTATTTTCTTTTTATCATAAACAACCATTGCAAAACCGTCTTCAAAATTCTACTAATAAATAAATTGCTATAATCAAACCTATATAATTTGTATCGGTTAAGGGATCTGGAATGAGCGTTTTGAGCGTTTCGACACTTATTTTTTATGGGACATGAGAGCACCTCAGACGTATCGAATTGCATTCTGAATACGAAGCATGTCTTTCTGATATCAAATAATTTTCATTTTTGAAAATCACGATATAATACAAATTTTATGACAAATTATAAAAATTTGATATTTTTCAAATTTTTGATATATAACAGTCCTCGAAGTAAATTTTATAAATCTAACGATATATTCTTAAAGTGTATTTAGCTGGGAGGAAAAGCCGACGATCAATTGAAAATTTTGACCTTTCATATTGAAGATATGGATTTTTTTCCCAAAAAGACCTAATTTTTTTTTTTTTTTTTTTTGAAAAAAAATCTATATCTTCAATACTAAAGTTTAAAATTTTTAATTTATTGTCTTATTTTCATCCCACCTACATACACGTTAAGTATAAATCATCAGATTTATAAAGTTTACTTCGAGTACTGTTAAATATCAAAAATATCAATTTTAATGATTTGCCATAAAATGTGTATTACATTGCGAATTTCAAAAATCAAAATTATTTGATATCAGAAGGACATTCTTCGTATTCAGAATGCAATTCGATATGTCTGATGTGCTCTAATGTCCCACAATAAATACTGTCCAAACGTTCATACCCCACCCCTTAATTACATTAATGCAAACATTTAAGGGGGCATATTTATATGCGACGATGACTTCAGCTTAGGGACTGTGCAATAATTATGAGACCCCGGGGAGTAGAATTTCCGAACGGCCCGCCAAAAATCGCTTGCCCCCCCCCCCCCCCTTTGCAACACATGCCAAATTGTTGGGATCCCAATTTGCAAACCTTAAATGGTCTAGATAATGTTGCGAGCGCAGCAAGCAGGAAAATTTGCATATTAAAGCATTCCGCACTGTTTTCCTAAGCCTTTTTAGAGCGTTTTATTTGAAATGCGCCCCACCAATGTGTGCCAAAATCACTTGCCCCCCCCTCGGCTGGCCAAAATTGCTCCCCCCTTCGGCTCGTCAAAAATGTCTCCCCCAATTTTATCCTCCCCAGGGCTCATAATTATTGCACAGCCCCTTACATATATATATAGCATCACTGACTTTGCTTCTTTATATTTTCTTGCAATTTTTTAAAACTATATGGGCCAGCATGACTTTTATAGGCCATAGCTAGCCTGACTCCTAATGCATTTTGTATAGGTCTGAACTCTGGACCCAAGATTTTACATGGACTCAAGCCTTTGTCCCTTACGGATCAACCTAGGTAAACAAACAAACAACAACAAAATTTCCCAGTTTTCTCGTTGTACTCAGTCATCGGGCAACACAGTATATTGGCTTCACCGTAATTTGCATACAACTGAAGTTATTAACCAATTATCCAGTTTTGGGAAGAAGCTGGAAGAGAAGGAATCGAAGTAGGAACCTTAGGCCTATACCAGCTATTAATAATAGCACAACTGGGGTTCGATCCCGAGACCTCAACAGAGTCACGGAAATGAGTGAAGTAGTAACTCGACAACGGTGTTCATCGCCCAAGTGACATTGAAATGTATTTTAAAATCAAACAGCATGACAGGTTCCTCTAAAAGATTCTGTATATTCGATCTTTTGGTTTGTTCCTTAAACATACATGATGATGATGATGATGATAAATGGAATTGGACGAAATGGGCATTGGACCAATGGGAGTTGGACGAAATGGGAATTGGACCAAATGGGGCAAAAGGAATTGGACCAAATGAGATCGGACTAAACAGAATTGACCAACTTGAAGTAGGCCTAGTATTGGACTAAGTTCCTATTGGACCATATGGGATTGGATCAAGTGGTATTGGACCAAGTATAATATTGGACCAAATGGGATTTATGGTTGAAAAAATAAGAAAGTATAATTTGATAATGGCGGTCATTTTGTTGCTGCTACTCTAGGGAGTGTTCATAAATACTTTGGTGGAGGGGGGGGGGGTTGGAAACGTTGGAACCTCGGACGTCAAAAAATTTGATCCCCCTAAAAAGGGTGGATTTTTTTATCCCCTTTTATCGTCTAAAATTTTTAGACCCCCTTCATGTCCTAAAAAGAAACTAAAAATATACATCATTAACAGTGGCATAGATTTCTTTTGACATTGGGGTTGGAGAAAAGTCCAGTGAATCCAGCACTTTTTTGCCTACAAAATAAGTTTATGGCACAAATGTGCGCAAAGCGCGCAAAATAATTTGCCATATTGAAGCTAAACTGGTGAAATATAGTACTAGGGCCTATAAATGGAATTAATTTGCGAAATGGGCACTTTTTATTTTAAACTGACCAAATATGGGGTTAATTTTGGTTAGAAACCCATATACCGGCGTCAGCATTGGGGATGATTGTATGGACCATCCCCTATCAAAATATGGGGAGGGGTTATCCCCGGGATCTACCCTATGGTCATTAACTCATTAGCTGAAAATTACCGTTTGGAGTTATTACTCATTGGAGTCATAGTATTAGTGTTACACCCAAATTGTAAAGTGCGCACATTTTGTTGATTTGTAGCTTGAGATTACAAAATCGAATACTTAACATTCATGCGCGCGGACCGCACAAAAATTTTAGAATGTACATGCCTTCTCGTACATTTTCCCGCAGAATTTTACCCTCAAATTTTTTGATCCCCCCTATTAAGGACTGAAGTTTTTTTGGTCCCCCTTTTTAGGACCCAAAATTTTTTTTTGAAAGTTATGATAAAACTGGAGAATGGTGGCCATGGACACCATCTTGGATTTTCGAGAGAGCACCACTGATCTCTATTATACACTGGATAGGCAATCGCGCGCTGAGGGTGAAGCCACTGGAAGTTACACGGCGGCCATCTTGCTCTACCCAAAGGGCCGATCAGTGGATAGCGCTATACTAGTAGACACAGTATAGAAATCCACTTGAGTCTCCCATATTATAAACTCCCTGAATAAATTTGCACAAGGCTTATTACCCATTTCATAAATTGGTAAAATAGTCTATTTTTGCAGTCGTTTACAAATTTATACAATAAAGTTTCGTCCAAAATTATACCGTAAATTAATGATGAAATCAAGACATAATTGTGGCTTCTTAAATTTAACAAATCAGTGTTAATCAATTTCTTTTTCTTTATAAACGATATTTCGTGATCCACAACATCATCCCCCACTTTTCTCAAAAAAAAGTTGTGATTTTTATATCACTGGAAACCTCTGGCTACATAGGCCTAATTTCTTGCAGATTAATTCGTTTAGCAAAGATATCATGAAATTTGAATTTCGTTCTGGTATACCAGCACGAAATTACAACACATTGTCTATGGAGCAGTGTAATACACATCTCATAATCATGCATAACTCGCAAACGCAAAATCGGAATCAACTGAACCGGGGGTACTCAAGTTTGGTTTTGGTAGGGACGTGCCGCTGAGATTTTGGAATCAGACCCATAAATATACCAATTTTTCAAGAAATTTGGACCCATTGATACACCAAAAGTTAAAATTTTCGGCCGAATTTACCCAAAATTGTCTCAAGTTTTTACAAATTTTCCCAAAATTTTGGGAACATTTTGGCTAGATTAAGGAAAAATTGGGCTGTTTCCCGAAAAAATTGAGAAAATTTTGAAAAGAGGACCCATTCATATACCAAAATAGGCTTTGAAAAAGGGGCCATTGATATAGGCCTACCAGAAGGCTGAAAATGCTACCCATGTTTGCAGCACGTCCCCGTATGGTCATTTGAACTGAGTAGGCCTACCCCCCCGCAACTGAAATTTTGGGAATAAGCTTTTTTCGTGATTATCTACTGAAAAATGTTATAAAAAGATGATGCTAGGATCACGAAATACTCCTTTAAATTGGTAGCCTATTTAAAACTAAGTCACTAGCATGTAAATAAAAAGCCCGATAAATGTTTAATTAAATATAAACAAATAATTAGTGTAATAAATACAGGGTGTCCCCCAAAAAAGAGGCCCCTCATTGCGCCATCTTTTTCTCCTATTTCTGAAAAGTTGATTAAATATATTTTATAAAAATCCCACGGGGGGGGGGGGTAATTTGAAATGGATACATATGTAGGACCGAGACTTTCACGCTTAGGGGTGGTGCAATAATTAAAATCGCTTGCCCCCCCCACCTTTCGGCGTGCCAAAAAACCTTTGCCCCCCTTTTGATATGCCACAAAATCTTTGCTCCCCCTTACACATGAAAGATTTTGGGGAAACCAAAAAATCTTAGGGAAACCTTGAAACCTTAAAGTGTCTTATCATATGAACGGGGGCACTCTGCGACAGCTCCCCAGGCTGACTGGGAAGGAAAAAATGGAAAATTATGCTAAATCAGCCAGGAAAATCTACCCAGACTGGGAAAATTTACCTCAAACCGGCATTTGTCCCCCCTGACAAGTAACCCAGATACACCACTGTAATCATACATTTCTATAGAAGTTATTGTTCCTGGGACTCTCTATTATTGGAGACTGAGATTTCTTACACCGGCTAATTGTCATGATGTAGATCCATCCGAGTCCTTTTACAAGACCCTTTGTAAGAACCGGTTATCATCGAGATTAAGGGGGTACTACACCCATTGATTTTTTTTTGCATTTTGTGAAGAAATTACAAAAAAAATTGGACAAAGTGGTATGCAAAATGAAGGGGCAAATCTTCTCGTTTTATTGGTGGCATCGGTATCAATGTAGCTTACATGCTTTTGAAGATAGAAGCCAAAAGGAGGTACATCACTGATGATTTAAATTCACTTCATTTTGGAAAGCTTACTATCAACGGACTTCGTTAAAATTTTGGATATGTGTTGCTAACACATTAGGGAAATAATGTTGATATGTAAAATGGGAATAAGTGGTCCCTGATTTCTTTTATGACTTCATGAACTTGGTGCTCCACAACTATCAAAAAACGAACCGGTTAAAATGCTTCTATTTTCAATGTCGAGCTATATTTTGTATTTTGAACTTGCAACACTATGTCACTGAAACTTAATTAAGCCATAGGTAACAGGTTACCACAACCACACTACAGCAATGTTGAAAAAGATTGTATTTTTGTCACCTATACCACCATATTAGGTAGTTTTCCGTAAGCTTCATTTTTGTGATTTTGGTAACTATTTTATATTTATTTGCCCAATCCAACTCAACTAGGCAATCTAAATTGTACTCACCATTTACATCCCAAGGTATTTTAGTATATCCACCTCACACATTTCCATTATATATCCAGTAACATCTCTTTTCCTAACAACATATTAGGCCGTGTAAAATTAATATTTTGGTTCTCGTCCCCCCCCTCCCTCCTCAATTTCTGGGATTTGTCAGATTTTTTTTTTTTTTTAAGATTTTTCAATTTTTTAGACTTTGGAATGATTTATGAAATCTTCATACATATAAATAAGTTTATTAGAGAACAAGCATCACTTCCAAGTCTTTTTGTGGTACTCTAGGGGGTTATCCCTCAAAATATAAAAAAAAAAAAAAAAAAAAAGGGCCTCATCGTTTCCTCGAGCACTGTTGGAGAAGACCGAAAACTACTGACAATGCTAATTTTACATTGAAAAAAACACACAAAAAAAAACACCTCCCTCCCTCATCAATTCATGAAAATCCTCTGGACGAGAACCAAAACATTAATTTTATACGGCCTTATAGAAGATACATAGGCTACATGGTGTACCGGTATATTAAATTGTCTATGTGGAAGAGATTATTTAGGCCTATTTAATTTATTCAGTGTTATAATCAGTGAGTATATTTCTATAGATAGTATAACAAAGGATTTAATGTATTCTATTCATGTATTCTACTTGGACACTACTACTACTACTACTACTATATAATGATCCAAATAAACAAATAAATAAATAAATGTTAAGGGAAACAAATAACACTAACCAAATATTCAACAAAACATTTAATAATGTGATTTGTTCCAAATCAAGCAAACATTGCCATAGCAGTCACGTCCAATCCCCCTGCGAAGAGATGACACCGTCAAAAAAATTGTTACTGCGCCCTCATTCTTAAATCGTCTGCTGCGCTGCGTTTTAATTTTGCAGATTCACGAAAACTCGCGATGATGACAACAACAAGCATTCTATTTTGATTTTTTTCGGGAACAAGCCGCTGCCGCAGCTGAGCCAAGGCTGCAGCTAAATTTCAATTTCAACCGGCCTAGCACCCTAGGCCTACAAATTTAATTATGGTAACGACGTTTGTTCAGTCTTCAGTAGTGTTACTCCTTTTACAGTCTGGTAGACTAAATTAGAAACTTGTAATATGTTTAAGTTTGGTGTACAGGTAGGGTAAAAAATAAAGGCATGCATGTAGGGTAAGAAAATAAAGTATCTAACTTCAAAATCAAACATTTTGAAGTAGGCCTAATCCTGCTCAATTGCATGCTTTAAAAATATATATAAAAACCAACTTAGACCTAAACTAGGGCTAGCCTAGCACAACTCGTCATACTCATGCATGCATGTGCTCTCAGTCACTTTTTTTGTAAAGTATGACATGATGATGACTCGTGGTACTGCTAGGCTAGGCCGGCATGTTTCTACATTATTGATTTCATTTCAATAATTTTCTATTCCCTGTTGAGTTTTGAGCGTGCAGTACATGAGTATATTGCTGATGGCTGAGCGCATGCAATAAGCCCAATCGGCATTAGAAGTTTGCAATGCATTGTGGGACAGTTTTTGCAGTTTTAGGACACTTTGTCCTTTGACCTATCGGGAAAATTGCTGTAATTATTAATAATTTATTTATTATTGTCATAATATTATCATTAAAAATATTTAAATAATTAATTCATTTAATAATAATGTTTTTTAAGTTTGTTTTTATTCTAGTAACAAGTTTTAAATTATATTTTGTACGCACAAAACCCGAATTTTCCAGATAGGTCAAAGGGCAAAGTGTCCTAAAAAACCCGGAAGTTACAATAACGATTTGGCTTATTGAGTAGGCCTAGGGCTAGGCTCCTTTGTCTGATCCATTACAAGTTAGCCTTTTCATACCAAGCAATCGCAAGGAGCGTAACGTTTTGTGATGTAACTTCCGTCGATTTATACCAGAAAAGCTATCAGACAAACACAGGTAGCATTTTAATTTTAGTTGTGTGGCTAGTGACAAATTCAAAGTTGCCCTCTTGAGTCACTGCTTGCACACGTCATGCTGGGGACTATCAGATATCAATCGCTTTTCAGATAAGTGATGTAAGTTACAACAACAAAAAAACGCTGTGCTATGGTATGTTCCTTGTGATTGCTATAAAGGAAGGCCCGCCCCAGGTTCCGGTTATAATTGGTGAACAAAAAATTACGCATTTGTGCGCAGTACTTACGCTAAAGTTTGTTTCGCTTAAATTGGCGAAAAAAGATCTTAAATCTTAATAATAACATTGTGGATTGATATAGAACGGCGTGCACGCAGTTGGGCACAGCCACAGGCTCAGCACTTTACTCAAGTTGCGCATCGCGTAATGTGTGACTGGCGCCACTAATAATATATGAATTTACACAAGTACCCTATGAGAGTAATGAGACGCGCGCAGCAACAAAAACCACATACTTTTCACCAATTATAATAAGCCAAACAACGTCAACAAACTGAAGTTGCGCATTGCAATATGTCATAAGTGACTGGCGCGCGCTTAAAATGTGAATTTACGCAAGTTGGGACTTTCTTTACGCTCGCAGTAACAAAAACACACGAGAATAATTCTGCGTATAAATAGTCACACTATATTACGCATTCATTGTTTCGCTCATTGGACGCAGTCATTGCATCGCGACATAAGCGTGTCTCATATCGCGCACAAGCACCGATTAGTTTCTGGTGCATTTCGACAAAACACGAGTACCCCCAATTTTTGCCGCATGCTTGTATCAACAAGATGGCGGTCGAGTCCTGGTCAGCTGGTTTTAATTCTAAATATCTATGCTCATGATGCTTGGGCTTAGCTAGCCCCTAGGCCTAGTCCATTGGCCTTCCTCTCGAGAGTGACATCAGTGCGCGTTGTATTAAATCGAGCGCATACATGAGCGATACGGCGGTATAAATCTGTAGAGTGTAGACTGTACACGGGTGAAGTAATTCTTGAGGAAGCCAAAATGGAATATAATAGGTCAAGGTAGGTTTAGGCTAAGCCTAAATGTCTAGACCTTGTACTAAGTTAAAGCTGGGCCTAATTTGGCCAAGGCCTAGGCTAGCCTAATGCCTGGTACTACTACTAGTGCTCGAATGCCTGCATGCCTGGTTGATACTTGATAATATGAAGTTAAAATGCTATAAAAAGTTATACTTGCTATAAAATAAATGTGTAATTTGATTTCTACATGACAATCATTAATCAATGATGATAGTAAAATGATGTTGTTTTTCTGTTTGTATCTTTTTACAGGGAGAAATCATTGAGTTCCTGGGAAAACTTGCAGCCGAAAGTCTTACTCCCTACAAAACAAAGATAGTGTTTTCGAAAGATGAAATCAAGAAAGTGTGCGATGATCCTGATGCTGGTGAAGAACTCCTGGCTCAAGCTTGTGGTATGGGTATTCTGTACAAAAAAGGTTCAGATCTACAATTTTTCCACAAATCTGGCCAGGAATACTGTGCAGGAGTTTATCTTGCAAACCATGAGGATAAACTACCTGCATATCTTGCCAAGATCAAGTCAGTCCAACATGCCTTGAATCTTGGTATGGTCCTGAAATTTGCAACAAGCAACAAACATGCTGCAAAATTAGTAGTGGAAAAATTGGTAGACATATTCAAAAAACAGCAAAGAGCCAAAATGTCAAGAGTACTACGAGGAAAAAGAGGTATATGACAACGAAGGTAAAGTCAAAGTGAAGCATCCAGTTCTGAATTACCAGGAATCCCGCCAAGTGCAAGAATTAATTGAACTAATTTTGGAATGCAATTTTGAGGGTCAAATAGAGGATGAAATGCGTGACAGTCTGAAACCTGTCTTTTCAGATGGACAAGTCCTGTTCACAGGACTCACGCAAAAACTTGTCTCTTCGGTATCGTATTACATGAGGTATTGTGGGGAGGATGTAAAACAAATACATCTCCACCCAATTCCCCATGTAAAAGAGAAAATGGACGAGATCGAGAAAGGAGCGATGAGGCAAGTTTTTGCTGACACTGTGAAAGCCATGGAGAAACGTGATATCAGTGATTTGAAAAGGCAGTGTGACAGATATGTCACGGCAAATGAAGGCACGGTAAGCGAGGATATTAGCAGGTACCATGAATATGCCTTTGAATACAATATGAGTGAATATGCGGTAAAGCTAGCGGCATACATCTCATGCCTAGAAACAACCGCAGGCCAACCCTCATCAAATGAAATAGATTTCACTCCTATAATTAACAGCCTTGGGTTCTGCACAAACCTAAGAAGACTGAACTGCCAAGGTTATTTTGGCCTCGCGAATAATTTGAAGTATTTGTTACAACAAATAATAAATGATTCAATCAATCCCCGCACCAGTGCAGTAATCTCAGAACTGGATGCATCAGACTTGACTGACCGGCGTGTCTGTAGTAATGCCTCCGATGTAACACGTGTCATGAAATCAATCTCTAAGATGATAAATCTTCACAAGCTTGACATCAGCGTGAATGAGTTTGAACCAGGAGTGACTTCATCAGTATTAGCAAATAGCCTCACTCAATGCACGCAATTACAAGAATTCAATATGAGTTCCATGTACGGTGTTACATCCTCAGACATGGCCCTACCCCCACCCCTAGCATCCTCAGACATGAATACGATATTCACAGGCTTTGCATTTCTTGTTTCATTACGTAAGCTTTATATATCAGGCAACCCATTACCAAACGTAGACAGCGTGAAATGTCTACGTAAATGTCAAGCATTGGAACAGATAGTCTTGATTCGCATGGAAGGCGAGGAGGATGAGATGGCTGCATTCATTACTACAGCTGGTGAATTACCTCAACTCACAACACTGGATCTCTGGGGGAATCCTGTAATTAATGGCAGCAAGTGTTTCCAGGCGATTATTAGCATTTTTCCTCAACTCAGGATTTTGAATCTAGGGTACATCGAGTTTACAAAGGAACAACTGGAGACTCTGATATCAACATCAAGAAATACATCCATGCAGGAATTAAAGTGAGTAAAAACATAACGTTTAAGCTTACTCAAAATAATGACATAAAAGTCGTCTCAATAAACCTCTTTTTTAGCATTCTTAGCAATGTTCTACATGAAGGTAAGTTATGTAGTGGTTAGTAGACAGTATGAATGAAAGGATAGAGGTTGTTTTTGTTGTTTGGATGTTTATTTTGTTGTTTATTTGTTTGTTTTTGTCTTTACGTCTGTTCGTGATTTTTTTTTTCGCGGCGCATTAGCATTGACCGGTGTGCGCGTTTTTCATGAAATAAAATATTTTGCGAAATAATTGTTCTGAATAAACCTCTTTTTTAACAATTTTCGAAATATTTTACATCAAGGAAATTTATGTAACTCTTTTCTAGAGAGTCAGTCTGAATGAAAGGATAGGGGTTTGTTTTTGTTGTTTGGAGGTTTATTTTGTTGTTTATTTGTTCGTTTTTGTCTTTTATAGCTTTTTATGTCAGTTCTTTTTCTTTTTTTTCTGTGGCGCACAATGTATAGCGGCGTTGACAGGCCCCGTGGCGGCGGCGCAAGGCGTTTGTGAAATACAGGGTCTCATGAAATAAAATATTTTGCAAATTTATTGGTCTGAATAAACCTCTTTTTAAACAATTTTGGAAATGTTTTACATCAATGAAATTTATGTAACTCTTTTGTAGAGTGTCTGAATGAAAGTATAGGGGTTTGTTTTTGTTGTTTAGGTGTTTATTTTGTTGTTTATTTGTTTGTTTTTGTCTTTACGTCTGTCCGTGTTTTTTTTTTTTTTGTTTTTTTAACATTGCTCGGCGCATGCCTGTTTCATGAAATAAAAAATTCTTGCGAAATAATTGGTCTGAATAAACCTTTTTTACCAATTTTAGGAATGTTTTACATGAAGATCATTTATGTAATTATTTTCTAGAGAGTCTGAATGAAAGAATAAGGGATTGTTTTTGTTGTTTGGATGTTTATTTTGTTGTTTATTTGTTTGTTTTTGTCATGTTTGTTTGTCACTTTTTTGTGGGTTTTCGTACGTGTTTTTTTTTCATGAGATTAAAATTTTGTGAAATAGTTGGTCCAAATTAATTCCATTTTTTAGCAATCTTTTTGATATTTTACAATAACATAAATTATATAACAAGTTTGCAGAATGTCTAAATTAATTAATAAAATTTAATTTTAATTGTTTGAATATTTTATTTGTTGTTTTATTTGTTTGGTTTTGCCTCTGTTTGTTGGTTTGTTTATTCCTTTGTTTTTGTCTTTCATGTCATGATGTTGGATTTTTCATAGGCCTAGCTAGGCCTGGCTAGGCCTGTAGGCCATCATGGTTTTTACGGTCCTCTAAAAATTTCACTCAGGTTATCAGAATTTTAAACTTCAATAAATCAATATTTTGTAAAATATTCAGCCGAGTATTTGACAACATAATCAGTTTTTATCATCGTTTATTTATTTTCCTGTCCATTTATATATTTTGGCCTTTCTGTGTTGTTGTTGTTTCACATTTTTATTTCACATGCCATGTTTACAACTATAAAATAATACTAGGCCTACTCGCTACTGTATCTTATGTCAAGTTGAGAGTGCCTTCAGTGCATTTACGCAATTGCATCCACAGCGTGCGGACAAACCACACTTTTACTCAATGTATACGCTCCGCGGGAATAGGTTAGCGCATGATTCGAACCTGCCACTGTGAAATAGACACACACATGGTGTTACTATACTATCAGCTTGAGATGACACGCATCGGCGCCTGTACTGTGTCTCTTCTCAAGGTTGCTGACTTGTTGATGCTGTTGTTGTTGGTTTTGTTGTTGTTGGGCATTTTTGTTTTTTATGTTTACGTCCATAAAATAATAGACCTACTGTGTCTTGTCTTGTCGCAAGTTGGGAGGGCTGTCAGTGCATTTATGCAGTTGCGTCACCAGCGTGTGGACAACTTGCCTTTTATGTGTGTGTGTGTGGGGGGGGGGGGTGTACAGTGTATACAGTTAGCGTGTGAGTCGAACCTGCCACTGCAACATACACACATCATGGTGTTACTCTCGGCTTGCTTTGAGATGCATCGGCGCCTGTACTGTCAAGTTGAGAGCTAACACCATGTGCATATTTTGCAGCGGTAGTTTTGACTCGCTCGCGCTAACCTTATCCAGCAGGGGCGTATTACACACACGTTGAAGGGTGTTTTGTTTGCCCGCTGGTGACGTAACTGCATAAACGCACACACAGCACTCTCAAGTAACTCTACTTAAAATAAGACTAGACATACATTGGTTCACCTCAAGTTCATCAGTAGTGACATACGCGCGTATCTATGTGGGCTCAGTAGCGAATCACACGCATAAAGTTAATTACACAGAGAGTACAGTACACACACTACACACATGCGTACAAGGGCGGTTTATCAGCATGCTTGCAGCGCAACTGCGAAAATGCATCAATGTCACTACTGAACTTGAGGTGAAATAAAGAATAGGCCTACTTATGGTTTGGAAATTTGCATTTAAACTTAGCTTAAATTTAGAGGGGCACTTTGTGATCACTCTGCAGAATACGTAACTGAGCCTTTGAAATACATGCTGTAAAAATCTCTCACCAGAATACAACCCCCCCCCAAAAAAAAACTGCATTACTTTTGGGCCACTCTCTTCAGAAAATGAAACTTTTTTTTGACAAACTGTAGGGCAATTCCACGGTAACTTGTGCTACACTTTTGGGCGTCCTTTTACATACTTTGTGCTCCAGCTTTTTAAACTCATTTGATTGGAATCTGTATTTTTTGTATTTTAATACCCAACATTCAAGGCTAGATCCTCATAGTATTGCTAAATGAATATATCAACTTTTGTACGTATGTGAAAGCTGCGAAAAACGGTAACTCGTGCTACGAGCCGTGACATGCTAAAAAATCACTCACAAAAACATTAAAGCCTAATTGATTATATGATAAGTAACTGCTATGCTAAGGTTTATCTTGGTATAACTTAAAAAGTTTTGTCCCTCATAGTTTTACATTGACTGGCAAAAAACATGGTAACTCATGCTACAGTAACTCGTGCTACAGTTTGTCCGGCCATATTCAAAATGGTTAATGTTCTTTTAAATGCCAAAGTTTCTTGATAAAAATTCCTCAATGACTGGTATATAATCGAATAACCCAATCTATGTACATAATCCATGATAACCCCCAAAATAACACAATTTATGTACAAATAACACCAATACAGTGCATGTATTAGCTTGTACCACACACATTACATCCCAGCATTATATGTACTTAATCCCTTGCTCCATTTATCTTGTTTGGATATTTCATACTACTACATTGTAGGGCTTAAATTTCAACAGTTAAATTGAACAGTCAACAATTGATAGACTTTTACTTCCAGGTTATTTCACCCTAAATTAGTTCACAAAACTTGTAATGTTTGTGGTTCTTTACAATGATCGGCTCTGTAAGTTTCTTTAAATTTAAAAATTGCTTTCTGAGGTACCGGTATAGAATGTTTGGTCATCTTTTGGTTGAGATAATTTCCTGTGATTTCCTGCTTGGTGCATTACTGAATACAGTTTGCACGATTTCAGTGACTTCACTTGGAAAATGAGACCCATCATACATACCATTTTCGTACCCGGCTCGATCGTATTGACAACCTTCTTGTCAGAGGTGAATACAAGGTGAAGATCTATAAAAATTACCTCCTACCCTCTTGCCGCTTCATTCTCACCGTCCATGACTTGACTAAAACACATCTCCTTGCTCTCGATTCAGTTGTTCATAAGTACATTAAAAACTGGTGTGGTCTTGCTAGACCCGCTGCCACCGAGGTTATTCATATTCCCCACCTGATGGATATCAAGTCAGTGTATCAACTTTACCTTGAATGTCATGTTTCAGCTCATTTGTCTTCAAGAACAAAAGCCGACTCCAAGGTCAATGTTGCTCTTGACCCCCGCCTTGAAAGGGAGAAAAAGTGGTCTAAAAAATTTTCCATCACAACTTATTGTCAAAACGCTATCGATCATGTTGATAATTCTGACAGCAATGTGCCATACAAAAAGCTGAAGACTGACTTGACAAAATCCATCAAGAACGAGGTCACTGAGAGCTGGGTTAACCATTTAAAAAATCTTGTGGTCCAGGGCAACATGTTTCGTATTGCACTCTCAGAAAAATCTGATTATCTTTGGAAATCTTTTATTTACAATCTTCCGAAAGGCATCATGAAATTTATGTTGAATGCTTTCCTTGACACCCTTCCCACTAAAAACAATCTGAGTCGCTGGGGAAAAAAGTTAAATACTAAATGTAACTTATGTGGTCATCACGAGACCCTCCATCATGTCCTTAATCACTGTAAAATCATGCTTGATCAAGGTCGGTATACTTGGCGTCATAACTCTGTTCTCCGCATAATCATGGATACTCTCAAAGATATCAGTGACCAGTCCTGGAAATTCTACTGTGACTTAGATGGTGCCACTAAAATCGCTGGTACCACAATCCCTCCTGATATTCTTCCCACGCAGCAGCAAGACCAGATCTGGTTCTCGTTAACGAAAGCTCTAAATCCATCATCGTTATTGAGCTCAGCATTCCTTTCGAGCAGAACATCCACAAAACCCATGACTACAAACAAAATAAATATGCCGGTTTAATCGCTGATTTGCAAGAACAGGGTTGTGACGCAAAGTTATTCTGTATTGAAATAGGCAGTAGAGGCCTCATCACAAGCTCCAACAAATGTAACCTGAGTTCCATTTTCCCCTTAGTTTCAAAAAACCAAAAACCAATGAAACGGGTCTTTGATAAATGTTCAAAATCACTCAGTCAACGTGCAATCCTATGTTCTTACTCAATTTTTTACTCAAAATATGACCATGACTGGTCGATTTAAATCTTATTGCCATCTTTTAGACCATATTTTATCGCTTTGTGCAATTGTTTCGGGGCGGGTCCCTGTCAACCTTTTTTATGCAATATTATTTCTAATTTATAATATAATATTATTGTTGTATTCCTTTATAAACTGCATTTATATGTTGTATTGTCCTGTTGTTTAATATGCCTGCGGACGTTTGAGCCTGGTCGTGTACCTTCTCAACCCTCCTGTCTGGCCTTAAATGTATTCGTTTCAATTTATCTGTTTTTATGTGTATTATGAATAAAATTGAAATGATGAAACTAACTTAAACAACATTGACCAAATTTTGTATCAATCATACAAATCTCAGTATCAACTTGAAATGTCACTGTGGTTGTTAGCTAGTCTCAGGATGTCCAGTATCTATATTGCTTAGTTCTTAGGCTAGATTTTTTTTTTTTTTTTTTTGGGGGGGACTAAAACTTTTGGTTGCAGGCCTTATATTAAGTATGCCTGGACCAGGAGCTAAAATGAGCTCCTGGTCCCAAAGATGGCTCCTGGTCCTATAGTTTGTAGTGTAAAATATTGGATACACCAGGAGCCAAAACTGGGCAACCATGGGGTAAAAAAAGCCTGGGTGCCTGGTTAATATAAGCCTTGTTTGGTTGCATCATTTTGACCAGGTATTAGTAATGGGATATATACTAGCTAGCATTTTTTTAGAGAGACTGTACAAGTTTAAGTCTTGAGCTTCAAAAAGGGATTTTATTTTGGTAAAAATTTGGTATATTTACACTATTTTGGCACATGATCAGGGTGGAACTGGCTCCTTGAACTTTTCTCTATTTTTGCCTTCCATATATTTACTTTCATTTTTCTGTCAGAAGGGCACTTTTATCTTTAATTTTGGGCCCCCACAATTTTA